>NC_137694.1:150856571-151383129 GCF_964034855.1 Anser brachyrhynchus
CTCCTTGGTCCTCAAAGGACCGCCCAGAAAATCAGACCATGTGTCTGAGAGTGTTGTCCAAATACTCCTCAAACTCTGGCAGACTCGGTGCTGTGCCCACTTCCCTGGGAAGCCTGTTCCAGTACCTGACTACCCTCTCATTGAGGAACCTTTTCCTGATATCCTGCCTGGACCTTCTCTGTCACAGCTTCAGGCCGTTTCCTTGGGTCCTATCACTATTCACCAGAGAGAAGAGATCAATGCCTGCCCCTCTACTCCCCCTTGTGAGGAAGCTGTAGACCACAATGAGGTCTCCCCTCAGTCTTCTCCAGGCTGAACAAACCAAGTGACTTCAGCCACTCCGCATATGTCTTCCCCTCCAGACCCTATATCATCTTTTCAGCCCTCCTTTGGGAGGGCTTTATATCTTTCTTATACTGTAGCATGCAAAACTGCACACAGTACTCGAAGTAAGGCTGCACCAGTGCAGTAGAGTGGGACAATCACTTCCACTGAACAGCTAGCAATGCCATGCTTGATGCACCCCAGGATACAGTTGGCCCTCATGGCTGCCAAGACACACTGGTGGCTCATGTTCAGCTTGCTGTCGACCAGAACCCCCAGATCCCTTTCTACAGGGCTGCTCTCCAACATCTTGTCCTGCAGTTTTGTACATATAATCAGGGTTGCCCCTTCCCAGGTGCAGAATCCAGCTCTTGGTCTTGCTGAACTTCCTATTCTTGGTGATTGCCCAGCTTTCTAATCTGTCAGGATCTCTCTGCAAGGCCTCAGCACCCTCGACAGAGTCAACAGCTTCATCCAATTTGGTATCATCTGTGAACGATGGATGATCTTGTTGTAAAACGAAATCAAGATTGTTAAACAGGACCTTCCCCATGCAAACCCATTTTGGCTGTTACCAGTGACTGCGTTGTCCTTCAAGTGTTTTCCAATAACTCCCAGAATAATTTTCTCCATAATTTTACCAAATGATATTAAGCTTTCAGAATCTTACTGCTGCCTGTGGAATGTCGTATTGCTGTGTAAACCTTAGTAAGTAAACATTTTTGTACTATTTTTGCAACCATGACAACATCAGATAACACTGCACAGAGACATATTGATGAGTAGGTATTTAACTAGCATGTCTTTGCCTAAGCACTGATCAAAAATGTGAAAATTACATTGCTAAATTACCTGCCAAACAGTCAGGTTTACTTGATCTCCAGATTTTGTTGTGGGTATCAATATGTTTATTGTTTTTCTTAAACATCTAGTAGTAGAAGACTTATGCGTGGTTGAGTAACTTTTTTCCCCTTTAAAGCAAATAATAGCAAGCAATTTGCTTCATGTACAAACAGTTCTATCAGATGGTTGAAGAAAACGAATCATCACCAAAGTGTGTACTACAGAAATATAGAAAGCAAGGAAAAGATTTTCATATATTTTTTCTATTTCAAAGGAAATCCTTCAAGAAAGAAACTTGACTATTGAAAGTTTTCAGTGGCAGTAATGCACTGCTACAGGAAAAGATGCTATATTTCACTCTGGAAATTCCTGATGTACAAATTCTTCTTATGTTACATGTTATTATAGGTTATTAGTGTTATTAATTATTAATGTCCAAGGATATATTGGCTCAAATCAAGATACAGGAATCCTTGTCGTGAGTGTTGAGAATGGGGCTTTTAAGCTCTAGTAGCCCGACAAAAACCAATCTTTCCTGCTGTCTGAGCCCCAAAGGGAAACAAGCTTAGAAACTACTGGTTTCTACCGTATACTCGAGAACTTCCACTTCTGGGGTCAAGGTCTGTGCAGCCATAAATATAAAAATAATTTATTTAATTTTCTACCAGGTTTTAGCTTTTCCTCATGCCTTTGTACATGGGAATTCTCTTGTTGGGGAGTCAAGGTAACCACTTAGCTTAAACTACTATAATTTATTTTTTTTTTCCTTCCTTTGCTGTCTCAGCCTTAGTGAATTTGATGCTCAGGGTCATGTGTGGAACACCAAAGCAATGGGCCCCAGGTAAAGGTAGAACATAACTTAGATGGAAACAAAGAACCCCCCACTTGTCCATCATATTTGGAGTCTCTAAAGCAGAACCTGATGCCTTTTACTCTGTCTGTGGCTGTTTCACTACAACAGCAATTTGTGACCTAGTCCTAATAAATATCTATGCCTGGGAATCAGTTCATTATCCCAATAAGGACTGTCATGTTTGTACAAGAAACTTTTGCACAAATAACTGTTCTAAAGAACTCCAGGTAATTTCCCCATCTGCATACCTTTCTCCCTTTTTGAAGGCATAGGTATATAAGTTCTTATATCTACTGTTCCAAATGCACAAATAAAATTGACTAAAGTCCAATACATTTTCACTGACACTTTTGAAAAAAAAGTGTCTAATACCGTGTCTATGTAATATAGTTTAGCTTCTGATTCCTTGTATCAGCAAGAAACAAACTGCCAAGTTTTGAGTGCCATTAGCAAAACATCTAGTTTGCATGAAGGAACTAATTAATCAGTGTCAACGACTGCACAAGTAGATATTATTGAGCAAATTACAGATTGCTTTTACTTTACATGTAGAAGGGTTTATTATAAATTTCAGACTGGAAAACAGTGTTTATAGAAAGTTAGAATTGTAGAATGGTTTGAGTTGCAAGAGACCTTTAAAAGTCTAGTCCATCACCCCTGCCATGGGCAGGGATGTCTTTCACTGGATCAGGTTACCCAAGGCCCCATCCAACCTGGCCTTGAACACTTTCAGAGATGGGGCATCCACAGCTCCTTTGGGCAACTCGTTCCTGTGCCTTACCACCCTCTATTCCAACCTTAATGATTCTATGATTCTATGTGTTACAATTGTTCATTTCGTTCAATTTGTAACACAAACAGAAAATAATATTTTCACATATTTACAGAATCATAGAATTGTTTAGGTTGTAAGCGACCTCTTGAGATCAACAAGTACAATTCCACTGCTCCAGCAGGGTCAGATAGATATCATGGGCTAGGACTATGTCCAGCAAGGTTTTGAATATCTCCAAGGCAGAGACTCTACGACCTGTCTGGACAACCTGTTCCAGAGTTTGACCATTCTCACAGTCAACAAATAAACAAACAAACAAATGCATTGTATTGTGTTCAGATGGAATTTCTTAGTGTTCATTTTCTCTTGCCCTGTTACTGAGTCTAGCACCCTCATCTTCATTGTATTCCATCAGGTATCTACACACCTCAGGATGACCCACATGAGCATTCTCTTCTCCAAACTGAGAAGTGCCACCTTTCTCAGCCTCTCCTCATATGAAAGATGTTCCAGTCCCTTCAATGTCTTTGTGGCCCTGAGCTGTATTAGTCCAATAAGTCCATGTCTTTCTTGTACTAGGCAGCCCAGAACCGGGCACAATACTCAATGTGATACTTCATCAATAGTGAATAAAGGGGAAGGTTCAACTCCCTCAACCTGCTGGCAACACTCTTCTTAATGCAACCTGGGATACTGTTGTCCTTTGTTGTAACAAGGATGCATTGCTAGCTCATAGCTTTGCTGTCCACCAAGACCTCAAGGTCCTTTTCTGCACAGCTGTTTACTAGCAGGTCAGGCCCCAGTGTGCAGTGGTTCCTGGGGTTATTTCTCCCCAGATGCAGGACTTTGCACTTCAATCTTCTGAACTTCATCAAATTCCTATCTTGCCCAGTTCTCCAATCTATCAAAGTCCTTCTGAATGGCAGTGTCTTGGTTTTGGCTGGTACAGAGTTGATTTTCCTCCTAGTAGCTGATATGGTACTATATTTTGGATTTTGGATTTTTCCCTCCACTGGGGGGGGTGGGGTGGGGTAGAAGTAAACAGCTGTGTGGTGCTTAGCTGCCTGCCAGGTTAAACCACAACAGACAGCATAACTCTCTGGCATATCAGCCACTCCATCCAGCTTTGTTTCACCTGTGAACTTGCTGAAGATGCATTCTGTCCCATTTTACAGATAATAAACAAAGATGTTGAACAGTGTTGGCCCCAGTATTGACATCTGGGGTACAATGTTAGTGACTTTTTTCTGGATGGATTTCATGCGATTGATCAAAACCTGGCTGAATCCTAGTCATTCAGCTAGTTCTTAATCCGTTTTCACTTTCCACTTATCTATTTTTTTTCAGCTTGTCTATGATGATGTTATGGGAGATAGTGTAAAGGGCTTTATTAAAATCAAAGTAAAAAACATACAGTCTCTCCGCACATCTACCAAGATAGACATCTACTTGTAGAAGGCTATCAGGTTTGGCAAGCATGATTTTCCTTTTGTAAATCCATGCTGAGTACTCCTGATCACCTTCTTGTCCTTAGGGTGTTTGATTACCTTTCCAGGGATCAAGGTGAGACTGACCAGCCTGTGGTTCCCCAGAACTTCCTTCTTGTTCTTCTTGAAGATGGGAGTGATATTTACTCTCTTCCACCCTTCAGGAACCTCTCCTATTCACCACAGATGTCTAAAGATAATTAAGAGTGGCCTCGCAATGACATCAGGCAGCTTCCTTAGTACCTGTCAGGACCATGGAGTTACGTACATCCAGTTTGTTTAAATGCTTACTAACCTGGTCCTCCTCCACCAGGGGTAAGTCTTCCTTGTTCCAGACCTTCCTTCTGGTCTCCTGGGCTGAAATCTGATTTTAATGATAAAGTCTAAGCTAAAGAAGGCTTTGAGCACCTTGGCCTTCACATCGTTCATCCCCAGGTCTCCTGCACCATCAGCAAACCCGCATTTTGCCTATACTTCCTTTTGCTGTTTGCCTACTTGTAGAATCCTTTCTTGTTGCCTTTCCTGTTCTTTGCCAGATTCCACTCACAGATGGCATTGGCCTTCTTAACCCCATCTCTGCAAGATTTGACAGCAAATCTACACACCTCTTGGGTCACCTGTCCCTGCTTCCACCTCTTGTACTCTTCCTTTTTATGTCTGAGTTGAGTTAGGAGCATCTTGCTCTTCACAGGTTTGCTCCAGCTGCCTTTGCTTGAATTTATTCTTTTTGGAATGGATTTTTGTTGAGCTTGGAGAAGGTGATCCTTGAATACCAGTTAGTTCTCTTGAACCTCCCTTCTCTCCAGGACTATATTTCATGTAGTTCTTCCAAGCAGACCATTAAAGATGTTGAAAAAACATGTCTGTGGTCCTGCCTTTTGCCTTGTTCCTTTCTGACAGGATCCACCATTTCATGGTCACTACAGCTGAGCCTGCCTCCAGCTTTCATGTTTCTGACCAGTTCTTACTTGTTCACAAGTATCAGAGCCATCAGAGAACCTGTCTTTGTTGGCTTCTTGGTTATGCACAACAGGATATTGTCACCAGTACACTGAAGATATCTACTTCAAATTTCCCTGTACAAGCTCGAGACCTTTCCCCATAAGTCCGTTCTACTACAATATGGGCTCTTTTTTTTTTCTTTTTTTTTTTTTTTTCTGTCTTGACTTCTGTTCTGTATGTCACCTTGTACTTTGCAGTACTTTCTGAGAAAAATGTCAGACTTTCTCATGTGCTTTGGGCATTATATTAGTCAGGGTTTTTATTACTATTGCTATTGCTATTACCATTACCATTACTATTACTGTTGCTGTAGCTGTTGCTGTTGCTGTTGCTACTGCTATTGCTGTTGCTGTTGCTATTGCTATTACCATTACTATTACTATTACTATTGCTGTTGCTGTTGCTATTGCTATTACTATTATTATTACTGAGTTTTTCTCTTACAACAAGGTTAATCAAAGCAGAATGGCATGTGAAATTTTCCCTCTGTGATCACCAGGAATCACTTATGTGGTTCAGGAATTTGGTTCAATCTCCTGCAGCTTATTGGAGCCTTACTACTGGTTTAGTTCATCAAAGAAAAGAAAGATGAAGACTCCCACTGGAGCTGACACTGGCTGGTATGGACTATAGAGGATATAATTCGCTCACCTCTTCAGATTTTTTGCAAAGGGCTGACAATGGCATCCAGAATAGCCTGGGACTGGATCTGAAGATGATGATAGCTACAGGGGCAAACAATTAAGGAAGGAGTGATGACCAATGCAGTACGAGTTATTAGTAGATAGCTTCCGAATGAAGAAAGTTAATAAAAATTTGGTCTAATTAAGTCATGCTCCCTGTGTCTTATCTGTCTGCCTGCATGCCTGACACAATGGTTTTCATTTGTTATCCAGGTAACCTGTTTGGAAAGATCAAAAGAAAAGGACATAGTTTCTTGGCCCTTCTGGAAATTATTAGGTTGGAAAAAAGAAGCTCTACTGGGAATGTGTGGTTTTGTGATTTCTGTGAAATAAAAGAACTCTGATATACTTCATATTAAAGCTTTTTGTTTGTAGAATTGCTGAAGATATGCGAGACATTGGACTTTGTGCCCCTGAACATGAGGCTACAATATCTCTTACAGTGCATGTTCCAGCGTGATAAAAACTATAATTACCATATCCAGAAAAGGCTACTGTATCACTGCTAATATAAGTGCAATTTTGGATTGTGGAGTGGGAGTACTCATTGAAGTCTTCTGAAGGCAGCATGAGAACCTTGTGGAGTTCTTTCTACCACCAGTTATTTGAAGGCAGAAAAGTTCAGGCAGTAGCTACTGTTTTTCTATAGATTGAAATACTGAAAGAAGTCTAGACTTTTGGTAGGTAGAACCTTGTCTCCCATGTAATGACTGTGGTATAAGTTTTTTTTTTTTTTCCAAGCATTTCTGCTAGGAAAAAAATGTGCTTAATTTTTCAGTATTCTTTCTCAGCTGTTCAAAAGAATAAATGGTTTTCTTTCATATCTTTTGCTGTATATATTATTTTTACTTGCAGTCTTACAGCAAAAATTTTAACATGGACTGCAGGCAAACAGGAAGAGAGAAGCTGGTAAAATGTGTGTCTCTCCTTTGACACAATGCCTGATATCTTCTCTCCCCCTTTCTTCAAAGCATCACCCTCCAGGTGGTACTTGGGGAAGAATTAAAGGAGTTTTGCTATATGTTCCGCAAAGCACTTAAGTTCATAGCTTATGATCCTTTATTTCCATTAGTTCTACCGCATCCGTTGTTGAAACACTGTTTCAATTCTCAAGAAGAGAAAGAGGAGTATTTGTTTTCTATTCAAAAGGTATATGTTCTGTGAGTAAGATGGCTGACTGGAGATCTTTCTCTTGTATTTTTCATTACCAAAATGATGTGGAGAATATGAGAATGTAGAGAACATAAACATAGTTTGTATATTTTAGTGTTAAGCTCTACGTGCCTCTGTTTTAATTAATCAGATGAGATTATATTTGTCTTGCCCTGAGATAAGATGAGAAATATTACAGAAGCATTTCAGTGCTCAGTATCAATGGATTGTCCACATAAAGAAAAAAATTGGCAATGAAATGTGGAGCTTCTGCCAGATATTTGATTATTACCATGAATCATCAGGAGCACTTGTCAAAGAAACTTTTAAGAATAAGATCTGCTTCTAAGCAAAGCAGGACTGAAAAGTAGCAAGCCTAGCAATATCTTGGAGGGAGGAGAAATCTAGAAGGAGAACCACGTTATGGATGGATAGCAAAATTTCCTATTTCTCTGTTATATGACTGGGAAAAACTTGCCTTGGATGACATGATTAAACAAATATCCCAGTTTACAGTTCCAGGGCTTCCCACAAAATAGTTAAATCCTTTTTCTCAAAACTCATCTTAGCATATCTGATGGATCCAGGAAATGTAACTGTTCTGCCATGACTTCTGCAATTTGCCACAGAGCTGTAGGAAAATATTTTTATGATCTTCATGACAATGTATTTATATTTGAAAGGTCTTATCCACTGACCAGTTTTAATTTCTGAGGATCTTTATGATATGACTGTAGGAAATTTTAGCCCACATTTGTCCCAGGGGTTTAAGAACCTAGGTGAGTTAGTGACTTTCCATATTTTATCATTATTTAATGACAGGCTTGGAGGCTCCTCTGTTCCATCTTTTATCCCGTAATTCAAAAACCTTCTTAGTAGTGGTCTCTCTCTACCCAATTTGAATTCATTTAACTTGAACATAGTCAAGTGGCTTTTGCACAAATGTATTAGTATCCTACTGATGTGTATAAAAGGACTGAGAATTATACTTTCAGTTGATTTCTTCCTTGACAAGCATTTTTAAATTACCACTTGGCCTGTTTTTAATCAGCTCTGAATTTCTGTCAGGCTGAGATACATTCTGTGTTTAATGAAGCAAATTGTTGATTAAGGCCTTTGCTATCATTAAAATTATTTGGCCCTTATTTTCAATTCTTTCTACCTCTGTTATTAGAGAGTTATGCTGATTTGGAATGATGAAGCTGACAATGATATTGGCTGTAGTCTTACTCGTTATTTAACTGTTTACACGTTCTTTGTTACAGTAATACAAAATACTTCCTCGTTTTTACACTAATGCATTTCTTTCTTTTAGGGAATGACCAGATATGAGCCATATATTCCCTTTATTTTCCTACTTATCAGACATTTCAAACACACACACACACAAAAGATGGGCAGAGGCCAATGGAATGAGGTTCAACATAGCTATTGCCAGGCCCTGCACTTTGGCCACAACAACCCTATGCAGCACTACAGGCTTGGGGCAGAGTGGCTGGAAAGCTGTGCGGAGGAAAAGGATCTGGGGGTGCTGATTGATGCTCACCTGAACATGAGCCGTCAATGTGCCCAGGTGATCAAGAAGGCCAATGGCATCCTGGCTTGTATCAGGAATAGTGCAGCCAGCAGGACCAGGGAGGTGATCGCCCCCTTGTATTCTGCTCTAGTGAGGCTACACCTTGAGTGCTGTGTTCAGTTTTGGGCCTCTCATTACAAGGACATCGATGCCCTGGAACGTGTCCAGAGGAGGGCTACGAAGATGGTGAAGAGCCTGGAACATAGGTCTTATGAGGAGCATCTTAGGGAACTGGAGTTGTTTAGTCTGGAGAAGAGGAAGCTCAGGGGAGACCTTATTGGTCTCTACAACTACCTGAAAGGAAGGTGTGGGGAGCTGGGGGTCAGCCTCTTCTCACAGATAACCAGCGATAAGACTAAAAGGAATGGCCTCAAGGTGTGCCAGGGGAGGTATAGGTTAGAGATTAGGTGACATTTCTTCTCAGAAAGAGTAGTCAGGCATTGGAATGGGTTGCCGAGGTGGGTAATGGAGTCACCGTCCCTGGGGGTGTTTGAGGAAAGGTTGGACCTAGTGCTTAGGGACATGGTTTAGTGGGTGACATTGGTGGTAGGGTGATGGTTGAACCAGATGATCTTGGAGGTCTTTTCCAACCTTAATGATTCTATGATTCTGTGATTATTTCTGTGTATGTGTGTAAGTGTGGGATTAGTGTCCAGAAAACTGTATTATTTCCCTTGTTATTCTTATAGAAAAGGTAAAGCTACTGCAGTTTGATCCACTCTATGTAAATTAAATGCAATCTGGCTGCTTATTTATGAGTGACATGTCATTCTTGCTTTTGGTAAAGATGACAAAAATTCCATGTAGTCTACTTTTTTTTCTTTACCCATCAGTTAGATTGGGACCTTAAATATAATTGAATGTCACCCTAAATTGAACTGGAAGTGACTTTCTGGTGTTCAGTACAGTTTCTGCTTCTGCAGTAAAACCTAAAGTACCATTTTCTAAATTTTTCAAAAAACTTCTTGACATTAAAATATTAAAAATTAAATGGGAGAACAAAACAAAATAAAAAAAAATCTGCTACTACTTTTGCCATTCTGCTTGACATTGATGTTTAGTACTTTTTCTTTGAGTAGTTTTAAATATTCTCTGGTTACGTAGCTACCTGACTGTCCCTCACTTTTGATCTGATATTTTTCTTTAGTTAAATAGTTGTTTTCTCTCTGCAGTGATTACCTCCTGCTGTATATATAGACAGCAGTACTGACTCTCCTACACTTTTTTTCAATAGGATAAGGAGCTAAATTATTTGCTCTTGGTGCAATAGTATCTCCATTCATTTGTTCTGCTTACTCTATTTTTTTCTAGTATGCTGTCATATTTTCCGAGTATAGGTGTTAGGGATTGCACTTACCATGCTATATGAGCTTTGTATGATGACATTAAGAATTCTCTGTCTCCACAGCACTATATCAACCAATACATTCTGGACTCAGTTTTTATCATTACACTACACTATTGGATCATAGTTATCCCATGATCACCTAATGCCTCAGAATACCATTTTCTTACTTCAAGCTGATGAATTCCAAGTCAAAGCAGAAGTTCTTAGTATTCATTGCATGACCTTGTATCCTGTTCTCTCAAATACCATTTGTAGAAAACAGGGACTCAAAGAAGAGCGGTGTTTCCCTTATTTTGAATTTTCTGATCTCTGTAATACTGAAACTCAGCTTTTCTTCACCAGCAAATGTCATCAGAAGACTTCCATTCCCTGTGCCAGGGCATTTAGTAGAAATTTGTAAGTGGCCTCAAACCTCACTCAGGAACTCTGCTGGTAAACAGTGCCTAGTCAGAATTTATATTTAAAGCTACCCATTTTGTCTGCCCCCTAAGTCAGTTTCCTCCCCATCTAGCAGGATTTTATTAAACTCTACCCTCTTCCACTGTATGAGTAAAATTTCTTACATGACATCCTACCAGATATTTACAGTAATCCAGAGATATTGGATCAATTGTCATTTATCTGAAAATTTATACAGCTCTTCATCTGAACAATAAATATGATTTTGTCTAAACAAATGTCCAGATAATAAGGAATTGCATATTAATGCAACTCCAGCAATCCAGAATACACAACTGTTCATTTCTTTCTAAGTCTTTGATAAAAAGGAATGTTTCTTCTGCTAGAATCCTTCATTCTTTAATTTATTGAATACATTGGAGTAGAGTTGAAAGGGAAAAAACATTCTTCCTTTTTGTGGCTTATTTTGATGTTTAGAAAACTGTTCTCACACTGACTTGGATCAAAATCCAGGAATATCCACATTTGGTGAGAGATAGAATGGAGTTTTGGCGTGAGGGACGTCCACCTGTCTGTCTGTCCCATGGCCCCTGGAAGACCCAGAGTTCATGGTCGTGGTACCCAGCAGGTGCTTTATTGAGGAGCCATAGAGATGAGCTGGCAGGACACCAAGAAAGTTTCAAAGCTTGTCTGGTGGCAGATTTCCAGTGGGATTTCATAACAATTGAACTATTTTAGTGAAACATTTGCATTCTGAGGCAGTAAAAAATCCCAGAAAGAAAAGATTTTGTCTGAATTTTCTGAACAGTATTAATACTAAATATTCTTGCAGTGGGACTAGGCAGATAATCCTTGTTTGGACACAAGGTGCAAAGTATTTTCTGTACTGGGACTCCCACACCTCTGATGTGCCCTGTCAGGGCCCTAAGAAACCTGAGGACATCCCTGTCCTTGCTGGCCGCCGGGGCTCCACAGCCTGTCCAGGCCCAGGCCCCCATATCACCCCCAGAGCCATCAGCCCCTGCCCCATTGAGGCCCTAGCAGATCTGGGCTCCAGCTCCACATGGCCCTGCCCTGTCCGGCCATGGGGCCACAAAAAATCCTCCACTTCTTTCAGGTTAAGTTGACATTCACTTGCCTGTTTGATGCTTTTGAAGGGAGATTTTGCCTGTCTTTTCAGTGGTCTGTTTTGATTCTTGGATCATAGCCCCCGTTGTTTTGGTGAGAATACTGAGATCTCAGAGTTGGTAGCAAAGCTTAAACAGCTAGTAAGCGTCCTGGTTTCAGTTAGGACACAGTTAATTTTCCTCCTAGTAGCTGGTAGGGTGCTACGTTTTGGATTAGGATGAGAAGAGTGCTGATAACATGCTGATGTTTTAATTGTTGCAGAGCAGTGCTTACACCAAGCCAAGGACTTTTCAGCTTCTCGCTCAGTCCTGCCAGCGAGCAGGCTAGGGGTGCAGCAGGAGCTGGGAGGGGACAGACCCAGGACAGCTGACCCAAACTGGCCAAAGGGGTATTCCATACCATCTGACGTCATGCTAAACAATATATAGGGGTGGCTGGCCGGGGTGGGGGGCCGGCTGCTCGGGGATAGGCTGGGCATCGGTCAACGGGTGGTGAGCAATTGCATTGTGCATCACTTGTTTCGTACACATTATTATTATTTATACTATTATCATTATTATTATCGTTATTATTATTTTCCTGTCTTAATAAACTGTCTTTATCTCAACTCACCGGCTTCACTTTCCCGTTTCTCTCCCCCATCCCAGAGAGGGAGGGGGGAGGGTGAGCAAACGGCTGTGTGGTGTTTAGCTGCCAGCCGAGTTAAACCACAACAGTAAGGTATCACAATTCTTTTATTAGGCAAGGAGGGAATGGGCTTGGAGAAGGAAAGCACCCTTCCCCTTCAAGAATAAGCCTGTAGTTTCTAAGAAAATTGATCTTACAAACACTTTTTGCTCACAGAATACTCTGGTTTGCTGTGGTTTGACCTAAGTGAATGAATTTGGATTGGAAGTCTGGACATAATGCAAAATTGATAGCACAGAGTACTTAAACTATAACTCCTTTAAAGTCCTGTACTTTGATAAACCTAAAAACATTCACCTTGGATGCAGACACAGCAAAATTATTTGTTGTTTTTATTTGGCATAAAACCATAGTTTGAAATTAACTAGGAGTATATCCCCCATGTAATAAGTTTGCTTGCAAATTTGAGAAGATCTAATATTCTGTGTTTGGGAAAATTTCATGCTAAGGAGCTAAGGATCTGGTTGAGCTAAGAAAAAAGTAACCTATCTTTTAAAGCTTTTTTTTTTTTTTTTTTTTTTTTTTTTTTTTTTTTTCCAGCCGTGTCAGCTTCCCAGTTCAATTTAACTTGGGACCAGGTTCTGAGCTGGAACCCTGGGAGGAGGAGGACAACAGAAATTGCATGAGTGTTGGAAAAGGGACCAGGCTACAATGAGACAGACTGGGAGTGTTTAAGCTGGTATTGCCTGTAGAAGTGACATAAACTAATGAATAACCACGTAGATTAAGTGTGTCTTTCTTCCTTTTCTTATGTTTACAAACCTTTCTAAATGTGTTACCTATTTTTTTTTTTTTTTTTTTAAGTCAAGCTGGTGATGACTTAACGATATAATACTCTAACACAAAGAACTGTTCACATTTCTGTGGTGGTCTCTTTGGCTGGAACTTTGAATATTCATACCCAGCTTGGACATTCAGTATATTTCTCTATGATACCCCAAAGACTGTGTTTTCAAGACTGCAGGAATCAGTTTGAGAATATAAGAAACCAAGATGAAAAAGTATCAGTTTCTGGATGTTCCATAAAATGTTACTGTTACTTAGGAAACAGATTAACATCAATTATAGCTCAGAATGTAAGGTTTCTAAACTGAAATTTGCAAGGAAAACAGTATGCAGTGCTTCATCTCAGCTTCAGGCCAAATTCACATTTCAGAATATTGAGGTTTCCTTGTGCAAATCATTTCACATTGTAATCCACAGCTAGAAAAAAAATATTTTTATGCTGCCTAATATGTATGATATTTAAAGCTTATGTTCTGAGGCACAAACTGGTCGTTAAATGCTAGAAGGTATGAAGAAATACATCTTATCAGCAATGTACTCTGTATTTGTCAGTGCTGGAATTTCTTAGTCCTTTCCAAATGATCTGGTGCTAAACTCAGGGAGACAGTGTACTGAGTAAAACAGACTAATAATCTGATCCAACCTGGCAGCTTCCTTGAAGTAAAGTCACAAACAGAGGTGTGTTTATTTTATAGATAACAATGACAATTATATGCTTGTTAGTATAGCTTGACCTGGTTTTCCTTTGATTTATGCAGCAGAAGATAGCTAAAGCTAATCTGTGACAACTATTATTAAAGCAAAAGTATTGCAGAGTTCTAGGACCAGATAAGAGAAAACATATTTTCTGCATGTTAGAAAATGTGACTTCAAATGGACTAAAGTTCCATTCATTTTTCACAGCTATTCTTTTTCTTTTAGCCTCCCTTCCTCCTTTCCTCCCTTCTTCCATTTTTTTCCCTTTCTTTTTCTCCCTCCCTCCCTCCTTCTCTTTCTTTCTTTCTTTCTTTCTTTCTTTCTTTCTTTCTTTCTTTCTTTCTTTCTTTCTTTCTTTCTTTCTTTCTTTCTTTCTTTCTTTCTTTCTCTTTCTTTCTCTTTCTTTCTTTCTTTCTTTCTTTCTTTCTTTCTTTCTTTCTTTCTTTCTTTCTTTCTTTCTTTCTTTCTTTCTTTCTTTCTTTCTTTCTTTCTTTCTTTCTTTCTTTCTTTCTTTCTTTCTTTCTTTCTTTCTTTCTTTCTTTCTTTCTTTCTTTCTTTCTTTCTTTCTTTCTTTCTTTCTTTCTTTCTTTCTTTCTTTCTTTCTTTCTTTCTTTCTTTCTTTCTTTCTTTCTTTCATTTCTTTCCTGTGTTACTGTAGTGACTTTCTGTGTTTTTACTCCTGAAAATAAGGAAGTCATTAATATTAAATAAAGTTTTGGTCTTCACCTCCTGTAGACTTGAAATATTCCTTGTATGCATGAAATATATTTTTCTTAAAGTGTAAGTTTTTCTGTTTATAACCTGTAATATTTTATGACTTAGCACAGGATACATTTATTTGTCTTTAGGATAAATTAGCATGGCTATATGTTAGGTGGCTAACCCTGCAGCAAATGGGGAGAGGCAGGCACTGGCACCTGGGAAGTACCAATCCAAGCCACTGCGCTCAGAGTCTGGTCACTAGAATTCCTCTTAAAAATAGTGAGGGATAGGGCATATCTTTGTTTAAAAAAAAAAAAAAAGTCTGCTCCTGCAAATGGTATTTGAGTAGGATGCGCTGACCAGTTTGTAGAGGAGGAAGGCGTGGGTTCAGTGCCTTCTTTTGCTTAAGGAGATATATTTCACTCTTAAGTTTCTTTAGCCACCAGCTGTTCTTGGTTGACCTCTTTTTGAACTTCCTCCATTTTGCAAAACACAATAAAAGATTCATTGCCTCAGAGATGCAGATAAAGGAGGAATGCCTGGATCACAGAGTAGCATCCAGAGAACGCAGGGAGAGGTAAGCCCAGCAGAACTGCCAAATCAAAGTAATAAAAATCAGAGCATTAGTACTCTATCTACATTAGCATTTTAGTTTGGGGCAGAAATACAATACTGAGACAAATCCCTCGATTGCCCCTAACAGTGGTTTGGTACACATAAATGAGATTCTGTTCAGGCAAAATGACATTGGAAACTGTGCTTCAGGTGCTCACCAAATGCACTCTGGCCTCTAATGGGAAAATGATGGTTCAATGCAACTGTTACTCCTTCCAGCAGATTCAAATCATGTGGTGGGGTGCCAGGTTCAGGGAACTGACTAGCTTGAAGTAAAACCCCAAATTACATTTATTATAGATGTAGAGTTCTCAGCACCAATTGCTTTGATCTACTTCTGCTCCTGTTGTGCTAAAGTTTGTATCAGCGGAGAAATAAATTCATACAATGTTGGACTTTAAATTAAAAGTCAGTTTTTTGAAACAGATAGGAAAAAAGAATTCAGACAGCAAAATAGATGCTGCCTAGACACCCCTATTATTAGATTCAATTTAAAGCAATATTGCAGAAATCATTTGTTGAGATAGAAGTTATTGAACTGAGAGGCAAAGGGAAAGGAGAAAAGTTTAAAGTATCGTTAGTTCATTTTAATATAATTTTCTTTATTTTAGCTGATTTTTGAACTAACAGCTCTGAATGCAAAATAACTGATAGCACTTTCACTGAAGATATATAGGCTGCATGTATGCTCTTATGTTCCAGCTATTGAAAGTATTTCTAATAGAATTTCTGAATGCTTTCTGATCATTCCTTTTGATATGTACAGCGTCATTAGGGGAAACTACAGTAATGTATTTTTAAAATGCCTGAATGGCCACTTGTAAATTGTTTCTGTTGTTAAATATAGTTCTATATTCAAATGCAAATGGATTATTTAATAGGATATATTTCAGTAAAATTGCTATTTTACTTTTAAAATTACCATTTTACCTTAATGGATACTCTATTAAGAAAAAATTATCAAGCAATTTAAAATAACCCAGAAAAATAGATGGTGTACTAAACCTATAAGTTTTTAAATGGAACTGTTTTTCAGTTGCATTAAGATCAAAGTCCATTTGCTGATAAAAAACATAGTATTAAAAGTATTGTACTGTATTTTAGAATACTGTGAAACAAATAATGTAATCTAAAATTGCATCTCTTTAATCATCTCTTTTATCTCCTTTTGGCATGATTTCAATGGTTGATAAGAAGAAACACTTAAAGTAGAAATTAGGTACTTAGAAATTCATGACTTCTTGGAAATCTAGATTTTTAGCATTCATACAATTCAAATATTTGACAGTTTCAGAGACTAGCTGAGACCTTATGTTGATGAAGGCTTTGGAAAATGAGAGTGTATTTAGCAATGTACAGTAATAATATTTCTAGGATTACTAGAGTCTTCTTGACAGAGACCAGTGGAGGATAGGGATTATAATATATTCAGTCACAAATGAGGAGTTTAATCCAAGAAGAACTTCAGGTACCTATCTGACAGCAGTGCTTGACTTGGAGATGGCTTGCTCCTATAGTGACATTCCAAATCCAAGGTCTGTGGCATGGGAGGAAGTGACATTCAAAGAGATCAGAAATCTAGCTACTGAGAGGGGCACCACCTAAACCTGGCTGATGGAAAACAATGGGAACACCTTGAAATATTACCAAAGGTCAGAACAGAGGTGTTTGGCTCAGGGTAGCCAGCTGGCATCTCTGTCCAACCACAAGGCACGTGCAGTTATATTTGGTAACACCTATGTACCTTGGCCTTCTTTTTATCTCCAGCTGGTAGAGTGGGGATAAAACTAGAGTGAACAGACAACTTTCATGTGAGGCTAATGGAACAGTCACTCAGGTAGCATTAAATCTACCCCTGTTATCATGCTAGAGGTTGGAATGTTAGTTCAGTGTACACAGAAACATACTCTCCTGTTGATTGTATTAAGGAACTGAATATGCTATGCACAGCTGACTGAAAGATGATAGCATAGGTTGAAATGTTTCACACACAACATATGTGGAAGAATCATGAGCTAAAATTTCTCGTGAGAATGTGCGTATCTACATTTACAAGCAGGCTTCCACAATTAGAAAATGTAAAATATCTTGTAATCAACACTGACATTTGGTATTCAGCTCTTGGAAGTGCAAATTGCCAAACTCTGGACCAATTACTTCTAGTAAGGCACAACAAATACTGTCTTAGCTCTTCAGGAAATGTAAATTAAATCTTAGGAGAGGAATTGCTACTAACTATGTCACTAAATAGGAAGAGCAATGAATACTTAAAAGATATTTTAACTTCTGAAAAGCATGCAACATACAAATCTCATATTTGATCACAGCTGTAGGACACGCTAGAAATTGTTCAAGTGTGGTTAGATCAGGCCACAGCTGCGAGTAAGTAACACGGCACCTAATAATGAAGTGAGAGATACTTAGGATCAGAGAACAATATGGCAAGAAATTCAGATACACATCTTATCACCTCATTTCAAACAATAGCACATAACCACTTCTAGCTTTGTAAGAGAGTGTGGTCAAGAAGCCCAGTGTGGTTATTCTACATGAATGGTGAACACAACATATGTTGATTAAGACCCTCTTGAAAAGTTTGTTGAAATTTCAGAAAATCTGAAATGTTTAATGAAAAACATATGAAATTGTATTTTCAATAGATTCTTTTATTTTGCCAGCAACCTTTGCAAAAATATATATTATTTGCATCATGATGAAGTCTGAAGGCCAAGTGCCACTACGTTAAGTAGAGCCCTATCAGTTAGTGAAGGCACTTCTCTTCTGAAGATCTTACAGTATAAGTAAATGCACAGCTGATAAACAGGTAAAACAAAAACTAGGGATGCATAAGTAAACGAAGGATATAGGCAAGTGATATAACCCTATTCAACATAATTTAAATTTATTTAAATGCATTAATTTATTATTTATATGCATTTATAAATCTATTTTAAATATAATTATATATATATATATATATAGTCTCTGCTCAGGCTAGGACATAATGGATAAAGGAAAATATTTTCAGATTTGAGTGCCTGAAGTTCAATGTGAAGCTACTGTTCAGATTCCAGAATACTGACCTGCTTTCAGAATTCAAGATTACTGTGGCTTTTTCTCTTGTATGACTTTTCCTTAATAAATCTATTGTTGACTTGGAATAAAACCTTTGCATATTGTATAAAGTGACAAGTCAGTGGTTTTAAGTTAGTGTTCTGCAGTATTTCTCTTTAAAAGAATATATGGTTGAAATAAATCACAGATAGACCTAACAGAAGAATCTGGGGTATTGTTAGTTAGGAATTTGCATTACAAGTAGACCATTGGTGAATGGCAGGAGGCATTTCTGTTAAAGGTAATGTAATGATTAGTATGCATTGTGCAAATCTACAAGTTCAATTTTGGAAGCAAAGAGGCCTGGACAATTTTTTCTGCATGATTAGCTAAAATTAAACTTGGCATACAAAATTTTAGTAGGTCATCCATTCTTAGAAGATTCAATGTACTTTATATTGTGATTAGGTACTGAAATTCATTTTATGTGCAATTTATATATATATATATATAGTGAATATATATATGTATTCCTTTAGATTAACTATTTCTTGAAACTTTCTCATTTTTGTTTATACTTTCTATACTGATATAAGTGTAGCTGGTTTGACTATCTGAGATTACAACTGTTCATCCCCTTACATTAATTACCCTGTTATTGCGTGCACTGGTTTTCTACTGCCTGCTTTTTCTTCTACAAGTTATTCTATATATCGTTGGGATATATATATATGTATAGTTTTGATTTTAATTTAAATAAAAAGAGAGAAAGTCATGAGCCTCTGAAGACCTCCAGCCAGCCATTAGGAAACACTAAGAACAAAGTCTGCACTTGAAAGTGACTTGAAAGTCTGTGCTTGAAAGGTGACTAATGTACCTATGAGTTAACTTAGATAGACACTTCACATTTATCGTGACTGTAATTACTAAGATTCATTTTTCTCCAGCCATCACAGTTTGAAACTAATGAGTTCATCACATGATGACAATGAGTGGGGAACTCTAA
The DNA here is from genome assembly GCF_964034855.1 of Anser brachyrhynchus. Lineage (NCBI taxonomy): Eukaryota > Metazoa > Chordata > Aves > Anseriformes > Anatidae > Anser > Anser brachyrhynchus. The sequence goes on from NC_137694.1 coordinate 150,875,688, forward strand.
TCTCTTTAGACTTTAGTCTACTGTCTTGTGGTAGTATCTATGGGTAAATTTCTAAATAGAATATTACCATTATTGTATTAGCATGGCTCTTTGACAAGGATGACCGATCCCACCCATGTCACAACCTCTCTCTTTATAGATATTATACTGTCATCTTGCATTTGTTGGAAAGTATGTGAGATTAGCTCTTTAGAAGATTAGATCTTCTAAAGTTACCAGACAATGACCTCATCTTTTTTTTTTTTTTATCAATAAACAATTTTGGAATGAAACTCTGTCTTTTCACTGATGGCAATATGTAAGGCAGGTATTTGAATTTTTCTCCCATCATGTTGATGTATATCTTGAGCACCAAATACAAATAGGGACATAAAAAGCTGAAGGGTATCATCTCTCTTCGCTAATTCTGGGTATGGATCCTTTTGAACTTAGTGTCCCAAAATGTTTCAGCTAAGGAAAGTCCAGATGAACTAGTTCAATAATTGATTTTTTTCACTTTTTGCTTTGAAAATCCTTCACGGAGTTTGATATCAGTGCATGCATATTTTTAGTCTCAAAATTACTTTTTCAGAAATAGATAATTAATTTAAAAAGACATTTATCTCTAATCCTAGTGAATATGTGAAAAGAAATGAATTAGTGGCATTGCACAAGTGGCAGTCATGCTGGTATTATTATTTTTTTTTTGTTCCTGTTTTTTTGCCTTAATAGCGTTCTTCTAATATAGATTTTATATGTGTAATATATTTTATTATTTCTTCTTCCTTTCCCTAACAGTTTTTTCAGCTACAGTCTGCAAAATGGCTATGTATGCTTTTGTGTCTTTAAATATTTGCTCTTATAGGAAGACTCCTACATGTACATTTCTGGTGATGATCCTAATGAGGTATCCCAGCCTTCAAGGCACAGTTCTGTCAGCAGGTGCTCAATACAAAGCAGTGCTCAAGCATGCAGGTTGTCTTCACAATAGTGTAATGTTCTAGCATGATTCAGAATGCAATGGGGGAAATACTGGCATAGGGCCCAGAGTACTTAGGCGTCTCTTTTCTTCTGAACTAATATTTACAAGTTAAATTCCTCATGCTTCATAATATAAGCAAAAAGTTAATATTACCAATACTGGTGATATTGCACTGCCACTGTTTTCATGATGACAAATTTTCCTCATTTAGAAAAAAAATATATATCAGCCTCTATCCCCCAAACTTTTGATTAACAAAAATATTTAATCTAAATTTTAAGATAGCTAGATTTACTTACAAGCTTCTTTCCTTTTTCTATTATTATTATTATTATTATTAAGTTGCAAAATTGGAAAGAAAACTGACATTATTCACCATTCAGTTAGGCATTGAAGTTATGCAATGAGAATGCACAGTGGACATCCATTAATAAAAATCTCTTTTCTGTTCTTATGGTAATACACATAATACACATAATATACAGAAAACACCATGTATTCCATGTACATCATAGAATATTTTTACTTATTATAAGTTATTAAAATACTGAAAGAAAAGAAATGCATCATTTTTGATGAATATTTGATTCATTTGGTGTCAGAAATGCTTCACAGTTTTAACATTGTTTACAAAAGAGAATGTGAATTAAAAAGCTCTTCTAATTAGAGACTTTGAAATATACACAGAGAATTCTGTGTATCCTTTTTCCAAACATGCTTATTACAAATTTGTGTTTATACTTGAGGAGACTGTAAAATTTTAGTAAATTTTGCCAAAGATAATTTGTTTAACTTGTTCTGTGTTTAAAATGTCAGTATGTCAAATATTATTTTAGTGAAAATGAAACAACTTTTCTTTGGTCAATGTTTGGAAAACTTTTACAAGGTTTCCCAAAGAACAGATATAGTCTTCTAAAGATTACAGCAGAGACCACAAATTGTTGCCTTTTGGTATGTTGCTCCTTAGAATAATTGCACGTTCCAGGGGTTCTAGGCAAGGAAAGACCAGAACTGAAAATTCCAGTCACTTAGGTGTGAGGGCATTCACCCTGTCAAAGACTTAGTGACACTTGTCAAATAGCTTTGGAGAGCTTATGGTGAAAGAAATAGTTAAATGTATTTCCTCTATACTTCAAAATCCTTCTATATTAAGAGACCCAAGATGTAATGGCTTGTTTGGAGACCAGCACACCATCAATAACAAGCAACAGGTAATCAAACAGATTAAAAATTCAGACCAACTGTATTACAACTTTGAAACTTGTTCATAAACATCTCTAATAACAAAAGGCAATCAATTACAGTAATTTAATATAAAAAAGGAGCATTGATAACGAATATGATGAAAACTGAGTTGTTCAATCGTTTGAATAGAATATTCCTAATAGATCAAATGTAAACTCTTTAACATAGGTTTTCATTTAGTGGCTAAATTCTTTCACTAGTTCTTATGAAAAGGGTCATTTGAAGTCAATAGAGGTACAATTCACTGGAACAGGCTCCCCAGGCAAACGGGAAGCTGGAGTTCAAGCCTGCTGGAGTTCAAGAAGAGTTTGGACAATATTCTCAGACATAGGGTCTGGTTTTTGGGTGGTGCTGTGTGGAACCAGGAGTTGGACTCAATGATCCTTGTGGGTCCCTCCCAACTCAGGATATTCTGTGTTTCTATGTTTCTATGTTTGGAAAGATCACCTGAGAATCTAATCTATCATCTCTCACTTTTTTTTTTTTTTTCTTAAATTATATGTACTCAGGAGACCGATCCAGATAAAGATATCTAGACATAGATATATCTATCTATATATCTAGTGATATATACAATCGCTATTTACAATGAATAAATTATCATTGCAGAATATCAGTACCAAAAATTCTCAGATTAATCATGTTTTACGACTTTCTTTCATGAGATATTTAGTTTTAAATGTATGTGTTTGCAAAGACCATATGAAGATCTACTATTTATGAAATATATTCTTAAAATCTTCTTTAAAAAGCTTTTTCTGAGTTCAAATTTTTCTCTGAGACTGTATTTTGCATGAAGAGCAAATGGTGATTAAGAATTCTCTTTGAAGTTGAACACTTGTGGAGAAACTAATGAAACATTTTATGCACTTTTCTCTCTCCTTTCAACTAGCCAAAAGTAAAGAATTTACAGATGGTTTTGAAGAAGGCAGGAGGGAAGGAATCAGATATTTATCTCATTTAGAAATAAAACTCTGCCATAATGGTGAGATTTTCATGATGAATTTTGTTTTGAAATTCAGCCAAAATAGATATTACTTGGTGCATGGGAAATCCTAGTTTTCAGGAAATTTGATGTGAGACTTTGAAATTAACCACCAAGATAAACAGCTGATGCCTGTGAATGAACTAAATATTTATTGCAGTAATTGTCATGGGGGAATTCAGGCTACCGTAACCACAAGAGGACCATACCACTTAGCAGCATGAAATCTGAAGTTTATTGACAAAGAAGGTGGAATAATGATTTCTCTTCCTCAGATTCCTCTTCCAAGATTTCTGCTTCTTGACACAGGCACACTACACACATAAACACACCAACCTGGGTCCCAGACCTGCACCATGGACCTGGAGAAAGAGGACACTTATACCAACCCTCCACATGCTTGAGTTCTGGCTGTTTAGCTGTCAGCTTAATTCCAGGCTGATACAAGGTGCCAAACACCCAGGTGTGAAATGTCCCGTGGGGGGTAGCTGTTTTCATTCTTTAGTGCTTTTTAAAAACAGAATGTCACAATAAGCTGCTAATGGTCCTGCTAGGTACATATTCCCAGGTTAATTAATCTCTGTCATTTTCCCCATGTCTAAAAGCAATTACAATTTGTGACCTGTGTTACCATCACCTTCAAGCCTCCTAACCTAAACACAAAGATATCAAGCTGTTAATAGCTCACCTGTGTTTGTTTCTTTTCTGCACATACCTAAACCACCATAGCAGGAGAGATTTGTCCATATCCCATTTAGCAGTGCTCTTGGTCAGGCATCCCATCGTATTTTTCTGAGCCCATACCAGAACCATCTAATCAGTTAGAGCTGGGCATCTGTGGTCAAGGTCCTGCTTACCTGAGCAATGCTTTTGAGTAGATTTTATCTGGGACAAATTCAATTCAAGAAAAGAAGACTTATTAGCAAAATGAATTGCAGCTATTGCTTGGGTGATGAAGCTTTGTTCACCATATTGTCAGCTGAGAGTTTTGCTCTGGAATTGCCTGAGCTTCAGTGACTTGGCTTGTTCGGCAAGGAGGTTAAGTGTGGAGTCCTTAGTCACACTTAGTCAAACCTATGGTTCAGAGAGCCTCTCTGGTTCCAGGTCCACTGGTTCTGCTTTTCACCTATTTGATTTAATGTTCTTACTATTGACTTAAAGCCAAGTTCAGACAAGTTACTTGGAATTGCCCCACCAATCTCACCTAGGCTGCCTTATGGTTCAGATTGTCTCTTCCCATTTTCTCAGCACTAGTTCACTGCCATTGTAATGTAAGGGTGTTATGCAATCATATTTCCAAGTTAAATGTGTCTGTTACCAGAATCCTTTTTTTTTTTTTTTTTCTGAAGACTGAATTCCCTATCAGTTAAATGCATAATTTAAAAAGTTACTTAAAGAAAAGACAACTCCTTATCTTTTATAAAAAGTATAGCAATCTAGCAGGTGGTCTAAGACTGCTTAGCAATTTTCCTAGTACTATTTTTGCATTTCCTTTGAAATCATTTCAGACAAATAGCATCATATTTAGATATTTTGTGCACTTCAGTTTTGGATAATATATTATGAGAAGAGGATAAATAGATTTTGAAATTCAGACATAAGAAGAAATATTCTGATTTGTAGCACAGGTATTCATTGCACTTACAAGGTTTTCCGAGGATTTCTGAGAAAATAGTTTCAACTATAGTCAGACTGAGACTTTGTAACAAAACAAGATTGATTTTGGTGATCTGAGAACAGAGGGGTAATTATATTCTCATTTTCATGTTCATGATGTGCACAATTCTCCTATTAAAGCTTAATGGGTGTTGCAAGTGAAAAAACATATGCAACAAGATAGGGAAAACACCACAAAGCTGTTAGCTTCGAAACTCATTGTCAGATAGCAAATATTATCCCTATAAATCTTAACTTTCACAGCCAGTGAGAGCTGCAGGCTAGACTAGAAAAAGAGACAGGCATGGAACTGTATCTATGCATTAAAAGTAACATGTTGTACATTGCTAAAATATGTATTGTTATTAAGCTAATATTGAACACTAAACTTTATAACCTTTTCTGATTTTCTTTTCCCCAGGCAAAAATCAACACTTTTCTAACTGCAGTATCCTTCACAATTCATTTTCTTTGGTGTCAAAAGAGGTGTATTAAACACTCTGGGAGAAAACACAGTCGCTGATATGGTGGCAGCAGGGTGCATATGGTTTCATAACAACATTAAAAACTCATCTTTCTTTCTCTCTCTTTCCAGGAGCTGTTGTGGAGAGGGTGACATAAAAGTGAGAGTGCACTACCTGCAGGCAGTTAGCAGAGAGCTGTGAAAAAAGGTGACATGCAGGAGTGCAGGGTATAGAAGGGAACATCTGCTCCTAAATGGATGCAATAAGATCCAGCCTGCTTAGCATAAGCAGAAACATGTCAAGTTAAATAGAGTAGCAGCAGGACTCAAGGTAGAGCATGTGGAAGTCATGAAAATAAACAAGTGGAGCACTAACATTTGTGACACCAATCGAATGCTTAACCAGGTTGGTGCATTCCTGATGACACGTCCATTTCTTAAAAACACAGGGAAAATGTAGAATTCCATCCATTGCACATAAACCTCAAAATAATCATTCAAAATTGTGATTTACAATATATCTTCATACAATGCTTGGAATGCAGGTTTACAGAATTTAGAATTAGTGCTTTCTATTGGCTTGTGACACAAGCAAAATTTAGGAGGTGAAGCTGGACAGTTAGAAAACGTAAATAAAAGGAGAGCTGGAGTGGAATTTGAAATGTAACCAGGAAGAAGCCCTTGTCAGTGTTTTTTTTCCTCATATCTGTAGTTTTATTAAGACTGTAGTTAGTCTTAAAAAGTCTTAAGATTTAGAACAAAACAAAACAAAACACACACACAGACACACAAATTAAAAAAAAAAAAAGGAATAAATATGCACAGATATTCTTTCCTTTCTCAGAGGAAAAAGTGTCCCATTCCAAAAATCTCCAAATCTGAACACTCTCTAATGAAACCTCAGTGAATGTGGGAACTGAACAGGCACAATCAAAGTAAAAAATAGTTGCTTCAGGATAGAAATTAAGAAAACCCATTACACAAGTGAAAAGAAATACTGGAAATCTGATTGAAATTGTAGGACAGAGAAGTTATATTTACAGGCAATTTGCTGAACTACCTGAGATGACGTTTGTGACTGTGATGATTTCAGCTGACAGCTTGCCTCCGTGGCATGGCACCAGCATGCTTTTGGCCATACTGGTGTTCCAGAGGAAATATTCCCCACAGGAAACTTCTCAAACACTTCACTGTCTTCAGAATTTAACTGTATGTTTTCCTTTCCCCACATCAAGCTTTTCTAGAAGAAAAGATATGATGATGTCTTCCTGGAAACACTGCAGAGACTTAACAGGTTGGATAAATAAATAATATGGTTTTGTTTTTTTTTTGTTTCTCTGTTCTTTGGTTTGTTGTTGTTGTTGTTGTTGTTGTTTTCAATAGTAGGAAAACAGAGAGAGGATATAATAAATAAATAAATAAATAAATAAATAAATATATATCCAGTTCCTCTAAGAAAAGGCAAGTCTGTCAGAAATGAGGTTTTAGGGATTTTTTTTTTTAGTTAGATGAGGTTTTGGGGAAATAGTTTTATACTTCTCTGCAGGGGGAAGTAGTTTTATACTGCTTTTCCACCAAGTACATTAACCATTAGTCTAGCAGCTTCATCTTGCTTTTCAGTCATTCTTTACTCAGTGCCACACACTGAGCAAAATTTGACTCACTCAATGCTGGTAGTGCTTTTAGTGAGTTACCGTGAAAAACAGCATGGCATTTTAACCTAACAGCATGAGAGCAAATACATTCACACATCTCTACTGGAAACAATATAAAATAGGAAGTAGATAATATTATCAATGTTATATGCATGATACTGCTAGGATCCTGTGTCATCAATCAAGTGCTTATAAACATTACGAAATACAGACATTAACCCACAGATTTTTCTTTTTTTTTGCTTGACTTTGTTTGACTTTGAGAAAGTTTGACTTTGAGAAACCCCTAATGGCTGACAGCATGTTCTGCCAAATCCAAAGTGCCAGATACCAGCTTGTTTTGTTTTGTTCTTTGGCCTACCGTTATGTATTCCTAAGTGGGTGCAGACTATCAGGTTTATTCCTTTGCCTCCTTATGTATTTGCTTTCTTTGTTTTCATTTACAGGTAATAAAGAGGACTCTGGTTAGCTTTTAGCAAATCTCTGGGCTGGATATGCCCAGTATATGGTGTGGCAGTCCTTCCTCTGCATTAATTAATTAAGAAACAAATCAGATCAAAGAGCTCTCAAACTGGCTGTGGATGAAGGGCAGACAGTTTGCTCTTGGGAGACTGTCTATGAGATAGATCTGTTATTAGAAGTATGTGTGTGTGTGTGTGCATGCGGGTGCATGAGTGCGAGTGCATGTGAGTGTGTGAGACAGAGGCATAGAAAGCAGGATGGGAGAAAAAATAAATGTCTTTCAAAATTCTTTGATAAAACAAGTTCCTCACTGTTTGGTGAGGAGGAAGATTTTAAGAAGCATCTTCAAGTGTTTCAGATAGCCTGAAGTGTTTGGTCTCACTTTGGGACTATGTGAAATATTTTCAAATTCCTTTTTTTTTTTTAAAGATATTTTTTGAAATTAAAGTCATCCTGAAACAACAACTTTCATTCTGAAAAAAATCACAGAATCACAGAATCAGAATCAAATGATGTAATTCTTTTTACTAAAGCCAGAAAATAGCTCTCCCTGATTTTGGGACAAAACTAGAGGAGAAAGAAGTAAAAAAGTTATGGAAGTGGAATAAACCTCTGAATAAATCCTGAAATGTCACAGTAAAAAATAACCCATAAGTATTTTATTTATTTATAAAGGTAGCACAATGGATCCCTAATGTAAAATTCTATCCACCTAAATTATAAATCAAATTACTCTGCCACAGCTAATGCTGTATGTAGTTATAAACTTTTATATTTTGTAAGAAGAATAAAAATTGGTTTACAGTCAATTGCTGGTCTTCTCAAATATGGAGGATTAAAGGCTGAACTCTGTCGGCAAGCTTTTCTCAAAACAAGTAGACTGGGATTCGTCTTGCATCACTTTCAGCTTCTACAGCATAGATAGTTACATCTGAATTAAATATTTTGCTTTCATTTATAGGTAATACAGAGAATGAAGTATAATTCATCTTATCCTGAGTTAAAAATGTAAAAGTATCAGGTGAACTGTATCAAAACAAACAAACAAAAAAAGGATTCTTCCTTCCATCATATAATTAATGGTTAGAAAGATGTTCACATAGAGACATTTGCATTTTGGGACATATACAGTTCAGTTTAATAAACTCTTTTGTGATGTTTCTGGGATTTCTCAAAGTAATCAGTCTCCATTGTGGTCTGGGCCTCTTCAAGAGTAGCTACCATCTGTCTCTGCTGCTGTTTCAGCTGCAGAGGCAGGGTATTGACCCTATCTGACCATCAGGGCTGGATGCAGGATGCTCTTTTCTGCTTAACACAACTTCATAAAAAATTGCCCCTCTGACCTCAGCAGACCTGGAGCAGAGTTAGAGTAAAATTTGTAGGGTAGAGTAGCATCTCCTTTAATACTTTGTAAATCTGCCACTGATGACTGCAAGATCTTGTGTTTAAGAAGAGTCCAAGCTCCAACTGGTTTATAGTTGATTAGGCCTTGCGTTTTGCATATTTTTAATGTGTATTGTCATTCTGATCCCAGCATGAGTCTCATACTAAATTTGCTTAAGACGTAAAAAAAGAAAAACACACACACAAACACATGCAAAAAAAGAAACAAACAATCAAACAAAAACAAACGAAAAACCACCACCTATAACATTCACACTAAAAACCCTATCTTCAAATGAAGTGGCAGCAGTACATCTTTCAAGTTTAGTGGCAACCTGGCAAAAACATCATGGCACGGCAGACTTAAATTTTCTTTTCAGTCTAACAGGAGTTATTTTTTCATCTATAAATTCTTTGTGTCAATAAAAAGCATCTATGTTGCTGTTTCTGAAGGCTGTGTAGATGAATGTGGTTTGGCAGTGGAAGCTGATTTCACTGGTTTCTGGAATTCCTCTAGCTTCACCTCCAAACTGTTTATAGCACTATAGTTGTTAGCTTTCTTTAAGGATCTTAAATTATCTCCATTCTGAATTGTACTATATTAAACTATGCTGGGAGAAAATCCTGCAGGCTAAGACAAGTAAAAGTATTACTTGGAAGGTGCAATGATTGAGTTTCATACTTGCTTGAGCAAAGGGACAGTTGGGGCAAGTTGATTGTCAAAGCTAACAGCAGTGTGAGATTGCTGGTCAGATGTAGTAGCTGGTGGGAGTACAGCTAAGGAAGCTGCTCTTATGGAAAAGAATAGGCTGAACAGAGCAGCAGCAAGAGAATTTACTTGCGAATAATGGTGCAGATAATGTGTGACAATAAAGAAGAGTGATGGACATAGGAAAACAATAACTGACTGACAGACATTGCATGGTCTTTTTACCAGGGACCACTAAGGTGAAAGCAGAGATCCAAGATTAAGACTTTTCAGCAGCTGTCTGGAAAGACTTCCTTTCAAGCAATTACTGTTGCCAGAAAGGTAAATGACAGCTTCATTTGTTGCCCAAAATGTTAAGAAACCATTAAATGCAAAATGTCTTATTACTACTGGAAAACGAAATATTTGATTTGTGAGATAGATGTCTTAATTTATAAATTACTGTGTGAAATTAATAGTTTAACTCATAAAAGTCATAAGGTTTTTACATACAGTTGCAACTCTACATGATTTATTTAATTTGCCAGTTAATCTTTGATTTTTATGATCATGCAAATTATGTTAAATGCAATTGTGGTTAAATTATTACAATGCTGATATTAAATATTCCAACGTATTCCAACAGACCTGACTATTGATCAGGCTTCATAGCCTCACTAACTGTTCCTTCGGTTTACTATCCTTATAAATAGATATTGAATGCAATTTTCTAAATTAAATCTCCCCTGCAGCAAATTAGGCAGATTATATAGTTGAGAAATACTAATCATCCATCTATTTTTACTGTAGTTCTATATTCTATAATTTAAATTGAAACTGAACTAAACTTATTGGTTTACATTGCAAAACTCAGAAGCCGGAATGAATAGAAGTTAATTTTGAGGATTCATTAAAAGGTGAAATTAAAGCACATGGCCTAGAAGTTTTTTTTATTTTTTGTGTTTATTTTTAAAAGTTAAAAATGATTTTATTTGTCTTTATAAAGATTGCCACACAGACAGACACAGGAGTGCACAGTTCTATGTGAAATGCAAGAGTTGATGCCAGATCATGTCTTGAATCAAGTTACTGATTCAGCTCCATAATACTTGGTCATAAAACATTTCAGTAAAAAATCATAGAATTTTCACACTGAAATTGGTCTTGATACAGGCCATCCAAGATAAATAACAATTGAATGAGGAAGAGAAAGGAGGAGTTTAAATCACAGAGTCACAGAATCACAGAATCGTCTAGGTTGGAAGAGACCTCCAAGATCATCTAGTCCAACCTCAGCCCTAACACTAACAAGTCCTCCACTAAACCATATCACTAAGGGCTACATCTAAACGTCTTTTAAAGACCTCCAGGGATGGCGACTCAACCACCTCCCTGGGCAGCCCATTCCAATGCCTAACAACCCTTTCAGTAAAGAAGTTCTTCCTAATATCCAACCTAAACCTCCCCTGGCACAACTTTAGCCCATTCCCCCTTGTCCTGTCACCAGGCACGTGGGAGAATAGACCAACCCCCACCTCTCTACAGCCTCCTTTAATGTACCTATAGAGAGCGATGAGGTCTCCCCTGAGCCTCCTCTTCTCCAGGCTAAACAATCCTAGCTCCCTCAGCCGCTCCTCGTAAGACTTGTTCTCCAGACCCCACACCAGCTTTGTTGCCCTTCTCTGGACTCTCTCGAGCACCTCCGTGTCCTTCTTTTAATGAGGGGCCCAAAACTGAACACAGTACTCGAGGTGCGGCCTCACCAGAGCCAAGTACAGGGGGACAATCACCTCCCTAGACCTGCTGGCCACACTGCTTCTTATACAAGCCAGGATGCTGTTGGCCTTCTTGGCCACCTGAGCAGACTGCTGGCTCATATTCAGCCGACTATCAACCAATACTCCCAGGTCCTTCTCGGCCAGGCAGCTTTCCAACCACTCATCTCCCAGCCTGTAGCTCTGCTTGGGGTTGTTACGCCCCAGATGCAGGACCCGGCACTTGGCCTTGTTGAACTTCATACAGTTGACCTCAGCCCATCAGTCCAGCCTATCCAGATCCTCCTGCAGAGCCTTCCTACCCTCGAGCAGATCGACACACACACCTAACTTGGTGTCATCTGCAAACTTAGAGGGTGCACTCGATCCCCTCATCCAGGTCATCGATAAAGATATTAAAGAGGACTGGCCCCAGCACTGGGCCCTGGGGGACTCCACTAGTAACCGGCCTCCAACTGGATTTGGCTCCATTCACCACAACTCCTCCAACTATACCATAAAACATTAAAAACAAAAACATAGTTGGAAAAAAATTGACTTTTAAGTAAAAAACCTAATGGTGTGGTAATATCCAGAAGAGCAGGAAGAATAAGCAAATGTTTCATTCATGCTAAGGAACCAGATATAGTTACAACACGGCTGGGGAATGTTTATCTGATTTATTTTTAAAATTGATCGTTTTCATGAACAGACCAGATTGTTGATCAGGTTGCGTACCTTCACTTACTGTTCCGTTGTTTTACTACCCTTAACTTAGATATTGGGTACAATTGTCTAACCTAAATCTCCCTTGCTGTAAATTAATCATCCATCTCTTTTTACAGTAATTGAATATGTACCTTATTACATCGTCTTTTAGTCTTCTCTGATAAAATTCAATTTACTTTCAATTTTTTCCTTTTGGGATACATTTTCGAAACGTTGTATTTCTGCTGTTCTTTCAATTTGTTCCAATTTGTTGGCATCTTTCTTAGTGTGGTATCTAAAACTGGACACAGTGTTCCAGCTTAGGCTTACCTAGGATGGAGCAATGCAAAATAACTGACTGCCATAAGATAACAATGACAAACTGGTATTTTTTTAATTAGCAAAGTGAGCACTACAATTTTTTGAGTCATGTATGGTTTGCTTGCTGCCCAGTAAGGAAATCCATAATCTAGTTTTTTGTCTACCTTGTTTATAAAAGTTTTCCTAACTATGTGTCCCTTCCAAAGTGTTGCTTCTCCTATTCTTCTGTTTTTATGTTTTGTATCTCTGTAATGGTACACATTTTATATCTGATTGGGTCTTAGTAAAAGGGACAGGTTGCATACTTTTCAATTTCAAGATTTTTTTTTAGTAATTTTCCATCCTTTCTCTGTATTGAAACTGTTTGTTCTTTTGACTTAATAATGATATTTATCAAAACTAACGTTCTTGAACTTTTTTTTCCCTGCCAGGGTCTATTCCAGTAATTTTCTATTCTGAAATCTACATTTGTTTGGTTTTCTTTCTTTCTTTCTTTCTTTCTTTCTTTCTTTCTTTCTTTCTTTCTTTCTTTCTTTCTTTCTTTCTTTCTTTCTTTCTTTCTTTCTTTCTTTCTCTTTCTTTCTTTTTCTTTCTTTCTTTCTTTCTTTCTTTCTTTCTTTCTTTCTTTCTTTCTTTCTTTCTTTCTTTCTTTCTTTCTTTCTTTCTTTCTTTCTTTCTTTCTTTCTCTTTCTTTCTTTTTCTTTCTTTCTTTCTTTCTTTCTTTCTTTCTTTTTCTTTCTTTCTTTCTTTCTTTTTCTTTTTCTTTCTTTCTTTCTTTCTTTCTTTCTTTCTTTCTTTCTTTCTTCTTCTTTCTTTCTTTCTTTCTTTCTTTCTTTCTTTCTTTCTTTCTTTTTCTTTCTTTCTTTCTTTCTTTTTCTTTTCTTTCTTTCTTTCTTTCTTTCTTTCTTTCTTTCTTTCTTTCTTTCTTTCTTTCTTTCTTTCTTTCTTTCTTTCTTTCTTTCTTGTTCTTCCTTTCTTCCTTCCTTTCTTTCTTTCTTTTTCTTTCTTTCTTTCTTTCTTTCTTGTTCTTCCTTCCTTCCTTCCTTCCTTCCTTCCTTCCTTCCTTCCTTCCTTCCTTCCTTCCTTCCTTCCTTCCTTCCTTCCTTCCTTCCTTCCTTCCTTTCTTTCTTTCTTTCTTTCTTTCTTTCTTTCTTTCTTTCTTTCTTTCTTTCTTTCTTTCTTTCTTTCTTTCTTTCTTTCTTTCTTTCTTTCTTTCTTTCTTTCTTTCTTTCTTTCTTTCTATTATTGTTCAACTGTTCTCACTTGTTTTTTACCTTAAAACCACAAACTCTATTGCATTGTGTTTTACCCATCAGTTTTACCCATTGTATTTTCTACACTATGAAGTACTGCCTTTTTTTTTTTCCCAAAATATACTGTAAAATAGCTGCTCTTATTTTTTTCTAATTTTTTCAAACTTTTTTTTTTTTTTTTTTGTCAAAGATGTACTGCTGTATTTTTTCTCCAAAAGCAGAGTGGCAAAGACTACCATTATTGTTTTTCAATTCATCTGGTAATTCACACACACACAAAAATTGTTTCAGCCCACACCTTTTAATGAAATTGTTTATCAAATACCTACAGTTAAATCAAAGCTCTTTTATTCTGATTAGTTTTCAACCAGATACTTTCAAAAGGTATTTCTTTCAATTCCTTCTAAAATTCAAGCAAATATAAGAAGTTAGAGGTTGTTCGACAAATATTGAAACAGAAGAAAAAAGTAAATAATACATCCACTTGTGTAAAACTTTTTTTTTCTTTTTGTAAGTAAAACTCTTCTACACTAATTTCAGCCATCCTTTTTTTTTCCTCCCCTCTGTTTTTGATTAAGCCATGGTATGATTTTTATAAACATTTTGGCTTTTTTTTTTTCTGTTTCCTCCCTGTACTTACAGTGTAGACACCTAATCTTATCTTATCCAAAGTTCTATTTTAATATCCCATTATTCTCACCCATCTCTTTCATTTTTATCTATCTAGCAATTTATTTATTTTTGTTCTCTACTTTGTAGATTTTTTACTAAGTTGGAAGTTCAACAACTTATACCAGATCTGCATCACCATGATTTCACTGAATTTATTCTAGTTATTTAGGCCATCTTTCTGACTATTTTGCATGAATGGGTTGTGTGGTGCTTGCAGGGCTGCATCCACCACCCAAAGCCCTGTCTGGATCAAAGCCTCCACCCTGGAAAGCTCCAAAACATGCTGGAAAATGTGCACTGTGGCACTTCACAACCATTCATTCAAGGGTAGCTGACTGAGCTCTTAGAAACTGGTAGAGCTTCCTCAGGCCCACACCTATGTGACTCCCCTTCCCTTGTCCTTCCCTGGTGGTAGTAGACACCCTGAAGTCTCTCAGAGGGTTTCCAGGAATCCCCACAACGATGCTGGACCTTGTCCCCAGAAGATCCAGAATCTCCCAAAGCGGAACCTAGAGATGGCTTCACAAACTGCTGGGTCTGTCAGTGATGAAGGGCATGCACTGTGAAGACAGATTTCCAAAGCTGGGAGTCTTTTCTGATGAGAGCTTTTTTGTTGAGAAACCTTATGCTCATTTCCAATCCTCTTATCACACTTTTGGTAAAAAAACGTGTTCTTACTCTCATCATAGTAAAACATTGTCATCTCCAGTAATGTTTGATGTTTGTGGCACTTGTAATGAATACATTGTTGTATTAATATCACCGATTCGAAAATAAAGGGACTTTTCATAGAAACAGACACATTTTTTTTAGCCCAAGGGCCCTTGTGGTTCAACATCCCTGGTCTAAAAATGGCAGGCAGCAGATGCTTGAATAAAGTGTATAAGTAAAAGGAATATATTAAATATCCTTCCTCGAAATGCCTTACTGGCTTCTGGCAACCAGCAGTTTAGGGATTCCTGCTGACCTATTCATAATTGCCACAGATCGTATATATAATTTTTTTCCTGCTGCTCTACACATTCCAGTGCAACAGTGTTTTGATAATGTGAAAATAGGAAGATTATTCACTGAGGTAGTATATTTCATATAGTGTGATATCATTTAGGAATTGAATGTAACCCATGTATATGGCTCCTATCTCTTTTCTTGGTTGCTGTACAATCCAATCCATCCATCCATCCATCCATCCATCCATCCATCCATCCATCCATAATACAACATCATCACTATATTTAATAATGTCATAACCAGAAAATAGTAATCAATGGGCTGGGCAAATAAATCAAGAGAGGATTAAATAAATATATATATATAAATCCTTTTTTTAGTCTTAGCAGCATAAATAAAGGTGAAATGCTTTACAGTTGAAGTACACCTTACAGTTTCAGCCAGAAATTACTGTAAAGCCAAGAAGTTATAGGATAACTGTAATTCAGCTTCAGAATATTCAGGGGAAGATTACTGAAGGTACTGAGCACAGATTTTGAAAGTAAATATTTTAAAATTTATGAAGCACCCTAATTCTCTCAAGATGGGAGACTATAATCACTCTAGTTCATGATGTGCTGAGTGTCTTCCCTGCCAAAATGATGTTGTTTTGCTCATTTAGAATGTAAAATATGAGGTCCTCTGGAAAAAAAAAAATTGAGCAAATAATAAAAAGTATAGCAGATTTAATTGGAAATGAAGACTGAGAATTAAAGAATTAGGCCAAATTCTGCATAAGGCTGTGTATTTTTTAGCTGGTGCTGAGTATTCTTGACTCCCACTACAGCCATTGAGTTTCTGATGAGCTCACACTCTAGTTTAAGTTCTTCACTATGGAAGTGTTAAAATCCTCATCACTATATAATCTCATTCTTGTAATGACTGCCAATACAGCCATTATGCTAATGAGACAGCTAGAAATGAAAGGAGATAAAAGAAAAAAAGATAACTAAAATCCAAAGCAGTTTTAATGCTTCTAGTTTTAGTTTAATTAAGTTCTTACAAAGAATTATGACTGGATTAGGAAGAAAGTACAGTAAATATTGTAGATTAATGAAAAAATATCTAACACTTCTCATGTAGATTCAAGGAACATTCAATATATTCATTTATGTTTTAATACTGAGCTTAAGTAGAGCCTCACCTTGAAAGTTCTCCCTTTGGGACATTTTTGGACTTCAGAGTAGTTTGGCATGCTAGATCAATTCTATCACTATAATGGTTAATGTGGAAAATAAAACAATAGGTCTAAGAGAATCCTGAAGTGTTGATGAGGCAGAAGAGAAAAATAAAGAAAAAAATAAAGTGAAATAGAGTTGAAACCATTTGCTTAAAAGATAAAATTGAATTCTGAATCAGGTTAAAATAGTAAAGTATGATTCAACATAAACAAAATTGATAAGAATAGTACTACTCTACTCTAAAATGCATTCATAACTACATTCTACAATTACATACTTCAGAGCAGATCCTCATGAATCCTTCATGCACTAACAGAGCACAAGATCCAACCTTGAAACTTGTCTGGGAGAACAACTAGTGTTTGTTTCTTTATGTCCCAAGGTCAACAGAAAAGATCATAGTGACTTGAGAGTGATCTCACAGTAATTAGAATCATAGAATGCTTTGGGTTGGAAGGGACCTTAAAGATCACCTAGTTCCAACCCCCTGCCATGGTCAGAAACACCTTCTACTAGAACAGGTTGAAAAAAGCCCCATCCAGTATGGCCTTAAACACATTAGAGTTGCTTTGCTATTAGGAACATTTTTATCCAGCATAATCTGGAATATCAGATGTTGTTTCACATCTTACTACAGCCTGCACCACTTACAGGAAAGTGAGATAGTGCAGAGGTAGTTTGAAGTAGTCTGACAGCATTCTGTAAAAATATTCTGGAGGTCAATTCTGACTCTAGAAGGGTTTTTTTTTTTTTTTTTTTTTTTTTTTTAAAGTGAAAACTTCAGCCCTGAAGAAATATCACTGATTTAAACCTCCAGAACCTGGTTCGTGTTTATCAGCATGCCTTCCAGCAACTTTGCAAGACTCAGAACTATATGCTGAATTCTAACGTGATTTTTTTTTTTTTTCTAATGACAGCTTTCCAGGTGGTGATGACTAGTCCTGAGTCATATTCCCATGATGTTTTCATTCCATGACTTCAACCATTTCCAGTATCCTATCCTGTCACATTCAGAAAAGTTGGAAAGCTTTAGAGTACCTCTCAAGAGTAATTCTTTGTCATGATGACTGTATAGAGAAATATAAGTAAAATTATAACAATAAATAGAAGTTACTGACTGCATGAAAACTGATGAAATGAACATGGGCTGCAAGCAAGAAGACCTTAAACAATGCTCCATTAAATCAGTCTATGTCTATTTAGCTGGAAAGTTGGGGGCAGTTGCAACATTACAGAACTCCCCAGTGGATTAATTTGGGTTGCTCTCTTATGTTATTATCCTGCTTGAGGGACAGGGACTCAAATAAATCTGGTGTCACACAGAGGAGAAAAGAAAAAAAAATAAGATTAAAAAAAACCAGCTAAATATGAAAGAAAAAAATATATCTGGAAAGGACAAACACTTGCATCTTTTTAGCCTATTTATTTAATGAAATTATGTATACCAAGCTACTAAACCAGGAAATAACTATATTCTTTTTTTTACTGTTGCTTTACAAACAGTAAAGTCCAAAATGCCAGGAAAGTATACATTAAGGAGGGACAGACAAAATAAAACTTTGCTTTCATCTGAAACTAAGTATCAGAAGATGCATTCTACATTATCATTGTGGATTTCATCACTTTCTGGTTGTTTTTCATAACTGGATCTAGGTTCATGGTGGAAATGCAGAATATATGTCATGAGTATTATAAAAGTTGCAGATGAGGGAAAACCCATAGATCCTTTTGGGAGTCTCATCAGGATGAGAATTAAGGTTGCTCAGAAGAGAAAGGAGACAGTTTTCAGAACGATAAAAGCTTGTTAACAAGGCAATAATCTACTTCTTGTGTCTGCGTGAGACAGTACAGGAAATAATGGTCCTGAATTTCAGCAAGAAAATGCTGGAGATTAGGAAGACATGAAGGAAAAAAAGAACAAGAAATTTTGTCACAATAAATGTATCAAATTTCTGTCCTTAGAAGTACTGTAGACTCTCCACCTTTAGAGGTCTTGAAAAACCAAGACATTACAAGGGATTGAATATAACTATGGCAAAAGTGGAATGCATAGAGAATTATGAGTACTCTTTGGAGCATAGATTTATTTTGGTTATATTTTATCCAGCTGTGATTTCATGTGGGAAAATAGTTTTAAACATGCATTTTGAGTTGAGTTTTATGTTTCAGGTAACAGAATACAGTTCCTGTAATATATTTTAATATAATATCTCAAAGAAGAAAAAAGAAAAACAGATGTTGAAACTTAAGAAAGTTCTACCTTCCTGAATCTAGGCTTTATTTTCTTTCCAGCAGACATAAATGAGAACTAAATAAGCCCTGAACAAGTTTTGAACAAGTTTTAATCAAAATTTATTTTCCCATATTTAGAGTGGGAAAGACTACAAGTACCAACAGGGGATAAAAATGTGAATTAGGATGTGTAACAGGGGAAAGAAATCAGAATTAATGACGGAAGATTTCTGTGCAGGCAAGAGAAAGCCTTACAATGATGACAAACTAAAACAGTGAACAGAAACAAAGTAAGATTGCTCTGATTTCGGCACCAAACAGAGAAGTCAAAGTCTATCTTTTCATGCCAAAGAAATTAATTTCATCTAAGTCACAGAACAGTTTTTAACCTTTTTTTCAGAAACAAATTCTTCAGCTTGGAAATGCCAGTGCAGACTGAACAAATGTGTCTCCTGATGTTACATAGTCTTCAGCCCCCTCCAGTCCACCCCCACAATCCTTCAGTTTGGGAGAAATTTGAGGCAACCCCTCCTACTGCCCTTTCTCTTCCAATCAGAGAGAAATAGATTCCCAGCTGGTATTAAGCAGTCTTGAGGTATTGTGTTCATGGTTTTTTTTTTTTTCCTTCTTTCAACAGCGAGACTGCTTTGTTTTCAGTAAAGAAATTCCCTTCCCTAACCACCTCCAGTTTTCCTTAAGTAAGGCCATTTGTTTTCAGCAGCGCTGAATTTTCTTCCTTCTTGAAAACACTTTCAGTTTTTGCAGCTAGAGTACAAACAACAAATGCTCACCAGAATCACTCTTCTTCACTTTTTCCCTCCTTCCCCCATACCCTCAGCCCAACTCCTTCAACAAGCCCAGCAGCAGTAACCATATGTTATACATTAAAGGCAGTCAGAGAGGTTAATATTCATTTGCATGCTGCCTACATTGGCAGAAATTGCAGATTCAGAAAAACGGTGTTTATTTCTTAACTTGAAATTTTCTGAATTTCTCAACAGATAATAAGACTTTGAGAACTTTCTACAGCTGAATTTATTAATAGATATTTTTCATTTTGCTTTCCAACAGTTACTGATATGTGTAACTATGGGAATGCATCTGCCTTTTCCTCCAAAAGAAAATGACTTTTTTTTTCTTTCTCTTATATACATTACATATATACATATCATATATGCATTCTTTTTATTATTTAACCAAAATTGTCATAACATATGTAACCTGATTTAAACAAGAAACACCCTTCTTCTAGCAACAGACATGAGCAATAAATCTATTGTCTAAGCAAGTCACCAGAGACCTTTGGACAGAAATACATAACCTTTATTTTGTGTTTTGAGTATCATATTTCCATGGTCCTGTATAAACTTTGGCTTACAAAATAACTATATCTGTGCTTTTTATACAAAAACTTTTCTTTGTATTTTCAAATTCGGCAACAGTGGGAGTTTTGGTTTTGCAGGATCTGGCTTAAGGAATTCAATATCTAGGTTCTTGGAATATATTTAAATAGCTGGAACAAATATGAATATACAGATATTCAAAAGTCACCTGCATTGTCTGAAGTTGTCTTCTGTAGAAGTCCAATGAGAATTTTATTGCTCTCTTTAATGGAATCAGTGTTATTCATTTTCCAGTGTTTCTTCCGACTATCTGATATCTGAAAACATCTTTCCACAGCTGAGTGAATATTGAGTACAAAAAACAATGAAAATGAGATGTTGGATGTCTTCTCTGTAGTACAGGCTATATCTGAACAGCTTTTTGTGCTCAGACTATTCAATATTGCCTTTTCTACACAACAACGGAAAATTGTTACTTCTTTTCATAACTGTCATATTTGATTCTGAACGAGCCAGGAGACTATCAGTTGTGCAAACTGTATCACTGAAAACATCACTTGTCTTCAAGATTGGATCTGCAGTATAATTTCTCTCTGCCTCTTGTATCTGGTACAATGTGCCTTACAATAACAGAAACAGCAGAAATCCAGGTTAGTTTATTCTGAAAAATGATATTCAATTGCACTTTATAATTTTATCAGTATAAATGCTAAAAATTATTGCGAATTCACTCAATCCAGGAAAACAGGTGTAGAGATAACTAATGACAGTGAGTTCCACAGGTTAAATTTGTTCAAATTAAAGAAAATTTTCCTCAAACAGACTATTTTTAATTCCTTTTTTTTTCAAACTTTCTTTCTTAAGGTGCTCAGCCAAGTGAGAAACTGATTATCTAAACCAGTTTTGTTTTTATCTGACAGCTTATGTGCATTTTCTTAGGAACTACGTTCCAACTTTTAAAAATCTTTCTGCCTGAACCTCCAGAGAAGTACAGCTATACCTGTTTTTTTTTTTTTCCATAAAATTGTGCAGACATTTGCTGTAGTATTCCCCATCCCCACACCCCAGACCTCTTAATTCAGCTACTTTGTTTCTTCATCTAGTCTATCATCTGAACACAACATCTGTGGATGGCAGAAGTGGGGAGAGGTGCTTATTTATAACCCAACTTCTCTTTTAATTTTTTTGTAAGATCTGAGCATCAGATCAAGCTCAACATGGAAAACTACATCAACATTTATAACATGCAATTTTAAAGTCCTTTTGAAAATTAAATCCTAACAGGCACATTCTTCACCAGGCAAATTCTTCACCGTGTAGGTTATATTAGAAGTTCAGGACAGAACAGATGATTTGGGGGTGGGGACACTACAGTCCAGACACTGGTTCCCACCATTACTTTAAAAATAGTTTTTCCTAAGACTTTGCAACTATTCTATGGTTCCCTCTTGCTGTAACCTAAGCTGCTCTGTTATGAAAGAAATTTAATTTAAAAGAAGAGAAATTGATTGTCTGAGCAATCTGCCTCCCACTAACCTCTCAAAAGTAAGGCTTCAGGAGGAATCTGAAGCTCCTAATGACCTCACTGGATAATGTTTATATTACTCTGCAGAAACAGCCCCTTGTTAAAACACCAAGTAAATTAAACTGCAAGCTTTTAAGAAGTGTTAAAGATGAGAGAATAGCCTGTGGTAACTGACTTTGTAGAAATTAATCTCTTTTATTCAGTATGGTCAACTCTCAGTGGCTATATGCTATGATTTATATGATGATTTAAAATTGTCAAAATTGAATATGAGGTTGTGTTGCAATGACAAAAATTTCTATGTGCAAAGCATTTGTGTGTGTGTGTGTTTAAAACTGTACTTAAGTACTTTGTACTTCTTAAGTAATGCTTCACCCTAACTTCAATAATCTTTTCAAATCCTTTAGAAGGGACAATTTCTCCACTGTGATCATGATGTGATACATTAAAAATTAATTGATCCATAATTTCCTAATTGACCTTCATGGAAAACACTGTTTGGCCCTGGGCTGTAACAAAGGTATGCAAGACATGCAACCTATTTTCATATTAATGTTTTTGTTTCTTTATCAGATGTTTTTACAGATAATGAGAAAAAACATTAACTATAAATGAGGAATAGCTCCCCCTTGATATTTGTGTGTGTGTTTATGTGCCAGCATTGAGTGTAATCTTGTGTGTGGTGACAAAATCATAAAATGATACTTTCAAAGACATTCAAGAAATTCCAGACTAGTTGTCCATTGCAAAATACAAGCAAGTAACTTCTGAGAAGTACATAATGGTAAGGACTGAAAGTTGTATAATGCTTTTCAGGAAGAAATGGGAAACACTTCTGAGGCAGTTTACTGGATCTCTTTGTAGTGATTTCACCAGCTTTCCTTTGCTCAGAGGTACTTGGAGCGTGAAACACTTGAGTGAGGATGTTGATATGCTTCCAACTCTCTTTGTCTGTGTCCTGAGCAGCTGGATAACCAGCTCCTGCATTAGGATTTAGGCAAAACAACATCTCACATGCAGTCATGCTCTACTGACTACTCTGACAGCACCTGGAACTCCCAGAAAATACAGCTGTGATGGTTTTCTTTTTAAAAAGATTGATGTGTTCCCTCCATTCTTCTACATGTTACTTTGCTCTAGAATGCCTCCTAAAGCACTGGCCTACAGAAATAGAGAATTTAATCTCTATCCTGCAAGTTTTGAGCTGGTGTCTCTCCTAATGTATCTGTCAAGTGCGTCTGTAGCCTCAAGAGGATGGGGAGTCTTTGCATCTGCGTTGCTGAAGCTGTGCTATAGTGCATCTGGTAATGCAAAAAATTCTGGGATTAGCAAGAGAGAGCAAAAGATAGCTTAACAGTAACTTTATATGAGGGAGCAGAACAGTGCTGGCACCCATGATTATTTTGTAAGAATCAGATGTTTGGTAGAAAACTGGTAACACCATGGGAGTGGTGCTCAGATCTCCCTGAACGGTTTTAACCATGAGCATCTTATATGAAGACTGAAAAGTCATAACCAGTGAAGGAAAAAAAACCTTACTCAGCTCTTTGGAAGAACGGTTTGTAGCCATCTACCATCAGTATTCCTGTGTCCATATGTTGATTATTCATACATGTGTCTGTCTACAGCCTTCAATGAGCTGCTTAAACCTCAAATGTGAGTGAGATTTCACACACTACTTGTGGCATTTGCTATTGGATAGGCACCTCCCCACTCTTCCCAAAGCAATTTTAAGTAGCTTTTCTGAGGTACTTAACTATCTGGGTATATTGTGTAGAGATTACAGATGTCTGTAATCTCTGTGGTTCTGAGAGCAGGGTCCTGAAAGGCAGTTGTCACAGCAGCTCTGTCCTGTAATAGCACTGATTCTCAGTAACTGTTTCTCTGATCAGCACGGTCTGATGAAGCAGGAAGTTAAATACAGGTCTAACTTGTTCCATTGATTGAAGCTCTTGAACTCTACTTCATTTGGGGTATCTATCAGATGACTTTCTTGCTGAATGAAGGGCAAAGGGAATTGTACTTAGAGATTTACTTTGGAGATGAGTTATCTATTTCTTGTCTGTGCAGAATCTGATTCTATGCTATGCAAAGTAGACTCTTGCTGAGAGTTTTTAATAAAAGTTGGTAAATGTTGCTTAGAATTACATTCAGTAGCAACATTTTCTACTAATTCATGAGGAACTTCAAAAAAGGGAGGGGAACAGAGCAAGCTGCCTTGAACTTTCATTATTTTACTTTCTGTAGTAGCTACTTCCAAAGGACTGAAAATTGCACAGATATTCCCAAATCAAAAAAAAAAAAATTGTCTTAGATTAAATCACCTTGTGAAAGTTAGGTGGTGTTATTCAGGCAGTAGTGCAGCTAACCCAGCATAATATTTTTATGAGTAGGGTCCATATTGACAGGTCCCTTGGAAATATGCACAGTAGAAAAAAAAGGAAAAAAAATCTTTGGCAACTGTGAAAGCACATTTCTGGAATTTGGCATAATCCAGTTAGGCTGTAGTTATCTCTTTCTTGAATAAAGACTGGTGCTATTCATTTGATATTGAGACGAATCAGAAACCCTGCTGAGAACTTTAATAAGGTACCTAACAAGGGAAATTCTCCACATTAGGCAGTCTGGCTAGGTGACAGTCACTGCTGTGCCATTTCAAGATGCTGCAATACATACCAAATTAATATAATGGACCTCTAAGATGCTTCAGTGAGTTCCAATTTTGTATAACCTTTATTAAAGCATTATATACATATATATTTATACATAGACACACACACATATATCTCTGTACTCCACAGGATGAAACAGGACAGCTGGATGAATATACATTTGTACTTGAAATGGTTGACCAGGGGACTGATCCAGTTTATAAAAACAAGCAATGCAGGCTTGTGTTATAGAGACAGAAGTCTCAAACATAAATGCTGCTGTTGTATGTTAGGAATTTAATTGAAAATATGACTGGAGGTGAATTTCTCTAGGACTCAAATTCAATCAACTTGAAAATTAGCAAAGAAAGAAAAAGAGATTGAGTTTGTAAGTTTTGTTTAATTTGAACTTTCCCATTTTAAAATATAAATTAACACTTTTAAAATTAAAATTAGCTCTGAAGAAAATTGAATCTTTCAGTTTAAAAATATCGATGACATTTTCCATGTTATTTTCAAAGACTTTTGGTTAAAACTATAAGTAAGGATCAGAAGTTTTTATTGGATGAATAAAAATGATTAATTGAAGCATTCCCATCAAAATCTATTGACGTCTAAGGTCGTGATTGTTTTGCAAACATCTCTTTGTTACACAAGGAAGGTTGGAGTAACTCCTTCCATTCAGCTTGAGAAAGAAATCTAAGGGATGCCAGAAGGATTATGATACATGATATATTTCTGTTTGAAGAGATTTCAATAGGAAGGACACTTGAATAAGAAAAACACAGGAGAACATGGACTTTATCATCAAAAAATAAAGTTTTTCTTAATATCTGGCTTAAAAGCGTATGAAACTTTGGAATACATTTAATGAGTTGTTTAATGAGAGGGAGGTGTTGAAACAGCTTGGTAAAGTCAGCAACTTAAATAAAAAGCTCACCTGCTCTTTCTATACTGCTCCTTCTTTCAGAAGTCATGTATCTGATCTTCATCTTGCAGGATGATTCATATTTCTCCCTGTCCACCTTGATTTGACATGCAGACATTTGTTACAGCCTTCCCACTTGCCAAATCTGCTGGTAGTTATTTGTGTTACTTTGCTAGCAAACCCCTTCGTAGTTTTCTTCACTGGATATCTGTAAAGCACCACATATTAAGGACAGTAGTGGCATGCTCAGCTTTGCCTTGGGTGTCATAAATTATTTTTTGGACTTGCCTTTCTATAATTCTGCTACTTACTTGAAGTAGGTCTTGACAACTTGTTCTGATAAGTGGTATTTTGTTTAAAAAACATCTATATTCACTTGCTTGGATTCTTGTAATTTTACCTATTAAACTATTTCATATTCTTTAAAACAAAATTCTGCTGGACATGATTACATTTTCCCTATCTTTAATATAAATAAAGGAAGCAGTTATAAATAGTTGATGAGAAACTGTGCATGCATAAGTGATTTTTAATTGCCGAGAAGTTTCTACTACATTCAGCTTGCAGCTGGCTGTATTGTTATTGTGTTGGTCACATTGTAGTTGGCTAACTTATTTATTGCCTTCCCGGCTATATTTTGGGCTTTGGACTATGCTTTAATAAGCCCAGATGGATTTCAGCCTAAGTAATACATTTTAATCTATAACCTAAATATAAAATACAGAATTAATTCATGAAAAGTATTACTTTAGCACCAACGCTGATGGTTACATCTGTTAGGTGGTCTTCCAGTAAACAAGTAAAATGAAGTATGTTATTCTGAGGAAATTATGTTGTAAACTTTAAATATGACTTTTGAATATAAGAGGTAGAATATTGGGTCTTGCTGTCAAAGTCCATCATTAGCTCAACAGAGGTTCTGGATTTATGCTTAGCTTACAAATATTCAACTAATTACTTATGTATGTGCTCTAGGTGATCCTGCCTGGCAGGGGGTTTGGATTAGACGATCTTCAGAGGTCCCTTCCAACCTCAGCCATTCTGTGATATGTTTAATTTGAATGACTGGTTAACTTGAAATGCTGTTATATAGCAGACAATATTCAAAACTGATTTGTATGATTTGGTATTTTTTAATGAAATATTTATTCTATTTTGGATGGACATAACTGAGAATCAATCAGATTATCTATAGCCCACAAATGCTGGTAAAATGGTGGAGATTATCTGTTCTGAAATCAGTAGCAAATCAGTCCATTAACACCAGAAAAAGCTGAACCCCACATAAAGGAAGAGAAGTTATGAGTACATTTGCACATATAAATGAAGCACATGTTTAATTTACTTAATATCATCTTATTGCTAGTTAATGACTTACTGACAGGATAAATCAGCTGTGACCCCTACTACCTACCACACACCATATTCACATCTCCCTATATCACCGTGATTGTGCATCTGTGTGAGACTCCAACCAGACTGCAGCTACATTCTCTACCTTGATAAACACAAGACTTTTCTTTACACTCACAGTGAGGATACTGCTGCATGCTCATGTTACTGGGAGATTCTGTGAAAATTCTGCAGTTAAAAGAGAGCTGCAATGATTAGTCAAAGCCCCTGAGACAGTTAATTTTTTATTGAATAAGAAAATGCACTTTTACATTTTTTTCTCCAAAACACGATAGAAAAAGGAAAGCTTCAGAGTCCTGATAGCTGTGAGAGTTTCTCAACAGAAGCTGTCACTTTAATTCTATTGTTAGAAGGTAGTCCAAAGGCAAAGATTTTTAATAACTCTATGTTTTTTATTAAATTATACTATACAGTTGAAAAGTATTAAATGTGGCAGATATGCTTAAGAATGCAGAGAACACAAACATAGCAAACACCGTTAATCTTATCTCAATGATGTAAATGTTTCAGAAAAGGTTCTCCTTTAAAAAAAAGAAAGAGAAAATGTTATCAGCCATTTGAGTAAGTAGGATACTGAAACAAAAAATACATACATTTTAGATTCACCAAGTCCATCATGCTGCACTCATCCAATATTTTCTTTGATAAGGTATGTCATTTTCTAGATAAAGAACATACAACATTACTGGTAAAACTGATGATAATGAAATAATCTAAGAAATGTAGGATACCTAAAAAGTGTAAGGGTTATGATTAATATTTAATTGAAAGGAATTTTGTAATGGTACTACTTGAGAAAGAGGTAAATGCTGCTAAATATTTTCATTTCTGACCACAGCACAGAGAACAGTAATGTTCCAATAACTGTTTTTGCAATCAAAAAAAAGTTGAAATATATTGTCAATATGTGACTAATGTAAATGTCTTAAAGAGACAAAATGTAATGAAATCTTTTTATCAAGCATGATATCATTCATTTTGGGATCATGTAAATTCCTCTATAAGAGAGGAATTTGGGCTGAATGATGCAGGAAGAAGAAAATCAAAGGAATTATTTAATCATAAAGGACAGTCAAGCATCAGTCAATTAATGTGACTGTGAAAATGACAATCTTAAGATTTATAATCTGATATATATATATATTTAAGGGAAGGAATAGTATCTTTGCAATATTCAACTGAAAACAGTATTCTGGTCACTCAGCTTTTACAAAAATAAACAAACAATAACTAGAATATGTTCAGAACATACTATTCAGATTACCAGGAGAGTCTATATTCTGTGAATCTGAAATATATGCCTCTCTTTTTTTTAATTTTTATTTTTATTTTTTTATTTTTTTTTTAAGTAAAACAGAGGTTGGGTATGCTTGTGGTTAAATCTAGGAAGTAAGGACAGACGGGAAAACATTCTTTAAAGGATGACATTGTGAACATAAAAAGTGATTATATTTCAGTAAGTAATAGACTCAAGCTTGATATTTCAAATTTCCAACCATGTTTGGAAGAAGTTTCTGAAGAAATCTTCCACTAGAAATAAGTAGGCAAGAAATTAAACTTGTTTTTGAATGGTTCTCCATTAGTTTATGAAATGGGTCATATGATTATGCAATAGCTATTTTGCTCTGTCAGGGTGTGTGGTGATATTCTTATGGCTATCCAAAGAAATCAGAAAAGTGAGAGAGTTTTCTGGTTTTGCTATGTGGAGTTGTAAGCAGTGCAGACAAGTTAGAAGTACAGTTCACATGTATGTTAGTAAGAGGACACATTTTAACATGATTAAAAACAGGATGGTTATATGTTCAGAATGGTTTCTGACTTTCCTAATACTTTCCTACTGAAAGCTATGTACTGATGCAAATTTATTTTTCTGGAGTTGCTATCAAGAACTATAACTTCTCTAAAGTTTCTCTAACAAAATATAATCAGACATGGGAATATCATTACCTTTAAATGACATAAATTAATTATATATATTTTAAACAAGGAAGTAAATTAATACTCAACATTACTGAAAACACTTCAGAATAATTATTCATTAATATTAAAATGATTAAAAATTATTATTAATGTCTTTATCTAAGAGAAGTTATTTAACCGTCAAGGTCTGCTTGCTTCTTTCTTCTGCACAATTTTTTATTCCTTCATATAGACAGCTGAGTTTTTTTTTATCTCCTGGTCCTTTACCATGCTTCTCAGTCCATCACAGTTTGGGCAACTGTTCTTTTAACCTGCTTTCTGCCATGTCCATTCCACGTATATGTATTGTTCTCTTTTCCTCATTATCAGAATAAGATGAATAACCAAGAGTAAATAGTAATAAAAAGAATACTTCCCGAGTATATGTCTTGACAAGCAAAATGAATGCTCATATATGGAAAATAAGATAAATATTCCTAGCACTATAACATCGTATTTACATCATTGTTATATTGGAATGAAAAAGAAATTTTGTCTTGGCAGTTAAATGGTTCCTCAAATGTAATTCACTTCATCTTTGGAAAGGTATCTTTTTTGTATACAACAATTTTTTCCTTTAAAATATTAGGATGCTCATTGTTAAGTATTATATAGTTTAGTCAGATTCTGAAAATATGTAAATGCAGGAAATCTAGTAAAACAAAGCACCGTTGGTGGGAGTCTACATTAGTACAAAGCATGTCACAGCAAACAAGAGGTACTAACAGGCTTGCCTGTTTTGATTCAAATTATGAGAGCACTTCAGAATAGATTGATTTTTAACCACCAGAAAGTGAGATGAATGAATGATAACTATATAATGAAAGGCAACCCCAAAACCTCCCAAGCATTAGAGAAGAAAAGGGTGTCCCACAGCTCAGTACCAGAAAGGCAGAACACAGCAAATGAACCAGGTGTGACAGATGATATTCCCTCTCTGAGACCTAACCAACACATCTGCAACACTTGAAACTTACACTTGAAAATAAACAAAATGTGAGGTTGATGAGAGTTTAATGAAAACAATATCTAACTTTAATTAGTTACAGTGGAAGCTAACTAATTTTCACTTGGCTAACTCCCAGACTCCATAATTTCAAAGGAAATGCTTCTTCTACCTTCCACTCAAGAAAGATTTAAAAAACAGAGAGCTATATATACCATACTATATCACATAGTATGAAATATATTTATATCGAATAGTATGAGATATATATATATATATATATCATATAGTATAGTATTCATATAGTATGGTATATATATAGCCAGGCTCTTTTGTCTGTGCTGAAGAATGAATCTAGCCCTTTAGTGCTCTCCTGTTTTTGCAGGATTAAGATGTTTAATATATGTTTCTTAGATCTATGTTTTCAGTTTTGGGAATAAACTCTTTCTGGAGATAACTGGACTGAAAGCATGTCAGAGTTTTTTACTTTTGCTGCTCTAGAATTGGATAATTCTTTTAAATCATTTATATCAGGTTGCTTAATGTGGCTGGTTGTGTGCATCTATAAATAAGAAACACTTTATGCAAATGAGAAGCAGTGCCCACACCTAAAATAATTCTTAACCATCTCTTCTTTTCTTAGAAACAATCAAAAAGAAAATGTGGGGTCTAAACTAACGGTGACCTACTTAACATGGCAGGACTAAACATGTACCAAACAGGTAGCTCATTATAGATGAAAAACTGACTCAAGATGTTTCTTATTGAGGTAGTAGTCCCTATATATAAACTAGATGTAATTACATGCATATATTTGTTGCTGTTATTAAAAACAATGCTGAAATCTTTTAAATGCACCAAGTGGAGCATAATTCTACTCTAGCAAGAATACTTTTATTACTCACTGGCATTTTAAAAAATAAACTCAGAAATATCTTTTAGTGGAGTAAAAACATTTTTTTTTATTTTTTTCAAAATAAAACATTTTACTAGTGATGACAGAATCCAAGAACACATATTTGCATAATCTTTGATGTTTAAAAATCAAACCAACAGCTCAGTATGAATCGATTACCTTAATAATTATGAAATACATTTTTTTCTTTATGTTTATACAAGATACTGGCTATAGTTTTATGAAATTAGGTGCTCTCTTAGGGTAACATTCTATAATAATCTTTATTTTATCCTTTTTTTTTTTTTTCAATAATTAGTATTCAATATGCAGAAGATTGATAGCTGGTGTAGTTTAGACAGGACATTTATTCTTTTCTTTTCTTCTCTCATGTAGATACAAAAATGCTTACATGTTGCTATCTGCGTTGCTGAAGACTTCCATGTCTTGAAGTGAAATTTGAAATGAAATGAAATTATAAAACATATTCAGTGTTTAATCACATTCTTTATGAGCAGTCCATAGAGATCTTTCTCCAAAATTGGTCCTTTCAGTGGACTACTCTTATACACATTCTTGCTTTCTCATTCTTCATTAGTACTTAATGCAAGATAGACGGTGAGTGACTAATTTGATTTTGTTTTCTCTTACTTTTTCAGGTGACAAAACAAGCTGGTGATACAGCAGAAACATTTTTTGTTTTGTTCTGAAGACAAATGTAACACTTTATATAGCATAATCTCAGCTGACTGACAGACTCTTTGGTAAACATTTTTAGAATGTGTTGTCTGTAGCTACGTTTTGGAATTACCTTGATATTCACTATACTTCAAATCTGCATTCTTCTGTAAGGTAATCTTCCATTTTGCTGTAAGGCAATCAAGGATCTCAACTATGGTGACTCTAGTACTCTTGATATCGGGAAATTATTTTCTAAGAGCAAAAATGCCTTTTCTTTCATTTAGCACAATATCCTGTAAAAGAGTAAAATAAGTCCATGTTTCTACACTGTAGGACAGGCCTGATTCTGCTGCTGAATAAGGTTATATAAAAGAGTCTTTGTGGTGGAGTAGTTGCTGTTAACCAGGGATAGACTTCTTTGTTGAGAGTGGAATGTGAATATATTCCAAGGTGTTCTGCAACTATTTCAGTTTGTATAGCTTTCTAATTAGAGGTGTTTGAAAACCTTAAGAGCTCACAATTAATTTATTTTAGAGACATAATTTACAGGAAGCTTACCAAGAAGCTTATGGAATAGGCCTCTTCTTGCAGATAACTAGGGATAGGACTAGAGGGAATGGCCTCAAGTCGCACCAGGGGAGGTTTAGGTTGGAAATTAGGAGACATTTCTTCTCAGAAAGAGTAGTCATGCATTGGAATGGGTTGTCCAGGGAGGTGGTGGAATCATCGTCCCTGGGGGTGTTTAAGGAAAGGTTGGACGTGGTGCTTAGGGACATGGTTTAGTGGGTGACATTGGTTAGTAGGGTGATAGTTGGACCAGAAGATCTTGCAGGTCTTTTCCAACCTTAATGATTCTATGATTATCAAAAACATTTTTCTTTTTAGTTGATCAAAGGTAAAGAAGAAGCTCTTCAGTTTGTTGTCAGAATTTCTTTGGTATGAAGAACTAGATACTATATTTTGAAGATCCATGTAAATCAGTTTTCTGCCAGTAGTTACCCTGAGTCACACCAACTGAAAATTTGGTTTACTGTTTTCCTTAAAAAATTTACCTTAAATATTTTGATTTAAGGTATTTATTTAGGTTCTCTTTAAATAATTTTTATTGCATTAATAAAGATGCATTGTTAAATAGAACTTTGAATGCTTGTTGTTTTTCTTTTGTTTGCTTTTTCTGTGTCATTTGTGCACTTGTTTGCGTTTGTTTCTGTTTTGTAGTTTGATAGCACTGTATTTTTGTACCCTCTCCTCCTTTCAGCCTACCCTAATTATCAAGTGTCTTCTACTGTCAGTTTGAAAGTAAATGTCACAGCATTGTTCAGAGGGTGGGCTCAAACCAAAACACAGGATTGGAGACCTTCTTCTTTGTCCTACTAATATTTTTTACTCTAAACATGAACTTTACAATGTACATTTTTTTAAAGTGAATTTGAAGCCTAAATCCAAACTTTCTGCAGTTTAGGGATTTTCTTTGAAATTCAGATCTGATTCCAGACATGAACATTGCTACTTTAGCATTGTTTGAGGTTAGTATTAATGTTTCTCATGGGCTGAATTCTTGATGGATTTTTTTTCCTAATAAACAATGTTATTATGTTTCAAGCTGGAGTTTCATTTACACTATTCAGATTTTTTCCAATATATTATAACAAAGTGTTCATTAAAAATACACTTTCCAGAACTGTTAATTAAAAGGCCGTGCTGGGATAAATAAACCCATATGCTGTTGATTAACTACCTTTTAGGGGTCAACAGTTGGAATCTCCTGCTGTGCTTATGTTAATTGTTATCCAAAATTTTACCAGGAACTGTTATGTCCATATGGCTCTTGCTGAAAATATAAGGTCTATAGAGAAAATGAATAAAACCCAAAGAAAAAAGGTATCTTGGGCTGTGCTGTATGTGTGGCAAATTCATGGTGATACTTAATCTGCTCTATTACAGAAAACACAGAAAAAAATAAAGTAATACATATGCAGGTGTATGTCTGTATTCATTACTATGAATACGTACTACTATTTATAGAAAACTATCTATCTGCATGTAAGGAAATATAAATGTAGATTTGTAAGAAATAATTTTCCCAAATAATGAAAAGTAAAAAGGGATAGCAAAATGTTTTAATATCCAAAACTACACAGCAAATGAATGTTGGTGTTGACTCTGGACATGGCGTTTTTCAGCTGAACACAATCACTGAAACCCTGAAGACGTGTCTTCATAAAAGGTGAATCACAGAATTGTCTAGAAGAATCGAAGGTCTGCCCTTTGATTCTCCTTTTTGAAGTCTAAAAAACCTCACCTTTACTGAAGACTGTTTCTATTTATTTGATTTATTTTTAAATTTTAGTCATAAAAAGTTTTCATTTTTATCTCTTATGATGCAGCAATTTTATGAAATTATATGAAGATAAGTTAAAAAAAAATAAAAAACACCAGACCTTAATATTTTATATAGAGATTTAAATCAGACTGTAAGCTTTGCCTAGGACTGTAAAGATTCTGCTTCTCTTTCATGACACTCCAGTTGGAACTATGAAAAAGCAGTGGCCGAGGTAGAACTTGAAACAGTGATATCATCAACTGGGTCAGAAGTTAGAGAAAAAACTCCACCAAAAATATTTGGATTTACCATTTCTTATGTTTTGTATGTCTTGCTTCCCTGTTTTAAGAGGGCAAATCAATCACTATTGAGAGCCTCAAACTTTCAAACAAAGTAACTTTAGTTTCAAAAACAAACAAACAAAGGGAATAATTGAGATGTAGATGGATTCAGTTTAGTTTGAGAGTTTAGAAGGCAGTTGTGAGTGACATTTAAAATACCTGTATCACAGTTTTTCTAAACATGAGTGGGGGATGCTATTTTTTTCATTGCAATGACAGCTGTCTGCTAATTTCTGCATGATATATCCTCATGAACAGCTGAATGCTGGGTCCTAATGAAGACCACTCTCTGTAGACAGTCCTGACCATCAAAAGCAAACAAAGAAACAAACTAACTAACAGAACAACAGAACAACCCAACCAAAAAAACAAACAAACAAAAAAACCACCAAGAAAATCCTATAACAAATCTTCTATGGTCATACAAGACAAATTGGAAGTCCTAGTGTTTCACAGACACTCAAAATGATGCTAAGCCATGCCTGTCTCCACTCACTTTGAAATGTCTGTGACTTGTGCTCAAGAAGAGCTGGAGAAGGAGGTGGACTGGATGATGACAATGTGAAGTGATTGACTTGACTGACTCTTCTGTGACATCAATCTCACAGAAGAAAGTTGATTGCTCCTGGCACAAGCCATGTTCTTACGTCACATACCCTGACAAAACAGTGCTGTCTTGGTACTAGCTTTGGCTGAGGAGAAAAAGTAATGCATGTTTGTTTGTGTCTCTTTTTTTGTGTGTTTTCTTTTCAGTGGAAGTAAGAATATCGTGAATAATTTTAAACATGTTATATTGATGCAGCTCTGCTATATGCAGAAGCAGAATTATGTCTCATTCTCAGACTTTACAGATTTTACTGTGCTCTGGGGTAATAGTGTATATTATGTTCAGCACATCTGTTCATGACCTTCCTTGGTTCTTCATTGGTCAGAAAAACTAGCCCAGAATCCCCAAACCTCAGCCTGCTTCTTCAAGCTCTCCTTTCCCTTTAGTTTGGTTCCCGCCTTTGTTTTATATACCTGTGATCTTACTTAAGGAATATTTTTAGTTTGCAAAATGGTTTCTTGATTCAACATTCCCCTAAGAAGAGCAATTACAAACCACCAAGTCATTGTGGATGAAATACCTCTGAAGCCTTTCAGCCTCAAAACAATATTAGTAACAGTGGAGAGAAGCTATCGGAAAAAATGGATTTTTCTCTTACTTGCATGCTTTTCCTGCATGCTTTTTTCTGGAAGGGAGGTGCAAGAGTAGCAAGTTCTGCTACCCTGCAAAGGGTTGGGGCTGATGTGATGAGAGGTTCCTCAGACAGGAAATAATAAGTCAAGTCCAAGGTCAGCCTGGGAAGCCCAGTGAGCAAGTCGGGACTGCAGTGACAGAACTGGAGAATGACACATTTATAACATCACTGGGGCAGGGACTGATGGCCCTGGGATGGACTGAAATGGTGTTCTGGGATATGGATAAATTGTGGAAGGCACTGGTGGGGGCTGGGTAGGGTCATAATAGTCCCTTGGTACCTTCAGGGCCATGGAATGTTATAACCATATCTTGTGAGCTTCCTTTTTCACTAGACATCATTTTAATTGTCTTTAATTTCATATTTCATTCAGCATAAGAAATCACGCAGGACTCCCTCTACAACAAAGTCTTCTCAAATACTTCATTCATGAGCATTTTCCCCTCAATGCAGGCTACACTTGCTCTTTGCCTATTAACTGAGGACAACTGAGCAAGTCATCCTGCTAGAACTACCAGGTTCAGGATGATAAAAAAATAATTTAGGTGAAAGGAAAATAGAAAATTGGAAATTAGTCATGTTCAGAGTAAAGAGAAATGGTAGTTTAATTCATACCTTCACTGAGTCTTTGTTGCTTTTCAGAGTGATCTCTTTGGTATCAAGAATATCTTCTAATACTCAACTTCAAAATATACTTCAGATTTCCTTAAAGTAATGATGACCTTCATCAGATGCTGCCCATATGTCAGTACCGCATCAAGCTTCCTGAAAAACTCCAGGCAATTTTTATTATTATTATTTTTTTTTTTACAGAATACCCACTAAGTTTGTTGAATATTTCCAAAGGTCAGGCAAGATACTGTTCTCACTAATGCCTGATGGTTGCTGAGGATATGTATTTCTGTCATTCCTGGTATGCAGTCAGATACCTATTGTATGTTATTTCTGGACATTCCCAGCTAAACTAGGTTTATTGTGCCCAAGGCTTCTTGATGAACAGTAGCTGCATGTAGCACAGGACATATTTGTGATAGTAAGATTGAAATTTAATATCTTACAATAGGCACTCCAAGCCTTAGTAGAACACTTTCTGCAAATCTGTTGTTGAATGTTAAGTAACTCAGACTATGAAAAGGAATCCAAAAAACTTCAAAAGAAGCAACATGGTACTTTTTAAAAAGTCCTTAATTTATGGGCCATAGTTGTGAATGGTGAAAAAATCCTCCACCCAAAAGCCTCCATAATGTAAAAATAAAAACAAAGCAATCAGCAGCCCAAACTTGCTTTCTTCCTTCTTAACTTTTAGAACATTCATTTTAAAATACAAGAATTCTACATGTAGATTTTGACCAAAGCCAAGTTTTGTTTAGTATAATGTCATCTGTTTTTTTTTTTTTTTTTTTTTTTTTTTTTTGTGTGTGTGTGTGTTTTTGAAACTAGAATTGGTGTTCTGCTTTACTTCGGTAAGAAAAGTGAAAGTACTGTTTGGAATTAATCTCTCAATGAAATATGATTTTACTGTGATGCAAAGAATGTTAATATCAAAGGGCTGGAATTAAGGATTTTAGATATTGGGCTTGGGATGATGGTTTTGGGATATTTGTTATGAAGAAAAACTTTGATGTTTTTGAGTAGATCCCAGGTGGTGTAAAGTTATTCTGCAGTTACTCTTAATTCATACCCAATAAGGACTGACTTGCACTCTGTTCATTTGCACTGGAAGTATCTACTTCTTCAGTATCATTCACTTAAAAACAATTTAAATAAACACTGGAAGAAAAGTGTATCTATAAATAAGAAACCTTGCAGATAGCACCTTGCTTAATTTAGTATATATGCATGCTCACATGCTAAAGTTGTTTATGATAATAGATGCACCGTCTAATGCTCAGAAACCTGCTTTCAAATTTCAAAGCAATCTAGCCTTAGGTTAGGTAGTTGTGTAGGAGAGAATATAACCAGTCAGAGTGACTGTGATGAGTATTCTTTACAGCTTAATACACTGCTGATCACTTATAAATATTCTACCATAATACGTTATTAGATTTTAATTTCTTTATCACTTTTTCTTCTTTTGGTTTCTATTAGAAATGCCTGCCTGAAGCATTTGGAGATGTCATTTTGTATAATGAAAATGGACTAACATGAATACAAATTTCC
This sequence comes from Anser brachyrhynchus, assembly GCF_964034855.1. Classification (NCBI taxonomy): domain Eukaryota; kingdom Metazoa; phylum Chordata; class Aves; order Anseriformes; family Anatidae; genus Anser; species Anser brachyrhynchus. The sequence goes on from NC_137694.1 coordinate 150,912,703, forward strand.
AGCAAACATTTTTCTTTCTTTTAGAGGAAAATTCTCATGAAATTTTTGCAAAGAAAATTCCACTTCTGGAAGTTTTGTTATATGTCTGTATATATATATACATATATTAGTGATAGGGCAAGAGGGAATGACTTCAAGTTGCACCAGGGGAGGTTCAGGTTGGATATTAGGAAAAATTTCTTTTCAGAAAGAGTGGGTAGGCATTGGAACAGGTTGTCCAGGGTAGTGTGGGGTCACCGTCCCTGAAGGTGTTTAAGGAAAGGGCAGATGTGGTACTTAGGGACATGGTTTAGTGGGCAATATTGATAGTAGGTGGATGGTTGGGCTAGATGATCTTAGAGGTCATTTCCAACCTAGATGATGCTAAGATCCCATGATTGTTTTTTTCTTTATTTTAAAAGGTATATTCAAGATCTTGATCCAAAGAATTTAATAAATAAAAGTGAATTAAAATAAAATAGTTAAAGTCATTTAAAATATCTGCAGATAAATGAAGGTAGAGAATATACAATTTTCACATTTCTCATTACTCATCTTAGAAAGCAAAACTGGAAACTTTACCCAAATTGCTTACTGCTACACTGTGTCTGGTAATAACAAGAAATTTAATTGTTTATTTTTGACATAGTACAAAGAAGACATGACTGAATATTAGGTAATTCATTTGAAACTAATAAGAAAAATTAGAAAATAAAAGTCCAGTTCTTCCTAGGCAGATATGAACGTTGCAAATCTTACAGGTACCACCTGACTATTCAGCAGTACCTTTGGAAGCTATAGGGTACTTCCAAGTAAGTGCTTCTCTAGTTTTTACAAAACTAATTTGAGAAGATGTCCAGATTAGTCATCCTCTCATGACTAAGTTGTCATAAAAAGAAATTGTAAATATTAAGTTAAAAGATGAAATAAAAAGCTATATCAGACATGCATAGGAGTAAATCATGCAGTTCCAACCCCTGCTACTTCAAGCAATGATATTTCATTAAAATTTCACAATTTCAGTATCCTTGATGATGTCTTCACTACAACATTGCTTGTTGAACACAGTGGAAAAAGGTTACTTTTGTTTTAACAGTAAAGATGAGGCTATTTGCACTTACATCTTATTCTTTTATTTGTATAAAAAAAAAAAAAACTTTTATCATTCATCTTCTGGCATGTCTGATTTTACTCTTGCTCTTTCCTGATGAGTCCTTTTTCCAGTTCTCCTTGTCCCTTGACTTACTCATAATATCTGTCTTTGGGTGATTTTCATGCACCGTCCCTGGAGCATTTCTACATTTTTTTTCCATTGCTTGAAATGCAAACTCAAGCTAGTTTAATGCCTTTAGCTTACTATTCAGAGATGGTTCTACATCGGAGGGCTAGCAATTGCCTTTGCCCTTCAACTTCTATCTACAGCAGAATTTGCAGGGAGGTATAGAGGTATGGTTGTCTTAAACTACATTTCTTGTAGCACTAGTTTTGCTTTCTCTATTTTTTTTTTGTTTCTGTCTTTTATTCTCTTGCAACTCACATTCAGAGAGAAAAAGTCAGATAATTAATGAATAAATTGCAATGGAAAACTAATTTATGAAAATAAAATGCAGTGAGAAAAATGTTCACAAAAAATAAAGTTCATACAGTATTTCTCAACACATGCCTATTACTATCTGGCTTATCAAACTCAATAACCACCTATTCAGATTTCTTTAGTGGGAAAAACCAAGACCATTAGTCTTTTGACAATGCGTGCCATTTGCCCTGTAGACACAGGTGTGCATTTTGGTTCCTGAATCGTACTGCACCTCCCATTCGTTTCTCTCCTTTAACCACAATGTAACTACAGCTTTCCTTCCACATGAGGAATGTGGAAAGTATGCTTGGAGGAAAATGCAACATTACAATGGATCTAATGGAGCTCTGTCCTCTAGATAACAGTGTCTATCTTACCAGTGATCTTTTTATTATATAGAAAAAATTGCATTTAAAATGTGGTGGAAAATGATGTTGGAAGTCAATTTGTTCCTTTTTTTTTCTTTTTTTTTTTTTTTCTTTTTTTTTCTTTCTTACGATCAAGTTGCCATCATATGCAACTGATGGCAAACATGGAAAGTTATTTTACATGTTGTCTTCTCATTAAGAGTATTAGATCATTTAACTAGCTCTATGAAAGAAAACTTGAACTTGTCTGAATGAACTTGTCTGCTGTGATTAGGCTAATGCATGTCAGACTGTTTTCCTTACTTATATGAGTCAAAAGACTCATGTAAGTCAAAAGACTTTCCCACAGAAATGAAGAATTTTTAGTAGACTTTTTTTAACATATAAATTTTGATACTGACACGTTTCTCTTCAGTAAGGTGAGTCAGTATGTGTCCCCCCCCAGTTCTTTCTTATTTCTAATATATGTGGCTTTCTGCCTGGAAAAGAAAAAGCATACTTTACTATTGTTTTAAGTTTTAATTTCTAATTTGTGTTCAGGTAATGTTTAACATAACTTTCTTTAGCAAACTATACAGAATTATTCCTATAAAATCAATTTTTTTCATCTAAGTAATTAAAACATGATAATTCTTGTACAGCATTTGGCTATGCTGTTAGCCAACTCATCAGTGCCTGTTTTCATTCTTACAGTGGTTGAAAAAGTTTGGTTCATTCTTTCCATATATTTAGACATAAATGTCTGTCAACAGTTATTTTTATTGCACCAACTCAGGAACAGAAGGAAAACTTTTTGATCAAAATTGCTGTGACTTCCATCCAGTATATATGAATGTCTTCTCTTCCGCAGAAACATCCATTAATACATCATTGTCAACAACTCATCCTCCCTCAGCAGTCAAAATACGCTTTGAAAATAAGTGCCACCTACCCTTAACATACTCCAGAGTAACATGCAAACATCCACACTTTTTGTACTCCTCCCATGCTGGGTGATTCCAACTGAAATATAGGTAGATAGCTCTCTTTCTCTTTCAATTGCATAGTGTGTTGCTGTGAAAACAAAACCAATTTTAGTATCAGGGGATATTTTCAAGCTTTTTTTTTCCTTATGTTTTTCCTGCCTTGAGTCTGTTGCTAGATTCTTCAGTTGCCATGGTGAGCAGGGGTGTAGGCAGTTCTTCCAGTCAAGGAAAAAAATAAAAATCATGAAATGAATGCTAATGCAAAGGGAAACTGGCAATACTCTGTTTTATAGCACTGTCTGCTTAATAAATAAATATCATTCCACCTCAGACTTCGTGGGACAACAAAGGAAAAGGCCATAAAATTAAACACCCATCTTGAAATAAATTCCTCACTTTTTTTGTAATTGAAAAAAAAACACATGCGGAATAGAATACTCCAGTGGTTTAAGATAATAGGAAATTAAAACTCCTGGATTCTACTCCTGCTCTAGTACTGTCAGTTGTTACTGAGTGAGACAATTAGGGAAAAAAAGATAGGCACCGCAGATAGGCAGATAGTCCCTGTAATGGGGGGAATGATCTTTAGGAGGCAGTGGCCTCTTTTGGGAATCTCAGAAGTGCCTCCTCTCCTTTGTCCTTGTGCAAAGTTGAAAGGCTGAATCCACTGTCTTTTTGTTAGGGTAACACTAATGTAATGCATTAGTGTATAAAAGAACATCGTAAGTAGTGTTAACCGGGAAAAAAAAAATTTACAAATATTTATACTTTATAATTTCAAAAAAACATTTTATCATCCTTTAAAATGTCACAATTTTCCATATGAAAGACATAAAAGTACTCATCTGCATGTAAGATAACGTATTCCATTAATTTGCTTTCTTTCTGTCCTCCTTTTTTTCTCCTCTGCTTATTTTTTTTTTAATTTTATTTTTCTTTTTTAGTTTTTAAAGAAGATATATATGGAAGGAGAAAATAATTAAACAAATATACTAATTTATGTGAAGAAAACATGATTTGGGAAGCTTACAAATTTCCACAAAACAGACTTTTTTCCCCTTGAGAAATAATTTCTCTAGGAATAGAGTTTATTAACCCACGCCAATGAAAGGGGCCAGCAATTCTTTTTGTAGACAACCAAAAATATTGGGAAATGTTAGGTGTAATTTTATGCTGCTTAGCATATCCTCTGGCTTTCATCTTGGAAACACTGCATTGGTTTTTGGCTGATAGGGGTGACAGCTGCACTGGGGACAGTCTACGAGCCATCTCCTTGCAGCTGCCCTTCCTACCTGGACATTGGAGTGAGTACTGACTCCTTGTTAAATTACTGCAGTTTGAAGACATTTTAAGTTAAACAGTTTTCTATTTTATTTTTGCTTCTCTTAAAAAGTTGCATTGGTAATTTAGAGGGTGAGGGTGCCTGTGTGCTGTTTGGGTGTGCTCAGCTGGGCAGCAGGCAGGCTACAGAGACTGCCCAACTGAGACAGGAGAAGTGCCAGTGCTCACACCAGCTGGCCCTTAGAATTTAACTCAAGTGTTATTAAAACAGATGTTACTGGGTTGTTTATATTTGTGGTATACAGAGAGCTCTTATCAGGTACACAAGTAACTTTATGTGGTGGTCACTTTCCCCATAAAATACTTATGCCAGTATGACTAGCAGATCAAAAATATTTTAAGACATCTTAGGTACCAGAAAAAAGATGTTGTTGACTTTCATGTAGTAGATATAGTGCCTCATTTATTACTAGTTGCAAAGGTTATTGTGAAATATAATTAACATCTGTAAGATATCTCAAAATCTTGTACTATACAAATGTCAAGTATTATTATTGACTTGGAATCCCTTAAGAGCTGTAAGAAACTAGCCAATCTCTTAGGTTTAATTTAGAGATGGTGATCCTGTAGATTACTGATATTAAATCAATATCTCATTGGAGGAAGAACAGTATATTCTCTCCCAATATATTACTTATATGCTTAATAGTGGAAATGTATAATCTTTCTCTAGAGTGGGATGAAATTTTGTTTTTATGGAAGTTTGTGGAAAGAATTTTAGATTATGATTGTGAGAATATACATACATATATATATTAAATAATTGGAAACTCCAACACTCACTTAAGAACTGATGATAAATGAATGAACAAGAAAAGGCTTTTTAATTTGTGACAGGTTCTGTACATATTGTTACTCTGTTACAGTAACTTAGATCTGTAACAGAAGGAAAAAAGCTTTTTACATTATGTTTAAAAAGGAAAATTGCTTTATATTTAATGTAAGATTTGGCGTCACTAATTTTTAAGTTTTCTGAGTGCGAAAACAATTTCATAGAAATGACTACTTTTACCTGCTTAGTTTTAAGCTTTTTTTGTAGGCTAAAAGTATCAAGATATTTTTTCAAGTAAAAGAAAAATATTAGTTTGACTTTTATGTATTTAAGTGTGAGATTAAGGGATGGCAAAGCAAAACAGTTCCTAGTCAAATCTAACCTTGGATTTATACAGTCTTAAACAGACAAGGGAAGTTCCAAATCTTCTTGCCAAGGGCAGGGAAATGAGCCACAGAAGGCCATGAAGTCATCTTCTGCATGCAAAACTTTCTTTAAATCTGAAGACAAGACATAAAAACTGATCACTGCACTTATCTCTATATATCTCATTATAACCAAATATTGTAGAAACGATGCTGGAGGCAAGGTCTAGATGGTCTGAAAATAAAGATTGCACTCTTTTCCAGATTTTAAAATGTATTTCCTAGCAGTTTCTTTCTTATGATAGGAAACAATTTCACTTGACAGATGTATCCTATCAGAGCTAAACTGAACCACTGAGCTGCTGAACATGAAGAATACTCAAAGTTATCTGTTAATAATGATTCTATCCTGGAGGCTCTAAAACAAAATCTCAAAAGAAAAATCAAGCCAAACAAACTCACTAATTGGGATAATATCTACATCTAAAAACTAATCCTTATTTTTTTCATCTATAAACAATAAGCTACACAAGAAAAATGTGTTTCCTTCATTGGCTTGTTTTCATTTCAATCTAGATGATATTAGTATCTTTTATGCTTGGGGAAAAAAAAAAAAACAAAAACAACAATCTGAGGAGATATAGTCTTCCAGTAAAGCTCAGTGAGCACTGACTTGAGAAGTTATTCTTCTTGCTCTATTCTTGCAAACAGAAACTCTTTGGGATACTATAGAAGACATGCTATTTCTTCTCAGCTAGAATCAAGTTAAAATTAATCTAGGTGTTTCAGATAACTCTTGTATTCTTTTCATTAAAACAATTGTTACCATTATGGAGAACAGATGAGTAATAGGGCTATAATCACTGTAAAGTCAAATTATGTGTCCCCAGGCATTTCTAGAGATAGAATAAACAGTGATTCACTGTGTCATAATCTTCATGACTCCCCTTTGTTTCACATATACACTACCCATGATCTATGGGTACCTAAAAAAGCAAAAATAACAATAAAGTTCCTATTAAAAAATAAAATTAAAATAAGTTAAGGAATGAATATATCAAATATTCTTATTTTCATGAATAAGTCTTGGTACGGTTCAGGTATGGATATGGTACCTCCGTAGCACTCTGCTTTCCTCTCCACTTTTGTCTCAGAGTACCTGATGTCTGGACTGTGCTAACAGAGGGGTAGATACTAAACCAGTTAACCTGTAAATCCATCTCTTTGTCATGAAGAAGAAAGAGTGAACAAAAGGGAGAAAACATTGTTACAGAAGCTTCATTGACAAGCGAGCTTTATAGATTGAAGTCCAGTTGTTAGGCCTCAAGATCTTCACTTAATGCAAAGTGAAACATTAACCATACCAGAGGAAGGTGGACTTAGCTAGAGGAGATGGGAGCTCTTAACTTAATTGGGCATATCCAAGTGCATGAGGCCAGGCAGGGTGCTAGTGGAGTCAGCTCTCTGTCATCTTTGGAAGCTTATTCCAACTGGGGAAGGTTCTTAACGACTGGAAAAAAGACAAAAACCACACCCATCTCCAAGAAGGAAGATCCAGAGAATTACAGGCAAATTAGACTTCCATCACTCCTGGTGCAGGTCATAGAGTAAATCCTCCACAAGGACATTTTCAGGCCAAAGAAGAACAAGAAGGTAATTGTTAACAGCCAGCAATGATTTCTCAAAAGGCAAATCATGTTGGACCAGACTGGTAGTTTTCTATGGTGAGATGACTAGGCAGATAAGGGAAGAGTAGTGAATGTTGACATTAGAAAGACTTTCAACATTGTTTCTGATAACATCCCTATCTTATCTAAAGGATACCTTTTAGTCCTAGGAAGCAAATTAGTGAATATAGACTGGATAAGTGAACAATAAATGAATGAAAAAATAATTGGACAGCTGGACTCAAAGGGAAAAATCAAAAAAAAAAAAAAAAGCTCCAAAATCCATGTGGAAGCTAATTAATAGTGGTGTCCCTCAGGGGTCCATATAGGGTTTAACTTTTCTATTAATGATGTGGACAACAGGGCAGAAGGTGCTCTCAGAAAGTTTGCAGATGATACCAAACTGTGAGAAAACAGTTGATATACTAGAAGACAGATCTGTTGTTCTGATAGACTTATGGTTCAATGAGCAAATGGATTAAGAATGAAAGTATTGCCATTTATACTCCTCAAAACACACTGCCATATGATCAGTCTTAGTTACTGTTTAAATCTTATGTCTAAGTTCAAGAGAGAGCAATAAACCCTCCCAAGAGGTACTCTTACTAACACTTTGAAATACTCTAAACTAAAGTCCATACTGTGGGTTGAACATACTGTTTAAAAGTAACTACCTGCATTATATATGTTTCACTATTGACAGGGATATCAGTAGGGCAAAATAGAATACTATGGCAATACATTGGAGTTTGCGTTACAGGTACTCATTCAATTTCCGGCAGCATTACGGCACTGTACTCCAAATGATCTAGTTACCGCAGTTGAGAAGCTGTATATATAAAGCTAAGTGAAATGTTAACTTCATTAACATACGCTTCCTGCACTGTCTGAGAAAGCTTGAATGCCTTTGCTTGCTTCCTTCCATGTATGCACTCTAGGCAGCACTGAACTACTTCACACTCATGCATTTTGCAAGCTCCATTGAAATTCACCCTATGTCATCTAGAAATACTGCATCCATTATCATTGTCAAAAGATGACTCAAGATTAGACTTTGCATAAAATGCAAGACGAAATATTCTAGCCTACTTTTCTCCAGTTTTCCCCTTTCTTAGGGCAGAACAACCACATAGTATGTAAAAGACTCACAGTCAAAGAATTACTGAATAGCTGAGGTTGGAAAGGACCTCTGGAGGCCATCTCATCCAACCTTCCTGCTTCAGCAGGGCCACATACAACAGGATGACCAGGATGGTCCAGATGGCTTTTGATGATGTTCAAGCAGGGAGACTCCACAATCTCTCTGGGCAACCTCTGCCAGCACTCAGTCATTTGATACAAATTTTGATACATATTTTTCCCATGAGAATAATCAAATGGTGGGAGTTTAGCGGAAGAATGAGCCTATAACATGCAGACTCGGACAGTTCACAGCTCTGGTAGCTGACTTCTATGAATCTCACCCTTCAGTGCCTAAATTTTATGGTGTATTGGGGGAAGCTAATTGCTTAATTTGAGATTTGAGTTAATGTTAGATAGATTCTGGTGTATTGAGCTTAAGTATCTCAGTTTCTGTTATGCCTTATTCCTCTTTAACATGCATTAGTTTGCTCATTGAATCCATACTTCTGCTCAGTATGCACTGCTTTGCCAAAAAAAAAAAAAAAAAAAAAAAGGGAAGATGTGCCTAGCAGATATACAGGAGATATAAATGGTACTTTGAAAAGGAATCTGATTTTAGAGGCTTTTGTCATGCCTCCTCAAAATAAAAAAAAATTAAAAAATAATAAATGTTGTAACTTGAGCCAGAATCTGTGTTCATGATGTAAATAGGGATGTTCCATGTGTCAAATCAGTTTATGCTCTCTGCAACCAGGATCAGCGGTAATCAGTGAAAACAGAAGACAGATTTTCTGTCTTAGGTTAAAATGGAGTCTGTAATTTTATCATCAAAGGAAATCCCACATGTACTTAGAAGTCAGTTGTTACTTATTAGACTTTGGAGGAGAGGTTTTCAGTAGATGGTGGCCAAAAGTTTCAGAAAGGCAGTTATCTTAGGAGCATCCATTTTTACAAGTGTAGTTTGGTTCAACTAAGGTGGTCTAGTTTTCCAGTACTAGAAAAAAATGTATTTTGGCAGCTCAGCTATTGAAAATATTAAGACTCCTAACACAATACCGAAAACTGAAACATACTATTTCAGGCACAAGATTTTGCAGGTGTCAAGACTTCAGTTTTTTAATGTATATACAGGATGACATTTTTTTAAGCAGTACATTACAGTCTAGCACTGTGCTGTATATTAATTTAGATTTTCTAAGGGACCTGGATATTCCTAGGAGGTGTCTGTTCCAAGTATGAATCTGTTCTGACTCTACATAGTTTGTAAGATCTGATGAGATCCTAGTATAAAATATTATGTCTAAAGGCAGTTTACCTTTAAGAATTTGAAATAAAAGACTTTGCCGGAGTGATTCTGTCACGTGAAGAAAAGATTATGTATATATGTATATCTATAAAAAAAAAAAAAAAGAAAAAAAAAGAAGACCAAATGGCCAAAGGTAAAAAAAAAAGATATTTTTTTTAGATGAATAAAATTAGAATCCTACAGTCATATGCAATTTTTTGAATTATCTATACTTCCAAAGAGGGCAATCAGACAGGATGATTCTGTAAAGTAAAGGGAAGCTGAAGGATTTCTTATGAAATGATATGCACAATATCTCATGACAGGAAGAGGCTTTAATGTGTGGATTTCAGAATCTGTATGAAAATTCAACTTCATTAGGAACATTTATGTCATAGAAAATACCAATAAATTTAAACTACAACATTTAGATATATACATCCTAGGATTTATGGAAGTGCTGTAAACAGACAAATCATTTAATCATTTCATACATACTGCTAGACTGTGTCTTAGGTATCTTATTGATTATGGTATTTTGTAAACGCTGCTAAGCTTGGACACCTGAAGAATTCTATAAACTCCCTGATGATGTGAGAACAATGTCAATAAAACATTTCTATTAATTGAGTCTAACAAATTATTTAAACTACAGCTGGTCTTTCAGAAATTGTCTAATTTGTTCTGATATGTCAAACAAGACGTGCAGGACAGCAAGACAGTTGTACTTAGCTGGTTTGCTTTGAAATTAACATACAAAGTCTCTCTTGTTAAGAGGTAATATGTACAAACCTCAAGCATAAAGAATCAGGTTCAGAATGAAGAGTGAGCTGTGATTTTATTCTTAAAAAATCATTTCAGTTCATGAAACATTTGCTGGTTTTTTTGTTTTTTCAAAATCACATATTTTATTAACAGTAGAAATCCTTCAAGGAAACTGATTTCATCAGACCAAAAAAAAATATAATGGTTGATATTTGATCTTTCTCCATCTACTTTATAATCCATCAAAACAGAAATGTCTTGAGGCATTCCCCTCAACTATCTGTTGTGACTAAATATTTCTAAAACTGAATCTTCAATTAGATAAGAGAAGCCTAAAGCAGGGCATGAACCCTTTACACTTGACAAAGCACATGACAAATCTTGTTTGGAGAGAAGATTTTTGATTCTTATTCTTATCTTTTAGAATATAAGGGATGTAGGGGCTCAGATCAGCTAGAATTCTAGTGAAGAAGCAGATGAAACTTGACACATCTGGCTCTAAAATGTGATGCTGTTTTAGCTGGTAGGCAATTGCAGGATACATGACAATGTGCAACAGATGTTATGGTATTAATCACCATGTTTTACTTTCTGTGGTGAAGTATTTAGGAGTTATTTGAATGATAAGGCTTGACAGCTCATGCAAGTTGTTTTCATTGTGCTGAAGCTACAGAAATAAAGCAACCAGGCTGATCCAAAGAGAATAACTTAGCTTTTGCGTGAGGTCTTGCTATATAGGAAGGGAAAAAAAAAAAGCCTAGGAGCTACATATAGGTCATTATATAAAGGCTTCTTGGCTAATAACCAGGGCTAGAATGTCTCAGACTCTGTCCTTCAGGGATGGGCTTTACTCTGAGGGGAGTATTAAGCTTATCACAACTGCTGGTTAGCAGCTGTCTTTTGAATTAAGAAAGATTTGCTTGGTGAAGATTAAAATGGAAGTCTAAAGCCTGTGTAGAAGAGGTATCTTGTTGAAAATGTCAAGACTTTCAGAATTCAGGAAATTAGTTATTTCTCCAGAGGCTTGAAACTTAATTTTGGATTCCTACTAGAGATAGGAAATAACTCTTTCCACCAAGCCATCTTCACAAATTGTAATATTAGAAAGAATAATTATTGTTCAATTTTTACTAAAGTTTTTCATTCATCGTAGTGTTTTGATTAGTATGATTATTCTTTTAATGTGTCTCTATTGTATACTTTTAAAATGTTAATATCTGTAAAAGGTGCAAATGAAGGTTGGGGGATTTCAAAATCACTAACAGCAGTTATGCATATGATATGATATGATATGATATATGATCTGACATGATATGATATTACATACAGATGGCAGCTGCAAAGCTTTGAAAATCCTTTCTGTGACCTATCAACCCAAGAAACAAAGCCTCTGGTCCCTTTCAGAAGGAATTTATGCTGAAAATCATTCTTCTGTGAGGGCTGGTTTATCCTGCTGGATAGTTAGTTTTAAAATATTGCAAATCCCTTCTGAATTCTAAAATATTTTGTTTTCCAAAGGAAATATTTTAATTTTTAGTATATAAAATTGAACTTTTCCTCTTGACTCTGCTTCTTCTCTTTTTCCATGTGTATTTCAAATAGATAGGAGCTTTCCAAACATAGCATTCATTTTAGACACTCTGGAAACAAAGGCAGAGTAATACCTGTGTTTTGAACCAGGATGGGGTATTGGCTTGAGGTAGAGCCTGAGCAGGTATATGGTGACAGGATTGAAGATGTAATGTATCTTCCCATAAAAAGAAAGATTGACACTGAAGAGACTTTACTAGCAGAAATCTGTGTACAGATATATGTTCAGTATGCAGTCATTGTTTTCCTGACCCTGAGTTTATAATGGATAACACACTGCTGACAAGTTGGGTTCCATTCTTCCAGACACTTTAGGACATGCTTATTTATACATGACAAAATTTTCCCCGAGTCTTTCCAGGTCTCCAGACTTTAATCTGCCTGCAAATCCATTATTATGAAATAATTGAAGAAAAAATCCATCTGTATTATTCAGATCCCTGAATTAGGACTGATTGTTACAAGAGACATACTTCAATGTTAGGCAGCTGCATTGTTGCTTCTCATATCATTCTATGGTTCTAATTGATTTTAATTTAAACCAAATTCGGAGAGAACCAGATCACTAAAACCTGATAAGATTTTAACATATGAAAGAGAAATATTACATTTTGTTGTTGTTTTTCAAGAACTTTTAAAGCTTTTGTCTTATCACTACTTCTTTTGGAAACAGAAGATTGGAAATTAACATGTTGCTGGCATTTTATTTGACATTGACTGAATAAAAAGAAGATTGAAAAATTGCATATGAATTTTGAGAAAAAAAGCCATGAAATATTTTGAGTAAATATCATTTTATTTTGTCTATCATATCCTGTCAGCCTGTCTAATTCTTCCTCTCTTGTGTAAACCTAGTTTCTACATATAATGAACAGAATAATGTATGCCGTCTAAAGAGAATTATCGGGAAGTCTTCTGAAATCTGCTGGAGACAGACAACTCTGGAGAAGCAAAAAGAAAATTAAACCTGAAAACCTAGTTATCACCACATCATTGAAAGTCAAGATTTTCCTTTTTCTCTAACATAAAGTTTTCACAAATATTTAAATCCTAATCCTGAAAATAAATTGGAAAATGAGACTAAGGCTTATAATTAACCGAGACATTCTGGAAATTTTGCTCCAGAACAAATAATTGGTCTGACTCATCATGGTAACTTATGAGGGATCTGAAGGAGTAATCAGTTTTCTCTCAGAAATCTTTGCTTCACCATTGCCCCAGATTAAAGTAAAAAGATGTCAGACTATTTTTAATCTTGATATTTTGAAGAGATTAAAACCTAAATGTTAAATCTTGTCCAGTTAATCAGAATGTCTGCAAGCCAGACATCTTATATACTGAGGACATAAATTCACAGAAATTAAGAATTTGGATCTTGTAAAGTAAGACTATTGTAATCAAATGAAAATACACAAGATTTCCCTATAACTTCATTTTCCAAATTTAATTTTGTAACATGTTCTCCTTCATAACATTTAGTCAAGATTTTCATTTGTATTCACCATATTGACTTTCATACAGACTTTCATGTATGGAAATGTTTTCATACTTAATGTAAAAAAAAAAAAAAAAAGGTAATAAAGCAATATACCTAATTAAAAATGCATTGTACAAGGGAGTTGATTCCTTGTTTATTACTTTTACATGACTACTTTTGGCCACAGTTTTCTTTAAAATTACACAAAGCACAACACAAACACACAAAAGTCCTGCAGATGGTGAAAGGTGGACAGAACACGTTTTTAGTTGGTGATTTGTTCTTTTAAGAAGTCACTCTTCTCTCTTGGTATTGTTATAAGCTTACCTCTATGCTATAATAAAACAATTGTATAGTGAGGTTTTGAATTGCTTAATTAAACAAAATTCATTTGAACATTACCTGAAGTTTTTCTGTATTGAAGATCACAGAAATAAACTTTATATAAGTATCCTTTGCTTTTATTGATAACATTGGCTAAAATAAGCTATAATGATTGTGTAGAGGAATCCACAAATATAAACAAATTGACTATTTTATTATTATTATTATTGTTATAATAATAATAATAATATATATATATCAGTGTAGAACATCTGCATACACTCGTCACTGAAAACTAACTTATAGTCAATGGGGAGAAATAAACACTGACAAAGCATGATTTGTCTGAGCTGAGCTGATCAGGATAAGGTAAATTTTACCTTGGAAGTGCCTATTTCTCTGTGGTGACTATAGAGAAACCAGAAGGTGACCCGTTCAGATATAGAACGCAAGGTATATGCAAGGTAGTTTGTCTGCATTTGATCAGATGAACCAGGAGCCAATCAGCTCAAATTTAAATGTTACATGTCTAGGCAAAAAAAATCTTTTTGTCTGTCTGTTTTGACAAAAAAAAATCATAGTGACTTTTTAATCATTTAAAATAGTAGCTTGTATTAAGTATCATTTGGTTTTAATGATGTTACTCTTGCTTCGATTTCTATGTATATAGGATAACAAAGTAAGATATACATATATCTCTTTCTTTTATGAAAAGCAAGAATAAATAAGGATCTTAGGTTTATCTTTATCCATAGTAGTTACTTAGTTTAAATACCACTCAAAACAATAAATTTTTGCAAGAGTAAGTTTACTTATCCATGTTAACTACCAACTCAAAAATTTAAAATACCCTCAGGAAATCAATATAATTTTGTCAAACATGATTCTTTCCAATACTTAAATCATCCAATCCCTTTCAACAACTGTGCATCATCCATCAAATTCACAAGCAGATCTCTTGGTTAACTAACAAAACCAAACATAGCTATCTCATTTATGACATGATTTTAATTCCAACTTATTTTGATACTATAAAGTTCTAGAACCCTTTTTTTGGTTAAGCTGTTTGCAAGGTCTTTATTTACTATGAAAAGAGTGTTGCTAGTTCTTAATCTCTTTTGTTCTTGTTTTCTTTTGTTTAATACATATTTATTTTAGCTTCATAAGAACAATGCAATATTCTGGGGTTATTATTTTTTAAATCTTGGAATTTTTGTCCAATTGAAAGCTGACTCTCACAAATGGCATAATTCTGAACAGCTAATTTCCTTTACTGCTTCTTACCTCAAAAAGTTGTTCATCTGTAAAAACTGTAGAGATTTTTCACTTATGTAAAATTTTAATTTCAGTGAAAGAACCAGCAAAAATAGAAAGCTTTTGAACATGATTGAAGACGTATTTGAAGGTATTATTAGAGGAGTTGCAGAAGTTAGATGAAACCAAAAAGAGAGCTAATACTTGACAAGTAGAGATGCTGTACATGCTCAAAATAATGAGGTGTACAGAAAAAAAAAAAAAAAAGAAAAAAAGAGAAAAAAGAAAAAAGAAAAAGAAAAAGAAAAAAGCATAAATAAATCAAGCTAATGGCCTCGCTAGATGAAATATAAGGAAGTTATAGGGTGTTTGGGGGAGACCTGTGTTATGGAAGGGTTATGAATTTCAGCTAATTCTGATGTTAATAGATCTCTTTAAAAAATATTTTCTGTGGTAAAGATAACCATGCCTGGAAAAAAAGTAATGAAAGGTACATTATAAAATCCCAAGGAAGAAGGGAAGGGAAGGGAAGGGAAGGGAAGGGAAGGGAAGGGAAGGGAAGGGAAGGGAAGGGAAGGGAAGGGAAGGGAAGGGAAGGGAAGGGAAGGGAAGGGAAGGGAAGGGAAGGGAAGGGAAGGGAAGGGAAGGGAAGGGAAGGGAAGGGAAGGGAAGGGAAGGGAAGGGAAGGAAGGGAAGGGAAGGGAAGGGAAGGGAAGGGAAGGGAAGGGAAGGGAAGGGAAGGGAAGGGAAGGGAAGGGAAGGGAAGGAAGGGAAGGGAAGGGAAGGGAAGGGAAGGGAAGGGAAGGGAAGGGAAGGGAAGGGAAGGGAAGGGAAGGGAAGGGAAGGGAAGGGAAGGGAAGGAAGGGAAGGGAAGGGAAGGAAGGGAAGGGAAGGGAAGGGAAGGAAGGGAAGGGAAGGGAAGGGAAGGGAAGGGAAGGAAGGGAAGGGAAGGGAAGGGAAGGGAAGGGAAGGGAAGGGAAGGAAGGGAAGGGAAGGGAAGGGAAGGGAAGGGAAGGGAAGGGAAGGGAAGGAAGGGAAGGGAAGGGAAGGGAAGGGAAGGGAAGGAAGGGAAGGGAAGGAAGGGAAGGGAAGGGAAGGGAAGGGAAGGGAAGGGAAGGGAAGGAAGGGAAGGGAAGGGAAGGAAGGGAAGGGAAGGGAAGGGAAGGGAAGGGAAGGAAGGGAAGGGAAGGGAAGGGAAGGGAAGGGAAGGGAAGGGAAGGGAAGGGAAGGAAGGAAAGGAAAGGAAAGGAAAGGAAAGGAAAGGAAAGGAAAGGAAAGGAAAGGAAAGGAAAGGAAAGGAAAGGAAAGGAAAGGAAAGGAAAGGAAAGGAAAGGAAAGGAAAGGAAAGGAAAGGAAAGGAAAGGAAAGGAAAGGAAAGGAAAGGAAAGGAAAAAGAAAAGGCATGAGGGTTCTGATTCTATAGTAAGAATAGAGACTTACGCTCTATGAGGATTGTGCAGAGGTAAAACCCTTCATAGAAGTAACATTTCTTCCTTCCTTGTATTTGTAAATTGTTTTTCCATCCCACCCTCTAAACAGCATTCAGAAATTAAGAGTTGATAGAAGAAGTAACTGTTCTGAAAGTCCAGAAGAATATAAAGGAAGGATGTGTCTTTTTGTATGTTTTGGATGAAAAGACTCTGGAATTAAATTAAATAGGTTTTGTAGCATAAACTTGTCTGAGTCATATGGAGGCTATTTAATAAGGGTTTTATATGTTTCCACATACATTATTTTTAACACTCTGAGTGTTTGCTATTTTCTCCTCCCAAAATGTCTATGTTGTTGCGAAGGATATGAGAGAATTCTCCAGGATGACTAGGAAACTGTAAATTAATTGAAAGCAATTCAATATTCTATAAGTCTAAGTATTATGTGAATCTGTGGTTTAGTATCAGTTTCCTATGTCGTGAGATGAAGAGATGTTAATAAACATACTTGCTTCTTCAGGAGTTATTGTTTCTTCAGTCTTAGATTCCAACTGGTTAGAACTACTTGTTCATGTATTTTAAATTGCAAAAGGTGATCAATTTTCTTTGCATGCAAGACCAGCTGTAGCAACCGTTAAAACATTCTCATTTATTTTCACCAACACAAATTTTACAATAGGAATCACATCTTTTAATTGTGAGTCCTGGTCTTCAGGCTTTCATTATGCTTGTCAGAAGTGTTAGATTATAAGGTTTTATAGGATAGTCACAACCAAAGAAAAATCACAGGGAATACTGGGGACATAAATTACCTACTTGAACAAAGCTGTAAATTTATATTTTTTAATTAACAATATTAAATTGCTATTTAATGTAACTCAATTGCAAAATAACGCACCTTAGATATGAAAAGTAATTAAATGACTCAAATTCTTTGCAGGATTGAAAACGTAAGTACATCAAAATAAGAAGTGTATCAGCTTATCAGTGCAGACAGCTCACTGTGCATCTTTGGTCAAAAATAATCAAGATGACAGGTTGCATAACCAAAGAAACAATGACTAAGGCAGAGAAAATTCTAATTTCTTGATAAAAGTTAGGGTTGCAATTCCATCCAGACTACACTGCCTTGTACTAGTCTAATCAGTGCCAAAAGAAAAGCAGCAAGAAAGCAGAGAAGGGTGAGAAGGAAAATAAAGATCAGTTCCTAGATGGAGATAAGCTGCAAAACATTGGGCTTGATTGGAAAGGTAGTTCCAAAACCTAAAAGTTGCATGTGTCAGGACCCACAGTCATAAACACTGATATGATGCAGTTTGGTATGGTTGCCATAATCAACCTCCACCTGAGCTCAGGATGAGTCCAGGAGAAGTAGTGGGATGTGATCATTGTTTTCTATACTTATAAGAAAGGAGTGGAAGAGAGGGGACAGTTTTCTGGGTTCAGCTCAGGAGACAAGTACAATATCTGATTATACCAGGCAACAAAAAATGACAGACACTGTGCCTTAAAGAGAGAGGGCAATTTCCTTAACTGATGACCTGCCAGGCAAACTGAAGTCAAGAAAACAGCAGCTGCTGGGTAGTCAATCTGCATCTCATAAACTACATCCTACATCACCACTCAGACCATGCGTGCTGAGAGAACTGCTAATGTAGTTTTCCTGTGCACAGGTCTCCTGAGTATGGCTGGCCTTGGCAACACCCAAGCATGGCAGCAATCAGTTCTACTGACTGTTCCACCTGGTTGAGGACATGGCACCACCTTTAAAAATGACACTGTGTATCACAACTACATAGCAGAATATTTCTTTCACGCATTCCTAGAAGCACGAAGTACAGTTAGAAGAACCAGTCTTTCCTGAACACACAAAGTATAACCTGGAGAACTCGGCTGCTGCCATAGCATGTTTTCTGTGTCTACTCTCTCCCCTCACATATTTTGTGTGACCCTAACTTACAGTCTAAGTACAATGACAGGGTTACCCTAGAGGCTGGTCTGTAAGTACTAGAAGGAATGGACCTTCCTCTGGCTGCAGCTGGAGGACAAATTGTTCCAGGCAAACAGTTAAATGTGAGAGCTGAAGTCTGTATGAAGTGAACCACTGGATGTTTTGGAATGTCTTCTTCTTTAGGAAGGTGATCATGGCAGCAAATGGAGTGGATGAATTATTTATTTTCCAAAGTCTGAATGTCTTTCTTGCATGCTTTTTTCATCTTTAATATTGCTATTTTTATATATATATATATTTTAAAGCAAACTTTATTCATAGTTCAGATTTATGTTAAATCTTTTTTTTTTTTAAATGAAGTTTAAAGTCTTGGTGATAACTGTGGTCTGCATGTTAATTATCAGTAGCAGGTGAAAGATAGACACTCTTATTTCTGTCTGTATAAAATGCAGAGCAAAGTGAAGAGAAAGAAACATTGTGGATAGAGAGCAATGATCAAGGGAACAGAGGAAAGCATGCCTTGTGTCTGTAGCTCCTAGGGGAGGGATTTGGAAGGATGTTGGCAGGAAGGCTCTCTGAAGAAAAGACCATGCAAAGAGCAGCAGAGAAACTGGTAACAAGCAGTGATTGCCAGTGCATAAAGCGTAGGAGAAAGAAGAGGAATCAGATCCAGTTTTTGACAGCTGCTGGAGGAAGACTGAAAGGCCTCATTGCATTGATTCTTGAGGCCTATGGTGAAGCTGTAGCCTGCTCAGATGGCTACACGTATTTTTCCATCTCACTGTCATTCACTCTTGGTATGACAGCAGTGGACTAGGTCCTTCAGCTCTGAAGCATCTGAAGGATCTTGTCGAGATGTACTGCCTGTTGTCAGAATGGCTTCTAAGCATCCTGGGGCATAAGGTAGAGCAAGAGTTGATAACCCAGTTAGCATTAAGGACCATGTTGTCCACCCTGTCTCTCAAAAGTAACCTTTCCACAGTCTGGTGTCTGAATACATACTCCTCCAAGACCTATAAGGACAGAAGTGAACAGAGGTTGTCCTGAAAGTGGCTTCAGAGCTCACAGCTGTAATGAGTAGGTAACTTCTGCTATGGTGAAGCTCGAATATGGACCACACCCAGGCTGATATCTTCAACCACGTCTTGCCCTTTTACCTCACCTGTGGAGAGCAGAATTGGACCTTGGGGTCTCTGACATAACGGTATTCATTGGCATAACAGAGCGGTGGCTGAAATGACTTCCAGGGAAGACTTAGGAGAGTCAGAGGTAGCAAAGGTTCAGAAGGTGATGGCAACTTATTTCTGTACTGGGATGGACTTTGAGGATGGCCAGAGCTCCCTGCAAAGAATGAATGCGGCATGTGGATGTACTGTACCTGCTGCTGATGAACCTGGCTGCTGCCCTATAGCACATGCCAAATATCCATTCTGGGACAGAGGTTGTGTGCAAGTTAACAAGTGTATCCTGTGTTACATGTGGGTAACTTTTTTTTGTGCCGTGGTCAACATGTAAGTCTTCTGGAATATGTTTTGTGAGATAACAGAGCCTGTGACAACTGAGTAGTGGTGGGACAAGGATTCTTTTTTTTGGGAACTATAATAGAAAGGATGTTAGAGAACAAACTTTCAATTTAATTTCTTAGTGCAGAATTAGTGAGTGAAATGTGTATATTGTGTAGTTAGTACTTATAGATCAAGCTAAAACTATTAAAGTAATATGGCTAGTGAATTCTTCAAAGGAGTGAGTAGAGTGCATGAATCATGCTGTTTTCTGAAGTAGGTAATCTCTTATGATGATTCTTGGCTAAGAGAAGTGAATAAAAGGAGTTGTTAACACAGTGACTGCAACTACTCTTGACTGATGTGGACTTCGCTCAGTAATTCATACTCCTTACATCATAGTACCACAAGGTGTTCTACTTAGAATCTTTACAGAGCACTTAAATGTTTCTACTCAAAAAAAAAAAAAAAAAAAAAAGGTTGGGCAAGCCATCTTTATGAGCACATGATAAAAGTGCCCTGTTATGGAAGCAGCAATGCTCTTATAGTGTGTCTTTTAAAAGAGAATGCAGGGAGCTAAGGGGGTGACAGTTATGCAAGACATCTGTTTGCATCAGCAAGGAGGAAAAAGGTAAATTTGTATAAAAGTACTGAAAATAGACAGGACAGCTGGAAAATCCTTAACAAAGTGCTAATGTATAATTAGGTCCGCATGAATAATAAAACTCTATTTACTTGATTTGTTTTTCATGCCTGAGAGAGATTTTTGAACTGATCATGGGCTCCCAAAATGTTTGTTGTTCATATTTATTTAACAACTACTTTCCACATTTGATAGTTTATTCAGAAATTTTATATTGTCAAAACATGTTTGCTCAGACAAGACACATGAGGCAGCTTTTATTCCTGGATTAGAAAGCCCTTCCAACTAATGTTCCTCTGTATTTCCTATTTCATCATTTACTTCTTGTAAATGTTTGTGCTAGAAATTAAGTCAGTTAAAAATCTCATCATAGAAAGCAGTAAGGTAAGAAATCCAAATAATAAATAGCTTTGTTTTACAATCTAAATTTATTCAGGTGTAACAGAATATCGGCCAAATCAATAAAGATAGGGTGAGCAAAATAAAGATAGGCATAGCAAACACATGAATAGTGTCCAGTGCAATGAATCACTCTATTTCCTGGAACTATAAACCAAGGTATTATTTCTACAAAATAAAAAATTTGCTTGAAAATAATTATTTGGAAGCACGCCAAAGAATCCAGAATCATGGCCCAAATTTTTCAAGTAGTAAAAAAATAAAAAGGAATTAAGGAATTTAGTTTTGCACCTTACCTTATGTTCTCCTACTTGAAATAGGCTTTCACTTTTGCACTAATTGCATGTTCTCAGATCTTCACTAAAAGAAAATAAAAAGTTATTTAACTGCACGTTATTAGGTTTTACAATTGAGGTCCTTCATGCATATTTATTAAATAATAGCGGTCGCTTCATGCATATTCATTAAATAATATTTAAAACAAACTTGTATTCTTTTTTCCACAAGGAAACTCTCTCTCATCCAGGGTAAGTCTGAAAAACAATTCCTTAGTAGAAAAGCTTTTTAAATAAGTTACTGACACTGTGTTGTAGTTTGCCTTGCATTGCACTCAGTTGCACCAACTGTTCGAGTGAGTCAGTAAACTGCTTTACTGAGATGATTTGGGTCACTCTGATCATTTTGCTAGTCCTGTTTATGGAATAGTGGTTGCCAAAGAGGCAGAACAACGTACCAAGTGAGAGGGCAGGAAAAACAACCTGGAGAAAGAAATAAAGGGGTTAATATTTATCAAATATTGTTATCAGGGAAAGCCTAACATGAAAACTTTTGGTTTTATTAGTATTATTTTTAATGGGCACAGTAGTTATGAAGATACTCCAATGAAAGCTGTAGTCCTAATAAAAGCTATTTTCATCCCACTTCATATTTATCACACTTCCTTATACTACTGTGTGGTAAAAACTTAGCAATAGAAATATTTTAGTGAACCTTCTCTATTTTTAGAGTGTATTTTTGTAATCTTCAGCATTAATTTCACTAGATCTAACTTATAAGTTTCAGAGCCAACTATTTTGTCCATGCTCAAAGAGCAAAAGACAAGTGGACTTCCGAAAAAGTAAAGCCTTGTTCTGTACCTTTTTTCCACATATTTACAGCTTTCTGAAAAATATCCATTAATAGTTTTAGCCTTGAGTCTGATACTCAGATGATAGGAATCTGCAGTTAAAATTACGCGGGATGTATGCCAACAATGATTTCACTGAGCTATAGGTCTTTGTAATATAATAGGAACTTCAGCACTATATTTCTGATTAATTATTCTAAATACTTGTATTTTCCAGAAGAATAATAGGTTAAACATAAAAAGGCAGAAATACAGTTAGCTCATTAAAGGGAATGGAAAACATAACAAGAAATTCCAGCTTTATACAGGTAGAGGAATTAGCTTTTTGTAAATGAATGCAGATAGTTTTAACTAATTTCAAAGCTTATACTCTGTTCACCTTGCCAGCTTAGATTTAAGGGAAAGCTTTGAGAAATATTTATCTGGGCAGATGTCTCATTGAGATATTTGTGCAGAAATACATCCAAGAATTATGCAGTCTTTTAGAAATTAATGTTGTTTAGTTTGTTTTGTAATTAAGAACAACATAATTGAAAATACAATTGTTTGAATTATTAATAAGGCTCAAACTGTCTGTGTGCTATCTGTTATGAATAACTCTTCCATGTTGGGAATGAGAATAGCAAGAGTACCTAGGAAATTCCTGTAGCTCCACTGAGGGAAATGATCAAGCATCAAAGCTCACATCTACGATACCTTACTTATCCTTTATATATATATGTATATATACATATATATATATGTTAAAAGTATATTTTATGTTTGTTTGTTGAAACATTGGAATAGAACTCCTAGAACTCCATAGAACTCATTTTTTCTGCATAAAGGGCATACGGAATGCTTGTACCCCTCCTTGGTTGTACCTGTTTTTGTGTTGTTCATATGTGGATGACCGATTAATTTAGGAATTGAAGAACTACTAAATTAGGAACTACTAAGGAAGCTTTACTGTATAGGAGAAAATCTACTGTGAACCCTAGGGTTCCCTTACTCATCCTGTTGGCTAAAATTAAGTACATTTGGACAATATGTGCACAGCATCTATGGAAATATTTTTACAAGAGGAAGCTCGTTCGTCCAACACTCAAAGCAGTAGATGGTCAAATCTAGCCCCTCTGATGTGAAGGTCACCTGGAATGGTTACATCTGTAGGAAGGAGACCATTAAATGAAAGAGATCAGTAAGGCACCTTAAAGAAGGTGCATTAAGGAGATCAAAAGGCACCTTAAATCTGTGCCTTTTGTTTTTCAGTGGCTCACAAATGTTGTGATTCATGGTAACAGTAAATACAGAGAGGCGAGTGGTATAAACTATGACCTTTATTCATAGTCAGGAGATTACTTCTCCTGTCTGTTCCCAAGGTTGTCTGTATGTACTTAATTTTTCAGAATGCAAAATTACTAATAGACACAGGTAATGTATAAAAAAAATATCTTATCATGTTGTTGTTTGCAGTGGAAAAAAGGTTGGCTCACAAATTTGTACATTAAACTAGGAGCAGCATTCTCAAATGCATCTGTGAAACTAAAATTTTAACTGCCGTATCCAAAATTATTTTGGCACTGGAGATATGTTTTTGGTATGTTGTTTTTGTTTATAAAACACATTAAGACAGAAGTATATTTGGTCTGTTGGTAAACATAAAACCTGAAAGCCAAATCATCATTTAATTTGCCTTGTCCCGCCACCTTTCAAAATGATGAGCAACACAAATTTCACTGTTTTGAACCTCCAAATCTTTCCTGTTTATTCAAGCTAATCACAGTAGAAAGTTCAGACAGAAAAAAAAATGCATCTTTCACAGCAGTTGATAAATAAAGAAACAAAAAAAATTTATTCTAATTTAAAAGAAAAATAAATAAAATAAAACAGCAAAAAAGAGAAACAATATTCTTCCATTTTTTCTCACCCTTCATGATCCTGTATGTATATTAACCACCTATTAAAAAAAACCTATTATGGTCTCATGACCATAACCGACATACCTTGAACATCAGTGTCTCTGGAGAGTTATATTAAGTCATGCTTTATATGCCAAACTTAAGCAGCTCCCCCTTCAGGTTCAGTGGACAAAGAAGAGAGGTTCTTCTACAGGGTGATGCAAAAAGAGTCTAATTAAAATTATTCTGCATGTCTCTACAAAGGAGCATATCTCTCTCCACTGACTAAAGAAGGACTTCAGGGAGATTAACTAGCTTACTTGAAAGAACTGCCTCTCTGTCATTAAGTTAGGTATCTAAAGTACAGCAGTGGCTCCCCCTTCATTTTGTATTTTTGTTTGTGTACTAAAAGGGATTCTAGTGTACAATTCAGGCTTTCAAGGACTTCTCTCCTGTAAGTAATTATGAAGAAAGTAAAAAAGTAATGACATGATGAAATTGCACTATATTTTTTTAGAGAAATACTGGAAAGAAGCTGAAGATGATTGCCCCTCTGAAGTGTTCTCTCTCTTAATGTTTCACAAAGCCCATCTGAAGTTGAGCCAGCCAACACCGTATGAAATGATGGTCTGTGAACTCTGAGAGGACACTGTCACCTCAGCAACACACAGTGCACTTCCACTGGCCGTGGGCCAGCTATATTTGCGGCTTCAAGAAAATTATAGCCATAATAGTGGCACTTAGATGCAGAGTCTGTCTGCTTACCCCTAGGAAGACTCTGAATATGCTAGGTAACAGGCTGAAAGCTGTATTTGCTTTTGTGCTATGGGAGGAAATGAGTCCTACACAGCCGCAGCCAGCCATCAGGGACTGTCTCCAGAAGCAAAAAGTGAATAATGTGAAATGAAAGAGAAGAAAAATGAACTTCAACAGAGTGCAAGAGTTAAATTTAAGATCCAGTGAAGCTAATTAGGACACTAAAAGAACCACTATGATTGCATTTGCTTTCTCTTTCTCTGACATCCCCCCAGTAAAAAGCATGAAAATAAGCTCTTCTTTCCCAGCAATGTAATGTAATGAAAATGTAATATATCACCAAATATCATATAATGCATTTTACTGGAAAATTAGAAAAGCAATACTGTTCATTTATTCTAAGATTTAGAATGATCTTAATGAGATCCTTTCTTCACAGAAGCATACATGCCATTTAGAAAGGAAGAGCAACCTGATTTGAAATAATAATAAATATCCAGTTCTTAGGAGCTAAATGAGAAGAAATAACACAATATGCTGATCTATATAGTTGCCCTTCAAGAGGTTAATTCATTGTTTTTATTATTTAAAACAGCACTTTGCATACATTAGCTAATTCTCCCAGCCTCCCCTGTTTATAAATAGAGATGCCGAGGAAAATTGAATGAATGGTTTTCCAGAACCATTCCCCATCTAAAGAGTGGAAGTAGAATAAAATCTCAGGAGCTCTTTACTGTCAGTCTGCACTCAGTCCTCTGAGCATCTTGCAACACACATGCAACCAAAGTCAAAGCATTTAGAGAACTGTTGGTGTTGTCACAGACAAAAGGAGACATTTGCCTTCAGGTCAGACAGATTAAATTGATTGTGGGACGACTCCAAGAAGACCACAAGAGCTTGAGTCATCAGTACAACTTGAGTCACATGCTTTCTTCACAGGAATACCCTGGAAGGCAGGGAGGCAGAGATAAAAAAAAAATAAATAAATACTCTCTCCCTCACTGGCAAGATGGCATTGTCGCCACTTAGCAGAAGGCAGGATATTACAATTGTGTGGAAAAAGATACATCCTGGGTCAAAAAATAAGTAATATCTATGTGTAGGTCATTCAATCTGCTTTTTTAGTAAACAACTGAATAAAGTTGTATGAAAGGAAAAAAAAAAGTAAAAGAAAAGCCTCAAATATGTATTTCCACACTTACTCACATCTCACTTTTTTATTTTTGTTTTTTCCTGAGAAGAATCTTTTGTAGGACACAAAGACAGGAATTTGTCTGATTTAAGGAAAAGGTTACAAAGAGTATTTCTGAGAAAAAAAGAAAAAAACAACACACAGATACTATCTCCTTGATATGATGCTCATTTTAACACAAAGAATGTCTGGGCTATCTATATGGTGGCCAAGCTGAAAAGAGAAAAAAATATCTTTAGTGTCTGTAAAGACATAATCAGGCTATAACATTTGTTAGAAGACAGCAAATTTATAAAATTAGTAAAAGAAGGAAAAAATGTAAGAATATTTTAAAAGCTGTAATCTACCTTTTGGGGGTTCTCTCAATCCTTTTTCTTCCATCCCCATAAGGGGGGATCTTTATTCTTCTGTCTATTTCCTTTCTGCAAGCCTGATTTAAAAACCTATTGCAATCTTTCCTCTGATCTCAGCATGCTTTGGATCAGCCCTTACTCTAATAGGCATAGACTAATTTGAGCGAGACATTTATATTATCTTCTTCCTGCTGCAGTCATGTGCAAAAGTTATACTTCACTCTTTTGATGGCTTCAGTTAATGAAGAATAGCCTCTGCTCATTTCAGTTCATGCCCAAACATACCAGCTGGACGTAATATTATGACTGATCTCTCAGTCTAAAGATGTCATAATAAAGACGACCTACAATTTTTGGAGAGAAAACACTGGACTTCTAGATTCCATATTATCTGTTCACTGTTCCATGGCTGAAAAAGTCAACAAACAAAAACATGTTCTCATTCTCTATCAAGAAGTCTCATAGGATACAAAGCAAACATCTACAAGATAATTCAATCAACTTAACAACATTAACATCATCCAAATTTGTACTGTGTAGCCTTTTAAACTCCAGTCTGACACACTTTTACTGTCTGATAGTTAATCCTCTAATTTTGTGAGAAAAGTTTAAAAAATTCAAGCCAAGAGACAAAACTGAAAGTAAAGTGGAAAGCAGAAATAAAGGGAAGTGCAACAATTAGAGCTGCATGAATAGGAATTAGTAGTTTCACTGTCTACTAACATTAATATAAATTTCCCATTGCTTTGGGCAATCAGGCCCCAATGCCTGGAGCTTTCTCACAATAATTCAGATTTCCAAAAAATACTGAATGGGAAAGTAAAACTTCATGAACATGATGAAGAATAAAATAAATTCATCAATGTTGCTTGCATCTTACAACTAGCATGGATATCATTCTTGTTAGTACGTAGATGCAGATAATTAAATCTATGACTTTCTTCACAGACAATGGGTAAAATAACAACTACTCATGATGGTAGAAGTCAAAATAAAACAAAAATGATACAACTTTGAGAATGTTAAAATACATAGTTGGGCTCTTATTTTGACAAAAAAAAAGAAAAAAAAAAGTAAGAGGAACTGGGAAAGAGCTTGATAATGTCTGCTTGATATCAAAAGTGCTTGATGACACTCTAATGCAAAGGTTTAACTGAATTTGTATTGATAATTGCTGCAACAGTTGCTCCTACCAGTAGAACTAATCAATTCAAAACTAAAACAAAACCTACTATTTTAAAAATGGCTTGCTGCAAGATTTTGCACAAGGAAGTGTTTTGCAATTAGAAAACACATTTTTCCTACATAAACAATACAATCACAATACATTATAAAAGCAAGACACTGCTTTAAAGCTTATTACAAAGCATCTGAAAGACCTATTTACACTTCACCAGCCCTCACAACTTTGTATTAAAAAATCAAAGAAAATCAAGAGACAAATGCAGAAAATTGTGGATTACTGTACATGTGAGGTTAGGCAAAATGTTAAGAACATTTTATTTGAAATGTTAGAGCCTTCTATTCTGATGAGTTTTTATTAGCCATTAACATGTTTTGTCAAGAATTAATTATGATTGTTAAGCTAAAATACTTTTATGAAGAAAACACGAGGCATTTAGGTTAAGCAATTCCTTCAAGTCCCTTAAATGTCATGCATGATCATTCTGTAAAGCTTTGTCCTCAGTGGTCAATCAGTTATCTATTATCTTTCATGTTATGAGCCAAAGAACTAAAGAACACTAGTTCTAATGTATAGACTGAAGCATGGTATGGCAGCACTAAGTGGCACTATTTTAAGGAGACAGGTCTGCAGAACACCTGGGGACTTGCCAGCACAGGAGATGGACTTCCATGAATTCTTTACACTTGCCAAGCTTTGGAACATGAATAATGAACATTCCCAATAAAAAAAGTGTCATTTCCAAGTGACGCCAGTACTTTGAGCCACTAGAGTTATTCAGGATGAATGATGAACATGGGGACACACTTTATTTTTGAGGAAAGTTTGTCCCTTGTCTTCACATTCATATAATGAATTAGCCTAGATTAAATAAAATTCTGTTATTTAGATAAGATTTATAATATAAAAATATTAAAGGAGCTTTGAGAGAAAGCAGCTACAGTATATACTTCAGATTCTTTCCCCTTCCACATGCAATTAGCTCCTTGAATTTCAGATATTGTTTTACAGCCTTATTTTGTTCCCTTGAGCTCCAAGACCTAACACTAAGGGGCACCAGAGAACTGAACTGCATCTGTTCAAATCCATCAGGAACCAGCTGCTGCAACTAACACCATAAGTTACTCACTGAGCTAGGTGGAGAGGGAATGGGGCTTTGGGGGAAACATAACAGACGAAACAACAGTTCTGCATGACACATCCTCTGTTACAGAAAACTGCAACTGGAAGAGCAAGGATTCAAACATTTACATAATGCTGAATGTCTCCTCATTGTGGTTTATCGCTAGGTGCCGAAAATGAACTCTCACTCTATTTTTCCACACAAAAGTTGGGAAATGTGTGAAAATGTTTTATGTCATGAAAATGGATTTTTCAGAGAAGCCCAATTTATCTTAAAAATTCTAGCAGACTGACTGTATTTAGTTTGATCCTAGTCCAATGTAAACAGAGATGCACAGGCTTATGAATTCATTCTTATATTAAGTTTTGTATGAGGTCTGAATATCAGCATTTTTTCTTACCAATTCTAAAAATTCCACCATGAAGAAAAAGAACATTTCTAATTTCCCTGTGGGTGGCAAAAATGCCTATTACTTTCTCATTTTCCCAACAGGGCTACAGGAAAGCAATATCCAGAACAAATAAATAAATAAGTAAAGCCTGTTTGCCAGGTGAGGACTCCAAAACTGACTTCCTTCACCCTGTTTGACTGCCAAATAGAGAATAATTATCCCAGTGCCACATATCTTAATACAGCACATTCTGAAAATCTCAGATTTCCTGATATCAAAACCTGTTGCTTATTCCCCCCCCCCTTCTTTTTTGGCCTCTTTTTCTATTTTAGTCCCACCCTTCCACTGCAAAATGTATAAACAAACAAACAATTAAAATATAATATAATTAAATAAATGACACTACATGTTAGAGAAGTTACATTGTTATGATTAAAAGCTCAGTCACGGTCATCTCCCAGAATGGAAAGCATTGCAAAAATGCAGATACACTACAGGGCCCAGTATGTCGAATCATTGGAATCAAAGCTCCAAGACCAAAATTAATAATGTAGCATTAGCAGATGGTGTGAGCTGTTTGACTGAGAATTGCAAACAGCATTCTGATTGAGTACTGTAGAATTTTTTCTTATAATATTAGCACTTATTTCTGCATCTTTAAATAGCCTATCAAAATAAAATCTACAGATGACTTCTGCTCAGTGTAGAATTTGACTCATAGATCTGTTAAGGCCAGATGAGACCATTATGATAATGTACCTTGACCTCCAGCATAACACAGGGCATAGAACCTCTCAGCAATTTCTCCCTTGGGTTTGCATCTTCTGTTTGAGGTATACCATTTCCTTTTGAAAGATATACAGCCTTGTTTTATTGCTCAAAGTGATGGAAATTCCAGTACATTCCTTGGTAAACTCACCCCTCGGTTAATGACAGCTGCAGTCAGAAAAGGTACAAGCTTTCTCCTCCTCTGATACAATTTAGTTTCAGATTTAATCCCACAGAATCCTCAACTATCAGAAATGATATCAGTTTATAGACCATAACCATGTTTGTTAAGGAATAAAGCTTTCTTTAACTAAATAATGGGGTAAAGCTTGGTGGTACAGCGTGCACCTTCATTAAGGGCCATTACTAGTTCTAAATGGTCCTTCCTCCCAGGATGGAGAAAACCTCTGCAATAAGATTAGGCATGGTTTCTAAACCTTTCTCCAATCCAATGGAGAAATAAAAATATACACCTTGGTTGTGTTATGACTGGAAGTATACCTGATGTCTTGAGAATAAGACCTTGTAACTGACTCCAAGCTGGTAGAGGTCTTCATCTGATAATGTTCAACTTCTAGCTGGCAGTTTCTTTTGTCTTGTGAGGGATCCAAGTACGTCTATTGCTGTTACATTAAGATACATCAGCAAGCAAGATGAAGGCAATTTAGGAGCGACCAAACAGTATGTTTATTTAAGCAACAGATCCTGCTGGTATGGTACAGAAGGTAGTGGGATCTCTGCTGTGGGTCTGAGTGGAGATTATAAGTGATCTGGCTTTCATCAGCCTAGTAGGATAGCTAGCTGCTGTCTCTGTCTCTCTCTCCAGGCAGTGACATCTAAAAGGCAAAACACAAAGACTGGCAGCATTTACCCAGCTCAAGAGCACTGGACCAGGGTTTTGCACATTTTCTGTTGAGGGAACAGCTTGGGGCTTATGGACAGTTTGCTTTCCAGCTCACTGACTGAAAGGCAGGCAACTGTTTTCAGGCATTTTTCTATGGGGCCAAAACCTGCTGGGATCCAGGACCTGGAGTTTCACATGCCATTTGTGATTTGCTATGACAAGGACAGACACGGCAACAGAGCTCACCAGCCGCCACCCTCTGCGGACATGGTGTTTTGGGGCCGCAAAGGGAAGGAGACCCTGAAGGAAAGTGGGCTGGAGAGTGGTTCTTCGGTGAGGGAAAGCAGGGAGACAAGTGGAAAGACTTGCACCGAGGAGGCCCTTTGGAGGGGCCATGTGGTCCCCAGTGCCTCTCCCACCTCCTCCTCCTCCTCCTCCTCAGGCAGGAGGAGGCAGAGTTGCTGCTGCTGCCAATGCGCCAGGATAGAGAGATCTCGGCGCGGGAGGAGATGACGCAAAAGGCAGAGCTCCCCCCAAAAAAGTGTTTCTCCAGGACGAAGATGGCGGCAACTTAGCCCAGGGGCCCAAGATGCCTGTGGCCATCGGGGGCCCCCAGCCAGGCAGTTCCGCCCCGTGCGCCCGGGGACACCGCGCCCGGCGGCAGCAGCGGCGGCAGCCGCAGCCCATTGTCACCAGCAGCGGCGGCGGCCCCGGCAGCCTCCTCCTCCTCTTCCTCTTCCTCCTCCTCCTCTTCAGCATCCTCGGCAGCGCTCCGGGAGCCCTGCAGCAGCGTCTTTCCAGTTAGAGCGGAGGGGGGAGAGGAGAAAGAGGAGACGGAGACAGCGGTGCAGGCATCTGTGCCGCGGCTCGGGGCTGAGGACGAGGAGCAGCGGCGGCGGCAGGGAGGAAGAGGAGGCGAGCAGCCCTCCTGGAGCCGTCCGTCGGCAGCGGGGGACGCGGCA
Organism: Anser brachyrhynchus; assembly: GCF_964034855.1. Lineage (NCBI taxonomy): Eukaryota > Metazoa > Chordata > Aves > Anseriformes > Anatidae > Anser > Anser brachyrhynchus. The sequence continues at coordinate 150,944,056 of NC_137694.1, forward strand.
TGCAGCTGTCCAGGGGCAGCGGGCTTTTCTCGGGAGGGAGATGGGGAGCTGCGATCTGACCATGCCCGGGTGAGAGGGGGAAAGGACCAGCCGCGCAGCCCCGCCACCGCCAACTATCACCACTACCACCACCATCTCCTCTCCCTCCTCCTCTCTCTGCGTTATTGCTCTTATCTTCTCCACGGCACTCCGCGTTGGATGGACTGGGGCTGCTTCGTGTGCTGAGACCACGGCAGAGCCGCCGGCGACAGCCAACGATATCTCAGAGGAAGAAGAAGAAGAAGAAAGAAGAGGGAGAAAGAGAGAGAGGGGGAGAGTGGAAGAGGGAGCGAGCGACGAGCGAGCGAGAGAAGGGAAGGGAAGGCAGGCAAGAAAATCCCCCCAATCTTTTAAGTCAATGCATATTGTGGTGACAGCGGCAAAGGAGCCCTCACGGTGGAGTCGGCCAGGGCTGTGCGTTCCCAAAATATGACCAGGGGTGCTTGGATGTGCAGTCGGCAGTACGATGACGGCTTAAAAATCTGCTTTGCACCCCGGGAGAACGAGAAACCCTTCACGGATTCAGAGAGGGCTCAGAAATGGCGACTGTCCCTGGCATCGCTCTTGTTTTTCACGGTCCTGCTCTCTGATCACTTGTGGTTCTGCGCCGAGGCCAAATTCACGGGGACCGGAGAGAAGGAGCAGCCGCCGCCCGACAAACCGGAGCCCGCCGAGCCCGAGCTGCTGGCGGCCATGGGGGAGCCGGCGCCCCCCGCGCCCCGGCTCCTCGCCCCCCCCTCGCCCTCCCTCCCGCCCTCCCCCAGCAGCGGCGGCAGCGGCCACGCCAACGGCACCGAGCCCCGGCACGGCAAGGTTGCTTTCCTGGGGAACTCCACCGCCGGGCCCCCCGAGACTTGCCCCCCCCCGAGCTCCTCGTCCGGGCAGTGCTTCAGCGTGGGGGACGCGGAGGCGGTGTGCCGGCGGCGGGGGGGGCCGGGGCGGCCGCGGGGCGCGGGGCAGAGCCCGGCGCCCGGCTGGGACCTGACGGATTTTTACCTTTCCTTTTGTAATTCCTACACACTTTGGGAGTTGTTCGCCGGGTTGTCCAATCCGGACACTTTGAACTGCAGTCTGGATGTGGTGCTGAGGGGGGGAGGCTCCTGCAGCCAGTGCGTCCAGGCTTACCAGCGCTACGACCAGCACGCTCAGGAGAAATACGAAGAGTTTGAGGTTATGCTCCAGAAATATTTACAGTCGGATGAGTACTCGGTGAAATCGTGTCCTGAGGATTGTAAGGTAGGAGCCCCTGCTGTGTTTCCTGTCCCTGGCCGGCGGGCTTGGCGTGCCATCCGCGCCTGTTGTGCCTGCCGCGCTCCGTGTTTTGGCTGCTCCGGGCTGCGCGCCTGGCGCCGGGCTGCGGGTGCTGCGCGCATCGGCGGGGAGCCCCCGGGCGAGCGCTGCCGGGAGGGAGGCAGGCGGAGGGGGAAGGTCACCAAAAAAATAAAAAAAAAGAAAAAAGAAAAAAAGTGAGCCTTGGCTCTCTGGGAGTGCAGAGCTGGATTTCCCCCTCCTTATGAATATGCGATTGGCTCCGGCTCGGCTGCCGGCTTCCAGCGGGCTGGGATGCGGCTTGACGGCGGGCAGCGACGGGGGCTGCATGCCAATGAGCGGGGCCGGGACGGCGCTGCACTACCCGCGGGCCCCGGGGTCGGGGCCGGCGACGGGACCGGGGCCAGGCTGGCGAGGGGCGCGGAGGGGCCGGGGGTCGGCCGCGGGGACGTCGGGGCTCCGCGGCTGTGCCCGCAGGAGGGGGAGCAGGCCGGCGGCTGCGGGAGCGGGACCCCGGCTCCGGGTGCTCGGCCAAAATGTGTGGAGCTGGAGGACGAGGGTGGATGGAAGCGGGCAGTGCGGTGGATCTTGGCTGGGAAGTGATGGTGACGGCGTTCGCTTGGTCTTGGCGGTTGTCTTTGGTGCCACCGGTGACCGTTCGGAGAGATCCAAAGAGGTTTTGGTTTTCCTTTGCTAGAAGGCAGGGTCCCACTTTGGGTCTTTGTAGTTGTTGTCTTGTCTTCTTTTGCACAAGATTAGTTGGCCTAGCTCTCAAGACAGGAAAGGGCAGAAAAGACAGCGCTCTTTGGCACCTAAAATAACTAATTGCATCCTTCTTTGCGTATTTACTGAGGGCCAGGCCAGGTGAATGGTTTCTGCCCTGAACTGGATTAACTTGACTACTGTAGCACTACATTAACCAATCTGAACCAAATCCGGCTTTAGCAGTGGAACACAACAGTGCATACAAATCACCACGCTGAACAGAAGGCCTAGCAGTATTTCAGTGCTTTGTAACTTCAGCAGGGCCTTCTGAAATCATTTCATGGTAACAGCACATCCGTAAAGCATCCCATTCCCCAGTAAGTTACTGTACTTTACACATACCTTTGCCTGAAAAAAAAAAAAATCCTCATCCCTCCAGAAACTGAAATATCCTGTTATCTCATTGGATAAAGTGGGAAAGTTATCTTTTTTTTTTTTTTTTTCTTTTCTTGTTAAACCTGACAAAAGTGGTTTCACCAGTAATTTTGACTCCACTGTTTCTAGGGTATAAATTGTGCACGGTCACACTCATCACAAGTATTTTATGCACTCAGTTGCAGATAATGTAAATATTTTTTATTTCCAGAGTGAATCACATAAGTAAAAAGCATAAATTGGATAAATAAAAAGCGTGTCAAATATAAATAGGTGTCTACTGCTGTGAGGGCATCTTTGCCATTTTGGTAACTCCTTAACCTAGAAATTGACCTACTGGTCTGTGCTGCCAAATGATCAACATATATGGGCTTAAATTGATTTTGTTTTTTTTTTTTGGTATTGCTTCAGTTTGACTGAACTTTACCACAAAGTGTGCATTTGGTGTACAATATATGAAGATGCAAAAGGAGTTGAAAATACACACAATAGCAAATGTACATTATGCTATTAATTCCTCTTCAAGGACTGAATAAGGAGAATTAATTTTCTAATGACGGGGAAGAAGTTGCTGAAATTAAAATGGTTGCGTGAACTATATAAACAAACTAAGCAAATGCAACGCCAGTGCCAGTTCTTCAGTTCTGAATGGCAGACCGGTCAAGTGACTGTCTTGCACATTGTTTTGAGAATTTGGCCAACCAGTCTGTGTTAAAAATGAGATATTTTCCAACAGGAAATAAATAAATAAATAAATGCGTGTTTATATGTATATGTGAGTTTACGAAAAGCACACGGGTGCAACTCAGTGGTTTGTACTCTGGTGGGAGAAGGTGCCGGGCGGCGCAGGCAGGGGCGCTGGGCGCGGCGGGGGGCGCGCTCGGTGCGCGGGGCTGCGCGGTGCCGGCTGCGCCTCCCGGTGAGGCTGCTGTCCGAGGTGCTGCACGGGCAGCGCATCTTGTCGGAGCCCGGCACGCTGCGGAGGAGCCGGTCTCTGTTCCACGTGCTCCCTGGCTTTTGGCGCTTCTGGGTCCCACGGAGGCTTTTGGTTCGCTCTGGTGGGTGGCGAAGCTGAGCGTTTCAGAGGTCCAGCGGTGTGATAGCCACGGGTATTATTGATGTGCTCGTGCGTGATCTGCTCTGAAGGGTGTGCAGGTGAAACCAGAAACTTGTGCTGCATAGCTTGTGTGCAGTAGAACGGGAATTGCAATGTTTTGCTGGACTTTTTGGTGTTTTATACATATTACACTTATTACACTCCATCAGGAAATAGCTCCTTTTTGTGTACCTAAATACTGTTTTTTTGAGCATCGGACATCTAGATCCTTTCTAGCTTAAGAACTAGCATTTAACGTATGACTAGAAAATAACGACATATATCTATGTGTTTTAGGTACACACCATTTGATTGGTTTGTGTGGTGAGCTGCTTTTTATTTTCTATTAAAATTCAAAAAATACTGTTTTTACTCCATTATCATATATGTAACCACTGGCTGAGTACATTAAAAGGCTTGTTAAATAATCTATGTATATTTAAGAGATCGTTAGTATTCTGGGAGGGATGCTTCATTCACAGAAGAACAGAGCTTTTCATCCCATTGACTAGTTATAGCTGGTGACAAAATCAGTAATATTTACACTGGATATCAGTCAACGTGAAACTTGTAATTGGGTATTACTTCCCCCTTCCCCATCTCCCCCCACCTTCAACACCATCAGTTCTCAAAGTAGAGTCCAGCAAGTTACGCCATTTAAGAAAGTGGTCTTGTTTATAGAAAACAGTGCATATGAAAATACTTTTGATGTATTGTGCCTAAGGCTTCAAGTCTATATTTTCATTCTTTTACCTGAAACCAGAAGAAAAAAACTTTACTTTTAAAATAATCTGTGTTCCACTACGTCTTCTACTCTCTGAAGAATATTTTAAATAAAGCATTTTGATTGCAGACATTTATTTGCAGTCAGGAGTTATTTGGGTTATCAGTTCATATTTAGCTATTTTATATGGTGAGTTTTGTGTTTTATTTTAATATATAGGTATACTTACTCATTTAAAAATGCCTTTCTATAACCAAAGTCTTGCTATTAAATTCCTTATTGAGGTGCATTGGGTTTTTTGAAAATATTACAGAAAATGCTGAGAATTTTATATTTTAGAATATTTTGAAAATCAGTATTTTTGATAGTATCAATGAACACCCATATGCATTTTATATTGTTAGGATGTCAGTAGATTTTGTATGTTGTTTACAAGTTCTGGATATCAGTGTTATCTCACAGTAAATCCATCCATTTATTCTGTACAAATATTACTGAAGTCTGATGTCTTTATATATTTTTTCTTGTCTTGATAATCACACATCAATAATGACAAAACAATAAATATAAGATAGATATATGAAAGTATTACATATCCAACCAGGTGACATAAATAACTTGCTTCAGCTTTATTGAATCACTAACATAATGAATTAATGGAGAATCTGAATCTACATATCTGTCTTCCTGCTTTAAATTTATTTATTTATTTTTAAGCTTATAAAATGTTGCTTTTGCACATTTAAAAGCAATGGTTATGTTTACAGAAATTGTTCTTGGCAATATCTATTGCCATAGTACAGGTTTCCAGAATATCATTTTTATTTGCAATATGATACAGGACTATATTCAAATAATTAATAAAGAACTGTATTGACTTGATGTTGGAAGACACGGTTCCTCATAATGTCTTGTCAGCTATCTATCAGGGGAAATGATCAAGTTCTTATTCTTAAAACAGTAGGCAATCACTGTCTGGAATAAAAGAAAATTCAGGCTACTTCTGATTAACAAGTGGGTCAAATAACTAAGTAGGACATATAAATGTACAGGGTTTCACTTTATTTATTTATTTATTTAGAGATAGAACTTATGTCTTCGTGCAAAGTATCTGAGGCCAAGGCTTTATTTTCAGAAGTGTTTATTAATATTGATAGTATTTGAACAAAATATCAGTTCTAATTTTCTGACACAGCTTTATTTAATTCAGTGAAAGTTGAGAGTGTTTAAAATGTGGCCTACCTTAGCGCCAGTTAAAATATTGCAAGATTTACTTAAGGTAAGTACATTGTAGTTCAAATAACATAAAAGAACATTGATATCCTACTAGAATATCAAAAGAGAAAAATAAAATATATACCAACTTTTTTTTATATCAGCATTGCTAAAAAGTAAACATTTGTTCACGTCCTAAGTGTTCACCATATATGCACAACATTTTTTTTTCTCCTGCAGGAATTAAGTATCATTTAACAACTTCTAATTTGAGGTTTTGATATTGGTATCAGAAATATGGTAGAAAATAGCTGAGTTTAAATACTACTCAGTTGACAAGCACACATATCGGTAAAGGGTTTCATCATTAAACACAGACTGTACAGTTGTTATCAGATTTTTTTTTTTTTGATCAGAGAGCTGTATTCAACTCCTTTTATTTGAGTAAGAGGATGACTGAAAGTAATTTAAAACAATTACAATCACATTTGTTCTTATTTATCTGGAAATATCAAAGCCTATATGAATCATGACTTTTCCAAGAACTTTTTCCTAAACAGCATATGTAGTCTAATTAGATTTTGATTTAAATTCTCAGTTAAGCTGGCAGAAAAGAGCAGATGAGAAATATGAAACCAAAAGCTCAAGTGATAAAAGAACCCTTCTGTTACAAAAGGTCACACAGACCAGCATCTGCCTCTAAGTTAGACATTTCAATTACACATCTTAATCACACAATATTTATATTGTATTCAAGAGTGATACCTAAGCTAATTAGAAGAAACTCTTACAAATTAAATCTTCAGAAATCTGCATTGAAGGCCAGTGTTTAATATGAATTGGAAACAATAGACATTAATTACTGAACTGATGCCTTCTTAAAATGTCCTGATATTTAAATATTTATTTTAAAGCTCTTTTTAAAAACAAATATGCTTTACTAAAAAGCCATGATACTTAAATGCATATATTTTTTAAAGTTTTGCTTAAAATGCTGTGAAGCTAATGTGACTATATAAATTGATGTTCGCACATGTTCTTTGTTTAGTTGAATTAAAAAAATAATTATTTTTCAGATAATTTAAGATAAAGATGTGGGTGAATTTGATGTGTCTGCTCTTATAATAGTGCTCTTGTAATATAAGGAGCAACACTTACTAAGTATTAATGGACATTGTACATTAGTACATGTATTAGACATTTTTATTTTGGCCTAAAATCCTGATTCAGCAATCTGCTTATGAATGTCACTGAAGACTATGCACATGCTTATAGTCATTCAATTGCTTAAATGGTTTGTTTGATTGGGATCTTCACTTAACAAATTTTCCAATGTGTTCTTTCCAGAAGAGAGTTCATCCCACCTAAATTTAGCACTTCAGAAGTTTGCATCTACTTAATCATCCAGATATTCATCTTATTCATAAAGCCAATGGGTACCTCATCCCTTCTTTAGGGAAGAAAAAAAGTGCAGATGACTGGCACAGACTAGTTGAAGTGGATTCTATACTAATTCAGCAGCCATCACTTAACGCTTCAGGGTGTTAGAGACACATGGCTAGAGATGTCATGGCTCTGTCCTTGATTTTAGTTTGTTCCTTGGTTCTCTGCATCAAGTTGTACAGCTCACATGTACTTTGCAGAGAATGCAGCAGTCTTGCTTCTTCATTTCATGTTCTTCTAGGAAAAGTAATCAAAATGCAAATTACAGTTCTATCAGTTATCCTGCCTAAAAATCATTTTGTCTATACTTAGTAATTTATTACTTCAGTCTTGCATTAGGATCCATAATATATTTAGATCTACGAATTGCCTAAAAGGGAGAAAAAGTAACTTAGAAACCAAATTCTCAAATACTACTTATTGATAAGTATCACTCCAAGAGATACGAAAATTAAGGAATTAATCTGAAAAAAATTAGATGTCTACAGTATGGATATCCGCATTGTATAGAATAGTTCAGGCTCTCTTTGTAGTCAATGGAGTTACATAGGTCCAGAGTGAGTGAGTTCACAGTAAAGTGGACATTTACTGTGGACATTTAAAATAAATCAGAGGGATTATGCCCTTGAAGTACCTCTTTTCTGTTCATTGTCTCTAAAGTGCACTTAAGTTTGGATGAAATTGTGTTCATATGTAAAATTTAACCATGAGAAAGTCTGTAGAAGTGTGCTACTTGTGCTGTCCCACATCAACCTAGTGAAATCACAAGTCTCTTTCACTTTCCTGATGACTATAATCTGTCACTGAAGAATGTGTGAGCCATGCAATCTGCTTTATAGAAATGGGAATAGGAAAGGGCCTTATATAATTGTAATTTTATCACTTTTTTTTTTCTTTTTTTTTGAGAGAGAGAGGGGAGGCCAAGAGCTTCTACATAAACTTTTTCAGTTATTTCTACTGAGAAACCATACAATAACAATTGTATCATCATCCTCTTAATAGCAAATTTTGCAGGTAAATTTGCTACAGATTATTTCCCTTATTCTCACTTCTCTCTTTAGGAGGAGGGTGTTTTGAGGTGTGTGTTTATATGTCTGTGTGTGTGAGAATTACTATACATAACACTGTGTTTAATTTTCTTACCTTAGATCTAATCAGAGGGAATCTCTCTAATTCAAGAGGCATATGTTCCTAGACTTTCATGCCACTTTACTAAAGTAACCTGTACTTTTCACTGTACATTTCACTGTACTTGTCTCTTGTCAGAACTGTAGAGCAAACATCACTAAGTGAGAGTGTGTGGCAGTTTGGTAAACTTCATTTACAACTTCAATTAGATGGAGGAATACAAATTTAGTACTAGGTACTAGAAACATCCTGGTTTGAAGAGAGTTTTTATTAATTTGAAGATATGTTAAAAAGAAAAAAATACCAGTTTTACTCTATTAGATTTATGATTTAATCTTGTTTGTACACAGGGCAGATATACGAAAGAAATATATTATTCCTTTAGAACATGCATATTGAAGAACTATATCCAACAAGTTCCCATTCCATAATGATGGAGAATATGACATGATGTAAGCAGGTTTGAAATGAAGTTGGTCAGTACTTAATATTCTCCCACCCTTCATCTCTTCTCTTTCATTCAAACTGATGGAAATGTCTTGAAAGATGAGTTTGAAGTAACATAGTCCTAAAGCCTTTATGAGAGAAGCATAAAACATCTGAAGCACTGTGTTGAATGCAACCAAACTGTTGAGTGGAGTGGTGAAGATAAATTTTGAACCAATAAACTTCAGCAGTTTTATATAAATATTGTGGTCCTTTGAAGTGTCTTGGAGATCCTGATGGGAAAGTTCACCTTTCATACAAATTGATGTTGAGAGATCATTCAGAGATTTCATCATTAGCAGAAAAAATTCTGGATAAAAACAGTAGCAAAGATCATCTGAACTGAACAAGAAATATGTGTGGGTACAGGTTTTCAGCAATTTTGCATTAGTTTGGAAGCCTTTGTGGATGTTTTAATAGATTTCAATGAAATGGGGGGAAACTGTGCCCGAGACGCTACAAACAACAACAAAAAGACTGTTTTCATTTTTTTTGGATACGACAGTGGCATTTTTATGATTTTTTAAAAATGCAAAAATTTAGGTAAATTTCTTAGTCAGGCCATTACACTTCCAAATTTATCAATTAAAAATTGAAAAAAATATTTTTGTATTTTAGAATATGCAGTTTTGAGGAGACAATTTTCCAGGGAGAAAATGAGATATCTAAAATGTTTTTTTAAATGCATGTTTAAACCCTGCTGTTCCTCAGCATGTTAGATCAGATGTTGTCTTCAATTTGCTTGAACATTTACATAAATGGTGGCATGTCAACACACTTCATCTCTGTAAAACATCACAATGAAGTATCTTTATTACATTTTTAAGATATTAGCAATCCAGAATCAGAGGACATTCTTTATTAAATGGAAGAGTAAAAGATGAATTGTCTGTGCTATTTAGAAAAATAGTTTTTCTCAATTTATTCATCAATCTTTTAGGAGGATAAGAGAGTTTCCACAGTCTGTTGATTACTGATTTGCTGATTGTTGCTCTACATATTGGTTAGCTTGTTCTCCATATTTCAGGGGTTCCACTTCTGGCTTCTTCTCAGAAAACAAAACAAAACTAAACTAAAATACCTTAACTGTACATGAGCCCTATTCATTTAGATAAATAGTTGGATTTAAAGCTCTAGTAAGGAAGAATTTCAGCAACCGTAGAAAGCTTTAAATTTTGTATTAAAATCAATTATATATCTTGCAGATTTCTGTGTGTAGCAATAGATGACTAAACATAAGATCATAAATATCAAAATTTATTCATGTGGTAGTACACATGTTATTCAGGAGGAGCAGTATACCATACTGAAATCCTTTGATAGTATAGAAAGTTTCTTCTTAACTCATATTAGGTGATAATTCATTTACTGTGCTCATGATTCGAGAAAAAAATATAGTTTGTATTAGTATAACTTCATCATTTGGAGGGGTATTTTTATTGTTGTTAGAGGTAAAGTTATGTTTTCAAAGGCAAATTATTGTATTTTTATACTTGTAGAACAGATTAAAAACCAGTTGTTCTTAAAATAGATTTTAGTTTGTTGAAGGTTAAAATGCCAAATAAATAATGTTATTATGGTTTTTTTTTTTTAGTTATCGCAAATATGGAAAATTTTAAATGTAATTTACAATTACACACAAATCCTCTGTTGAGTACTCTTTATATTGCTCTCATATGATACTGGTTGAAACTAGATTTCTGTGAAAAAAGAGCTTTAGAATAATAAGGATACTTTATTATTCACAGTTGCAAGTAAAAATGCTTGTGTATTCAAAGACACAACTGATTTTTAAAAGGAAATCACTTTGTGGTTAAGTCTGGTATAGGAAATCTCACTTTAAATGTAACATTCTTTTCAAGTATGAGAAAATTACATCTGTGAGTTGCAATGCACAATTCCAAAAGTGATAAGAATAAAATTATGCATGCCAGTCATCATCTCTCTTATTTAAAATAGCTACAAATAATCCAAAATCTATGCTTTTGTTAAGACAAAAATATTTGAAAATTTTCAAGAGAAGTGATTACTGCAATATCTATTTAGAATACTGATAATTAGTAAATTCCGTAAGCAAATTTCTGATGGTTTTCTAATGGAATGTGTCTCTACTGATCCCAGCTTTGTAAAAGTCATGCAATAGTCTAAAATCCCAGTATGATCCATGGAGAAAGAGCTTTTTCTTCAGATCCTAATTCACTGACCTTTTTATTACTAAACAAAGTACTACAATTGATCATTTTTGGAGTATTGCAAGTTGCATACCTATATAAATACGAAAACATCCATTAATGTTTTGCTTTTACACTATGTCCAGGCTGTTTATATAGCAGTACTGTGCTTTAAACTGACACTAGCCTGTTGAGATAATAAGACAGTTTTTTACAGAGGGGAACACGAATGCTGAGCTCAAAGCATCCTGCTCAAGGGGACACCCCAGCACGTATTGCCAGGAACATGAAGACTTCGTCCATTTGGCTACACGGATGGAGCAGGGCCAGGGCAGAGGATATATGTGGACTAGATTCTACTGGCTTGAGGTACTACACCTAAAAAAAGAAGCAAAACAAGAACATAGCCAAGGTCCTGAGGGATATTTTTTTTTAAATCCTTCATGCATTCAGAGAAGAGAGATGATCATTTTCAGCCCCCTTCTGCTTTGGAGTAAAAGTCTTGTCTTCCTGTAAATATTCCTACACAGAACTGCCAGAACTTAGACCAGTATTAACCAAGAGTTTTTGAACAGAGTACATTTGAAATATTGGCCAAATTATCTTAAAAGAAGAATTTGGCTTTTTTTTTTCTTTTTTTTTTTTTTCTTCCCCTTTCCCTTTTATGCTTTCTCATATAACAATCCTTGGGGAAATGACCCCTATTATAAGCTATGGTTAGCTAACAAGATAGAGTGTGTCACTGTAGTTCAGGAAATGAGGCTTGCTGGTTTATATCCCAATTCAGTTAGAAGTGCATTATAGTTTCTTTTGTCTTTATTTAAATCTTATAAATGTTAAAGCTCGATCTTATAAATATACATTTTTGCAACCTCACTGTATTAATAAAATTAAATCATTGCTGCATTGCTTTTCAAATAGCTTTCCAAAATTTAGTGGCTGAGATTGATTCCTGGGATGTGACCTGTGTAAACGTATCACAATCTCTGTACAACAGTTGGGAATTTAAAATACTGCTTTATTTTCCTTTGTAAATATAGACCAATTTTGCTTTAGTCAGGAATCTACAAACAACATAAACCGGGACTTGCTCCACTTAAGTCAAAGACTTTACTTAAATGCAATACTGTCTTGAGAGCAGAAGGAGGCACATGATATACATGAAAACTAAAATATATGAAGTCAAAGGGGTGGATTTGACTCACACTGATTTGCTTTATGAACATTGCTCCAGAAAGGAATATGCAGAGAGTGCTTTAATTATTCCTTTTCTTGTCTTTGACTGACGTTATTAATTTGTTATTGACGTTAGATTAATTTTTCTCCCTGTCATTTGTTGTACTTGATCTCGATCCCATTATCTTGTTTTATTGATTTTTCAGGCACACTATAGAAAATATTCTGAGCTTAACTTGTTCAGTTATTTAGGGATGAAAAATTCTTGAATTTTCAGAGCAGAATTCATTTGTCTTTTCCAGCCAATAGTGAGTGTAGGTCTTCCATCAGGGTTAAAAGGAGAGATGCAGATCAGCAGTATTGCAAGTTTAAATCCAGAGAAGCTGCTTTGATTACTGTAGACACATTCTGTATTTATGCTGGTGTAAATACAGCTAGAAAGTGTTTAAGTGTATGATGAAGAATTGATTGGGTAACGGACGTTTTCCTGTGTGGTAAATTTCAATGCTCACAAAACAGGTAGTAATTTTAACAATGACTCATCTTAAGTAAAAATTATAGGTATTATACAAGCATATGCATGTATATATGTGATATATATATATATATATGTCTGTGTGTCTAACAGGTAGTACAACAAGGAAATCACTAAAGCAGGATCAAGCATTTTGGAGATGCTAAGACAATCCTGCAGTAGAGTCCTATGAAAGTCTTCAAGATGTCCTGGATACTTTAAAATTAGAAAGTAGTTCCAGAAATACAGAAAAAAAGACAACAATTGTTTCTAAATGATCTTTTCATTTTTTTTTTCAGTCCCTGAAAAACCATCATTTACAGATGTCACAGCAAGAATACACACTAACACTGATTTATATTGTTTTTCACAACTCCTTTGTAGAAACTTTCTATGTGTTTGGACTGAGATTTGGATCACTGGAACAAAACCACCTAAAATTCCATATCCCTCTGCTAATCTAATAGATTATGGGAAAACTATCTTAAATATTCTATTTATGCAATCAGAATATTTTAGATTATATATTTATTTATTTTTCTATATTTGCACATTTCATAAAAGCTTTTTTGTTTGTTTGGTTTTTGTTTATGTATTATTTATTTACTTATTTAAGACCAGGACCTTCTGATTGCTGTGATTATTTGGAGGATCAGTTTTTTTGTTACTAATGTCACTGTAAGCACTGGCACAGTTTGCCCAGAGAGGTTGTGGGGTGTCCACCTTGGAGGTCTTCAACAGCTTGTTCCTGGGCGGTCTGCTCTGGGTGATGCTCTGCTTGAGCAGGGGGGTTGGACCAGGTGACCTCCAGAGGTCCCTCCCAGACTCAACCAGTCTGTGGTTCTGTGATCTCTTGAGTTTTATATTTTCTTTGGAATGTTTTAAAGGGCAGAGTTATGCTAGCTTGTGCAATATAAGCATGAATTCCAGTGCCCTGCCAAATATTTCTTTTTTTTTTTTTCTTTTCTGAGTTTCCTGTTTACTTGCATCTGTTTCTTTTCCATTACTGGAAAAATATTCCTCCTTAAATTTTGCTGTGAACTTAAGTATTTATAGTATGATCTTTTCTCATAGCTTTTAATATAGGCTTAATTTGAAGAGAGCTGATATTTGGGATGAGAGGTTTTATTCTTCTCTTCTTCTACAGTTTACATTTGCAAGAGGAGGAGATTATATGTTTTGCAGCTTGCAGGAAATATTTACATCTCTGAATTTTACCAAAATTATGACTGACAGGAAAGATCAGTAGGCTCACAGGGAGGAATAAGAGGTCTGTGAATTTAATTCAGCTTTTTTTTGGGTTTACTTTAAATGTGTGGTCCTGTGTACAGGACAGAAAACAGAGCTTAAAGTACACATGAATAAAGAGACATCTGAAATCATTTACTGATATTCTAACAAGAAGCAAAAGATCTGAAAGTGTTTGTTTTTCTGCAACTAATGGTGCTATTGGGGAACTGAAATATTACCATAATTCAGCAAAGTAGGGGCCCCATAACATGAAGCGAATAGTGATGTGCATCTGTTATATTCCTCAAAGGACTGTTCCTGCTTCAAATTCTTTTCTTCACTTTGTGTCTTAATAGAGTTAAAACACAACGCTTTATTTCTTGCAGAGTCTGTACACACTTGGGTACACTGCTCGCAAATCTCAAGTGGTTGAACTGCGTACAGGCAGTTGCCCTGAGGCTATGTCTACATTAGCATTTTAGTTCAGGTCAGGACTGTGCTTTTGAAACAAATCTCCCACCTACTCCCACTCCCACTCTTCTTGCATTTTGATTCACATTGCAGAGCAATCCGAGAGCACACAGCCTGGGTTGTTTTCCACTGAAGGAGAAGGAGAAGTGTTCCAGAAGCGCATCTAATCAACTGCAGACTAAGGGGCATACTGTCTGTAGGGGCACTAAGAGGCGCACTGTCTGTAGGACTGGAGTCAGGCTGAAGTAAAAGCACTGAAACACATATAATGTGGATGCCAGGGTCCCAGCACTCTTTCAGTCTACATCACCATGTTACTTGCTAGTAGTCACATAGCCTTAGTTAAAGAGACAGAAATTCAACCCTTACCTGGAAATAATTCCCGAAGTATTTCTGCAATTTCTTTAGGACCACAGTGTCAGAAGAACACTGGTAACTAATCTTCACAGAAGCATAGTACATTTACTTATAAAAAATTCAATGCATCCCATGACTTTTTAGGGTTCAAAAGCAATAATTACAGGGAATTTTGAAATAAAAAAGCCTAAATAAATAATAAACAAATAAATGAAAGGAAAGGTAATATTTAACCACACTACCACACTACCAAATATTCCATCAACAAGGCAATATTTTTATAGTGCACCTTCTTCCCCCATTCTTCTGTTGGCATGTCTACAGATCTGATTCACAGCATGGTGTAAATTTTTGCTATATGCCTTCCCTGCAGCTGCCAAGCCTCTGTGCAGCAGAACTACTGCGTCTCTGCTGCATTTCAGGCTCTCTGGACTGCCTCTGTCCTTGCTGTGAAATTCCCAGGACTTTCACAGTACATGGAAACGATACTAAACAAGAGTTTTCAGTGCCTCATTGTGGGAATTGAGTTTTTAATTTTCAGAATAGTGAAAAAATATCTAAGCAATCATGAAAATGAGAAATTTGTGTGGGGAGGGAAGGAAATCAGCAGACACAGAACAGGTCTGACCTTCCTTCATAAAACACTGTCCTCCCTATCTTTGTACTTATTTTCTTGTTTCCTCCTAGAAGAAAAATTATGGGGGCAGTGTTCAGTTTGGATTTTAGATAACAACTGAACTGATAACCAGATACTCAGAAAAACCTGAGTAACTGATTTTTTTTCCAATTATTTTGTTTTTTATATACCTGTGAAGACTTCATTGTCTATGGATTTTTCAGCAACAAGGACAATACTGTACCCATGGGTATAGATTAATATCATTTCTCTTCACAGATTAAAGCTTCTTTCTTAGGAAGATTAGAAAGGTACAGTATAGTTCTTTAGAAAGTTTTACAACTAGAACAAAACTGCTTTATTGATAGAATATTTTTTGTTAGTGCAGTGAACTATTACCTTTCTTTTCTCCTCTTTTTTTTTTTAACCTTCTTTAGGCATTTTTATTTCAGAAACAAACAAACAAAACCAAAACCAACCAACCAACCAAAACCCAAAAAAACCTACCCTACAGTAATTACAGGTGATCATTGCTTTTGAATCCCGAAAATTCATGGCATGTATTGAGTTGTTTTAAAGTAAGCTTACTGCACTTCCAGGATGAAAATTAGTTATCAGCATTCTTCTAAGGGTCATGATCAAGCCTTTTCTAGTGGTAACTACATTTCTGAAGATCTATGAGCCTTAATGTTTTTAGCGTTTTGTTAACTACAGGAAAACTTCCTTAACTTTTTCCCAATGGAAGACTGTTATAGCTAAAAAAGAGGTAAAAGAGCTAAAAAGAGGCACAAAAAGTGCTAGCAGCCTAGCGAAAAATGGAAAAACAAATCGCTTACTGAAACAGTATCAGTGTGTTTGATTGATTGAAACCTAGTGGGGAGACTTGCCCGTGATCGGCACTTACTTCACCAGCAGATGTTGCTGAGCTGAGGAGGAACTGCTAGTCAAACTGACTAGTAGAGGTCAGGTGTTATTCTGCCAGCTGGAGGTAATCAGAATGGCAGACAGGTAAAAATGCAGGTGTTTAACTTGGGTCATTGTAAGAGCAGATAGACAGTATATTTACATAAGACTTCCATGTGACATATCTCAGATTATACTTAAAATGTTTTATCCTGAGCCTGAAGGAGCTGATACTGAAGAACTGGAAAACTGGAGAGCTTTCAAGCATATTTTCCATAAACAGGATATGGGAAGTGACATACTGCATTGCTTAGTGATCTGCTGAGAGTTGTGTCCTATCTTTGGGAATAAGTAGTGCTTGGGAGGCAAAATTAGTACTACACCAGACAGAATAGTACACCAAAAAATCCTTTGCTAGTATGCAGTTTCTTCCTAACTCATATTAGGCATTAGATGATTTACCATATGATTCAAGAAAAAATATTTCTATAGTTTTCTATTAGTATAATTTTATACATGAAGGGTTATCTAATTGTTACAGATAAAATTATATTCTTAAAGACAACTAGAATTGTCTCAAAAATCCTGTTTTTTTCTAAATGTGTGGCAGATCCACATTCAATTAACATTTGGCTCTCACTGTGTTTCATACATCAGTCCTTCTTGTTCTTTGTAAAAATGAAGGTAGGTTTTCTTTTGCTGTAATTCTTACTGAATTTTTGTATAGCTCCTATATGATTTTGTTTCTGATATCTAGTGGCAAATTATTGGATGCGAGTGGAGACTAGGGTAGAAGAAAAGGATTATATTTATGTAAATTATGTTACAGTGGTATAGCAAACAAAATCAAAAATAGAAAAACTAGAATTCTGAATATGTTGAAATACTGATAGAGGGATTTGCTCCTTATATACCTCTTGCACATACAGTTCTTGGGCTGTATTAGTGGCTACTTGCTAACAAAGGCATTTAAGAGAAGTTTCTTGCATGACAGACAAGGATTTTGTTTGTGTATTGTACCATGCCTATCACAAGAGATTTCTCCTACCTTCAGTGTTCATTTCCAGTTTTTAATCCTAGACAAAGTATTTCATATGGTGCTTTCTTGTGTCCATCTATTATTCTTGGCAGTGCTAGATTCCATCTGCTATTGTTTCCCCTTTCATTTAGCTCTTTTAAGCGACCCAAAAGCTCCTTGGCCTGCTTTGGCCTTGATTAATCTAAGACTTGTTAAGTCACTTGTAAAAATTTCCATTTTATTGTTAGTCCCAATTCCAGATGATTAATAGGTAGATTAAATACTCTCCTTAGTAAAGAACCTGGGGGCACCCTGCTGTTAACCTTTAGCCACATGGAGCAGTGACCATTGATAAATGTATTCTGCTTTTGTATTCTGCCTTTTATAGTTGGTTTCTAATCAGTGACAATTCTTTACTTCTCACCCTGTGGTTACTTAGTTTCTCTAATAGCCATTTGTGTGAAGCATTCTCAAAGGCTCTTGAAAGTCCAGAGAAGTTGTATCAACCAGCTCTTTTTTATCTGCTATTTATTAACATGACAAAAGCATTCTAATAGGTTAAGGAGGCACACAAAGCATTATGGCTTCTAACTTTAATACAGATATTTAATAATTTTATTTTTAATCTGTACCTCAGCTAGTGCATTTATTACTGCAGTAATACACCTAGTGTGGAGCTGTTAGAATCCTTCCCTGGTTTCTCTCTGGAGTTACATAAAGATGACTGCATTCCTGCATGGTTCAGTATACAAGCTGATTTCAATGTGAAACTGCATAATTGTGTTCTTTGTTAGTCTTAAATTGCTTTGGGACCCTGAATAAACATCATCCTATTCTTGGGATACATTGATTTTTTTATTTATTGATTTGTTCCAGCAGTTCCTCTTATGATATCTGAATTGCTGAAAGCTCCTTATCTTTACTTGAACAGGTTAGTATCTCCTTAGCACTCTATGAGACAAAAATTTCTGTAAAAGATTATTTGTTTTCTCTGCTATATTCTTATCTTGTCTAGTTTCTCCTTTAACTTCTTGTGAGGGTCATCATGATCTCTCTTTCAAGAGTCATATTTTGTATACCTGTTTACTTAATATATTCTCATTTAGTCACTCCCCTTCCCTATTAAGATGTGTCTGTCACCATTTGTGAATCTTGAAGACTATAAGCATCCCAAGCCAAGTACACTGGCAAATCCACATATTCAACTTACATTCAACACATGCAACTTAGATGTTGCACTCCCAAAAGTAACCGGGATATTCCTCATTTGAACAAAGCAGACTGGATGGAAGGCTAATTTTATTCATTTTTTAATCTCTGACTAAACTAGGTTGTACTAAAATAATCTTTGTCTTGGATTAACTGCAGCTCAGTGGCTATCTGCAGCAAAGGCTTCTGCAGCATGAATGCAACATTTGCCCCATCCATCCCCGAGTCTGGATGCCTGATCTCTCTGGCCAGCGCACAGATGAGATGTCTCAGAAGGGCAACTAAGAACTAACATGCTAAGTGCCTAAAGCCAAAACAAGATGTGAGGTGGAGAAATAATGATCACAGTGCTCTTTTTGGAGTAAGGAATCTTAGTTCAGGGCTCTCAGCAGAGACTTCAAAACCAAAACCCAAAAGCCTCTTCCTGAGGTAAGATCTCTCCACATCAGGATGCTGCCAGTGGGTTGTCGTACTGGCTGTTGTTGACAGGTGAGCCTCATAGCATTTTCTGTTGCTGCAAGTTTTTTTTTTTTTTTTTTTAACCTTTACAGGGAAGATCATGCACTGAGCAGTCTGTACATGTGTTGATGGTACATAAAGGCAAGCTGCTTTTGTGTACCACCTGGAAGTGAGGGCAGAAAGTTTTTCTCAAAGAAAGAGTACAGGTGTGTAGCCAGGTGTTCTGGGTCACCCAACAAAGATTCCTCCTTTCCACCCCCCTACTCTCACATATGGTATTTGATACCCCAGTGTTCAAACCCAAATATAAGGGTTTGACTTAAGAACCAATGACAATTTTTTTTTTTGTACCTTAATCTTCTTTTTCTTTTCTGTGTGTGTGAAGCTTAAAACAGGTTCATTGACAGGGTCATAGCTTGAAAGAGAAGGATAAATGTACATTTTGATAAGAAATCCAGAAAAAAAAAAGAACTGTGGAAAATTTCACTGAGGTAAGGTTTTCAAGTTGCCTTTTTCTCCGAGTCTCTTCCTGCCTGGATGTGTTGTAGCAGCTATGCATGCACATACCTCATTAACTGGGGTGCTGCATTTTAAAACCACTGTAGCATGCATAGTTTCTGCACCTATGTCTAAAGAGAAGCAAATGGCATTATTTTTTTTAAACAACCTGTCTTCCCCCCTCCCCCCCAAAACAAAACAAACAAAAAAAAACCAAGCAACAAAAGAAAAAAGCACAACAAACAACAAAACCACCAGACTGGGGAGTTGCTATTCCCCACCAATTTTGTAATTGCCTAGTAGGTACAGAATTAAGAAGTAGGAAAGTTGCAGTACCTTCCAGAGCCTGAGGATACCCAGAGTAACTTGAATATAGTGAAGCTGTAAGAATAGCAACAAATGGTAATTACTACGTTTTAGATGAGAATTCTTTAGCTATGTGTTGCTCTTTCTTCAAATCAACTCTCTCTCTCTCTTTCTCTCTCATTTCCAAATTTCCCTTTTTTTCCCTAGTATTTGCTGGGAAATATTTTTATAGCTACTAGTACTATTAATAATCCTCAAAGTGTTTTGATACAAAATCTCCAATCACATTTGCTGAATTATTGTTGATCATGTATGTCTCTGATAGCTCTTTTGCCTTATACAAAACACTTCTGCTGCTGCACAAGAACACTCACCCTCTGAGCAAAGAAAGAAGTTCATAAGTTACAAGCGTGAAGTAACTGCTTAAACTGTTCTAGCTATCCTATTAATGAGTTGAGGCTTTGGACAGAACAATAGTGGAACAGCTAGCCTCTTAGAGGTAATCCTCATCTGAGCATGCCTACCTCAAGGTATGCACTCCAGAGAAAATACTAAACCATTAAAGGTTACAAGGTTTGAAACTTTACCAAGGTTACGCACATGCAGCGTAAGACACAGTGGAAATTTTGTCTCAGTTAATAGCTTCTTCTGGGTCTTCTAGCATACACAAGTGCCTGTTACTTCAAAATACGCTCTGTGGGTGCAGGGTACATCACATCCCTTTAGGGATGTTTTCACAGGGATTGAAATAGTATCCCTTTTCTGTTCCACTTTCAGAAGCATTCAAGTAGGAAGTATTTAGGAGAATACTCTCAGGAAACAGCATATAAGAAAATTAAGAAAAATGACCTGGCTTTTAGAGCAGCTAAGCACTCTTGTCCTGAGTCAAGATAAAATTCAGAATCTAATTTCTATCTTGTGAAAAAAAATTAATACTAAAAGAAGTGTTATTTTAGTGCTCAAAAGACAGAACAGTACACTCAATAGGAAATAATGTAGTCCTTTCTGAACACAGATAACTAAAATAAAGCAGAATGTGAAATATTTATCTAGTATTTTTGATGATTGTCATTGATAATCGTGGATACTTCTGTATGATCTTCTTAGTACTGTGTGCTAAAGAATAAAGTAGTCCATAGTAGGATTTTTTTTTCTTTTTTTTTTTTTTTTTTTCCCTATATACAACACAGATAGATAGCCTACAGGAAAATCATTGTCTTTACTACAAGTGGCAATATGAATATTTTGCTCATACACCAAACTAATATCCTCAGCCAGATGCAATGCTTTCCTGTCTTTATGTGATAAAGAACATGCTCTTTATAGACTGTCAGAAGGTGAGGTCTCTAGATGGAAGAGTAATCCAGCCAGCATGGCCTGAAGATCCCTTTACCATGAACCTGAGCTGCTTAGCTGACTCCTAGTTGGCAGCGGCTGTAATTCTGTGCTTGTAAACAGCTCACTTGAAGATGACATCACACCAGGTTTTGCATTCTGTCTGGATTTGATCAGTTGTACATACAGGGGCTGGGGATTTTTTGATAAAGTATCTCTACTTTCAGTGTAGATAGCAAAAGTCAACAGCTGAGCAGCTGCAGGATATTATAATATCAAGTTTATTTCCTTTGATTTGCATTCCTGGTTAAATGACATATTAAAAAAGCTCTTTCGCTCACTATCTAAAACAGTGACAATAGAGAAATTGTCACTTTTTGGAAACAATGGGAGTATTCCCATTGGGAGAAATCCTTCCTTACGCATTACTTTTCAAAGACCTGCTGGATGTCAGAGGCTTTCTACCTTAAAATGCATCCACAAATGCTGTTACTACTCTCCTCTAGCAGAATTTCACCATTCAAGGACTGAAGGAGTATATCAAGTTGTGCCAGGGAAGGTTCAGATTGGTAATCAGGAGAAATTTCTTCTCAGAAAGAATAGTTAGGCAGTGGAATGGGTTGTCCAGGAAGGTGGTGGAGTCACCCTTCCTGGGGGTGTTTAAGAAAAGGTTGGACGTGGTGCTTAGGGACATGGCTTAGTGGGTGATGGTGGTGGTAGGGTGACAATGGTTGGACCAGATGAACTTTGACGTCTTTTCCACCCTTAATGATTCTATGATTCTGTGCCATATATACAGAGCTGCCATACTTTCTATATTAATGGCTTTTGAAAAAGGTGCAGTGCTAACTCCTTCCTTGTAGGCAACAGCCTGTGGCAGTAGCATCATTACAGGTGAGGTCCTCTGGAGCATTGCAGACTACAGGGCATACGTTTAGCACTCTCTGCATCATTCCTCAGGAAAGCAGTTGACTGGTTTAAATAATCCCTTGTGGCTTCCCCCCACAACAACTGCTGTATTTCCCCCTGTCCAGCCTGGCTGTGAGATGTTTCCATGTACAGGATGTTCCTGTGTGCTGGCAATCACTAGCAGTTGAAGCAGTTCCTTGAGATCATTGGCAACAGGAATTAAACAGAAGCAGCTCATATTTTGCTAGTGACTGGGACTAAGATCAAGCTCAAAAAGCATTTTAAATGAGGGTTGGAGAAAAGAGTTCACTCACTTTTTAAGCAGAATAACTGTCTTCTGTAAATAATACCTACTTTTCTAAGTTGTTTTCCACTGAATCAACACAATTAGCGTTAAAAGAGTAAGATAAGATCCCGGTGTCCAGAAGGGATATTAGCTAGATATCCCTAGGAAATCCTTAGGATCCCTTGGAAAAATGCCTGCCCATTTTTGCTAGTTTTTTTTTTTTTTGTATTATTTTTTATTTTTTACACTTGAGGACATTAAAATTGCTTCTGGATTGAACATCTGCATAAAAGTTAAATCCAAGGCAAATTAAAATATCAATCTTATTGAAGCTCTCAAATATTTCTAAACTGAAAACTTGACAGAACATTACAGTAAATTTAGACCAACTACAATTTGATACTTCCTGTCTGTAGTATCTGTAATATTCTATTTATGACATGGAGTTTCCAATAAGATCCTAAATAAAAACCTGGAGATCTTTACTAAATAATAACGATAACAAAAAGATATGCAGGGTATATAGAGAAGCCTGTCTTGATAATTCCAGAATTAAATACAGTTTCTCAGACTGTCTCAAATCTAGTGGATCAAGGGTGTTTATTTCAGCCCTTATGAGAGTTGGTGAGGATCTTTTATATTTTAGGTTTCCATTAATCCCCAGGAATTTATTTCTCAGACTAATTTTCTCCAAAAAGGCTTAAGAGTTTGCTTACAAAGAAACATTATTTTTGAGGAACCATATATTTTCTTAACATAAAAGAGAAGTAGGACAGTGTCCTTTTGAAAGATCTGTGTGCTGTAAAACAAGAATACAGGTGTTGCTGATTGAATAATTTTTGAATTCCACGTATGGACAGGATTTCCAAGCAAATCATGCATTATTTTCAGTACTTAACACTTCAACCTAGGAGATGTTGATCACTCATAGAGTAATTAGATTTGCTAACATTAAGGTGGGTTGAAGTAGTGGCCTTTAATAAGAGATTTGTAAGTTAGCTTTTTTCCATCCTGATTTTTTTTATGAAGTGTGATTTTTCCAGGCTGAATTTCACAATTGTATTCTAGCTATGTATTGACCTGGAAGGTGAAGAAGAGCTGGCATGTTAAAAGTGATATTCAGCTTGGAGCTGTTCTTACTTGTTTGTCTCAGAGAAAAGAAAAAAAAAAAAAAAGGGAAAAGAAAAGCATTACCAGGCATGCCCATATTGTTTGACTCACTGCCAGAGAGCTAAATCATAACCTCTGTGTAAAGTCTTAATAAACAAGCTTTAAGAAGGGTTTTTCCAGGATTTGAAGGGATTGAAAAATCCCTTATGGGCTGCAGAACACTTAAGATATAATTCATTTTAGCAACTTTTAACTGTCCAAAAGCCAAGTGTCTAGTTAAGCAAGTTAACTTGGCTCCCTACATAGTTAATGGGGAGAAAGCGGTTTCCTCTAAATAAGTGCTTAAAATAGATGGGTTGAATTACTCTCTGGAGTTTCTGCATGTTGTGGTTTAACTCGACTGGCAGCTAAACACCACACAGCCGTTCGCTCACCCTCCCCCCTCCCTCTCTGGGATGGGGGAGAGAAACGGGAAAGTGAAGCCGGTGAGTTGAGATAAAGACAGTTTATTAAGACAGGAATATAAAAATAACAATAATAATAATAATAGTGATAATGATAATAGTATTAGTAATAATAATGTGTAAGAAAACAAGTGATGCACAATGCAATTGCTCACCACCCGCTGACCGATGCCCAGCCTATCCCCGAGCAGCCGGCCCCCCACCCCGGCCAGCCACCCCTATATATTGTTTAGCATGACGTCAGATGGTATGGAATACCCCTTTGGCCAGTTTGGGTCAGCTGTCCTGGGTCTGTCCCCTCCCAGCTCCTGCTGCACCCCCAGCCTGCTCGCTGGCAGGACAGAGCGAGAAGCCGAAAAGTCCTTGGCCTGGTGTAAACACTGCTCTGCAACAATTAAAACATCAGCATGTTATCAGCACTCTTCTCATCCTAATCCAAAACATAGCACCCTACCAGCTACTATGAGGGAAAATTAACTCTGTCCTAACTGGAACCAGGGCACTGCACTCTCTCTATTAATTAGAGAGAGATTCATCAGCTCTAACATTAGTGTCTGAAAGTTAGATTTCAAAGTCTTAGTAAAACTCAGTGTATCAAGTTGGGAAAATAGCATTTCCAAATAGTGATCCATCTTCTAACATAGGCATTTATGGCAGGGCAAATGAATCTATGAAGGGAGCCTAGGGTGACAGACATCTAACAAAGGTAACAGGTTAGACTAGACAGCTAAAATTAAATGAGATGTAATTCTCCCTTGTTACTTGGACAGCAAGTTAGCCGTAGTAATTGCTGAGCAGGTGCTTCTGCTCTCCAAGGAGAGTGGGGCTACAAATCCATCATGTTATAGATGTGCTGGTGATCTCCGACTGCCTTTTCTCCTGATTTTGTGTGTTGTGAGCAAAGCAATGTGGCACTTCAGAGTATGTTTGAGAAGTGAAGTGCCTCTGCAGGATGTCTCTGCATCAGAGCCTTCTGCACAGTGGAGGCTCTTGAATACTGTGCCTTTGGAGGCTTTCCACAGTCTGCAGGATTAGATGTCTACAGGAAGTGGGGCTGTTATTTACAAGAATTTGTAAAAGAAAATACAGCATTTCCTAACTGCCAAGGGATGTAGCTTCAAATTATTTTCCATGCAAAAGCAAGGATTAGGGGATCTAATGAACTGGATCGCTCAAGATGTACATGTTTCCCCTTATTAGCAAATGATGTTGTTCTTCATAATATTCTTTGTTCCTCTCTACCACCCGGTGATTTGCTTGTACTCACATATTAAAACAAGCTTATCTTTAGCACCACTGTGGATTTTTTTTTTTTTTGGGGGGGGAGGGGAAATCCCCAACCATTAACAATCAGTGAGTCATTGCAGCCTCGTTTGCTTGCAAGCCTATTTCTCTAGGCTTTGGCTTCATGAGTAAATTACTTCAATGTCAAGTAGAGTGCAGATTTGCAGAGTGCCAGCTACTATACTGCAATTGCCTGTGCGCATGTGCTTGTATTCTGACAGATTTGAGTGTAGTTCAATATTACTTATTCTACTCATATTGTCAATATTATTAAGCAAACGTGGAGGTACTGGAAGATATATTAAGAGGTGATTTATTAAGAGGTGATTCTTCCCTTTTTTTTTTTTAAATTTTTATTTTGTTTTACCCCACAGAGTTGCCCATGGAAAATCATTGGGTACACAAAGAGAAAGCAAATGCTGCTTTAAATGTCCTCAGTCAATTGACAGAGACAGTACATGTTGAATGGTAACACTGCAATGGTGAAACCCAAATACAAGGAAGAGCTGTAACAGTGAATTTAACATCTTCCATCTATGTATCTACCCCTTCTCACTGATGAAACTGTAATAAGTAGCTTATCCTTAAAATTATCCTGGTGGTCATAAAGGCATATATAATGGGCTTTATACAATAGCTTTATTCAGTACTGGACTTGACCTTACTATTTTCAGTTTACATACATCTTCTCCCATGAGCACCTCCTGGGACTATTCTAGTTATAACCCAAAACAAGGAAGGAACAGAGTGTCTAGAAAAATACAATGCTAAGAGTTAATGCTGATTCACTGTGGTTAATACTACTAAGCGTTAATCTTTTTTTTTTAGGGAAGCTTCAATGAAGCATGTGCATATTAGATTTCTTTCCTTTGTTTGCACCCTGGTTGCTAAGGACAGATAAACATAAGATACATACCTGATAAGCACGCTAAATGCAGGCAGCAAGGAGACCAGGCTGGGAACCGCACAGAGCTCTTTGTTTGACAGACAGGAAAATTTCTTCTTTATTATGTTGAAGTGACATGAGATTTCAATTTCTAAATATTATGGATGGAATATTTATAAATAAAACTTATGGGGCAGGTGGTTTCTGTATTTCTTTGACATATGTTCACCTGTTTATTGGTCTTTGTTCGTTGTTCATATGTTCATTGTTCTTCACCTAATGATCCACTGTTGTTAATTATTTCCAGCTTTTTGGCTTACCATATGGACTATCCGACTTTTGCCTGAATGATGACCTGTCCCCGACTGAAACTTACATCATCTCTTGTTCCATGAAATAGATTTTAAACTTTAGCTTATGGTAGGGGAAATAATAAGGTATAATTAGGCATAATAGTAGCATAATGGGGAATTACAGTAGAGACCACTGGAATGCAGCCACTGTTTCTACATACTCAAGGTGAAATAAACAGTGAATGAGAAGAACTGACATATTAGAAGACAAAAAAGGAGAAATGACTTTTACAAAAATATCTTATATGGAGAAGTAGCATCCAGTGTAGATTTAGAGGAATGATTTTACAGTTCTTACAAAAAAGCTAATGAGCCTAGGAATAGGGTTATGTTCATATTGACACATTTATTGTAGTGGCTTTGATATTGCATTTTTGAGTATGCTTTTGTTGTGGACAGGTGTGATGAAGGACGATAAACAGAAAGGAAAAGGAAGGAGGAAATCTGGGAAATATTTAAGGAACTTTTTATCTATTAGCAAGCTAAAAGAAGTTGAAGGCAGTCTTCACATCTCCCAGCGGCAATTTGAAAGTCAGGTGTGAGTTTTATACTACCTATTGATAGTATAAAACTACCATTGATAGATCATAGTATTGGTAGATCTATTGACAGAGCTAATGAAACACTTGAAACAGCATAATGTTGTGGTCATTTTACTTTTAAAAAGTAAAGAAGCAAGATAAATACGGTAACAGCTAAAAAAATATGAAATTATAAATGCACTATGAAACCTTTAGTACAACACTACACAGTTGACTGAAATAATTAGTAATAGCAGCACTTAGGTTGTATGGAGCACAGAGAATGAATTTCACAGTTTAAAGAGAAACTGGAGTGAGTCTTGAACAGAAATATTGAGTGGTATCAGAAATGAAGGAAAAGCTTAAATTCAGTATGCTTAGATCTTAATTTATATGTTATCCGTTTACTTATATGCTGACCTTTTAGCAGAAACAAGACATCTGCTCTTGAGTTCAGAGGAGTAAGATCTTTAGCCATATTTATTTATTTGATTATCGGAAAATACTGCAGAATACAGACTGTTCAGAAATATGTTCTGTGTAAGTTTTCTTTGAAATAAATAAATAAGTAAAGAGAAATCTACAGTCTGGTTTTGAAGGTAAGCGTGAACCCAAAACAGCCATAAACAAATGTTGTTATTTTGAAGGCTGTGAACACATAATATGAAGTGATTAACTAGCAAATAAGAACAAGTATATAGCTCTTTTTTTAGTAACTGAAACCTAAATGTATGTTCAAATAGCTTAACCACGATCATTTGTAACAGGAGCAGCCTAATATCTTGGTCAAAAAGAACATTAAAAAAACCCTTAAACTGACCTCTCAGATGCAAGCAAGCACCTGAACTCAGGTTCTCTTATATCTTGTTCCATATCTTAGAGGCAGACAGACACACAGCTACTACTCACTGAGCAAGATAGAGAAACAAGGCAAAAATTGCTATGATATTACTCCATTTTTGAATGCTTATGGTCCCTTTGCTCTCAGTGATGCTATATAACTAGACAGGTGGACTGACAAGGGCAGATTTAAGGCCTCCAGGTTTCAGTTGTATTTCTGAGGTGTTATGTCTTGATGTTAGCTTTCATTTCACATGTGTCAAAAGCAGAATATGCACATATTTTGTGAATGGAACAGATTAAAAAAAGAACATGCCAACCCACTATATCATTCACAATCAAAAAATCAATATACTCTAGAAAGTCTATACTTCATTTTGACTATCTGTAAGTCTAGATAATATATGACTGCAGTATAGAAAGCCAAAAGGAATGTCAGATTTTATAATTCAATTGCAGGCAAACAAAGCCTGCTTCAGACTGTATCTAAAGCTATGGCAGAAGCAGTAGTTATGGTACAGAATCATGCTAAGAATGCTACATAAGCCCATGGGCATTGTCAAGAAATTTAGCTTCTGGTTTCCATGAGGTACAACACTGTAAGATGCTTGAATACATCAATTTACCTTATCTATAGGAAGAACCTTTTAATGGGTAGGTCGCTACCTTCAAAAGACTTAACTATATTGTGATAGTCTAGGTTATGTGTATGTACAACTGGATGTATTTTGCAATATCATTGAATAACCTGAATACACATATGTTGAAGTCGTTGTCTGCTATCAGGGAGTACCTCTCAGAAGAAGGACACTGGATAGTCATTAAGCCTGGATTGATCCAATTGGAATAAAAGCATATCAGGCTACCAGGATGGCAGCAACATGAAGTAATTTTCTCCTTCTCATCTATAAGCAACATAGCATGGAGCATGGAAAACAGATGTAGATAATAGTTCATGGTCTTAAAAACAGACTACCCTCTTCCTCTGCCCTCCCCCAAGACAAGAAGAAGAGAGAAAAGGTGTGATGAAGAGCAACTTGGAAAAGACAGCTTCTAAGTTCTTCTCTTCACAAGGTCAGGGAAAGCATAGGCAGGAGAGGTATGATTGTATAGCAGAGAGACGAGGTTAAATTAAGGAATCTGCTAGGTACAAATAAAGGGGGAGAGAGTCAACACTTCAGAAGCCAGAAAAAAAAGACATCCTAAACTGCCCAGATGTCTATGAATTATAGTCAAACTGAAGTAGAGAAACAGTGAAGTAGTTCAGAATTTCTCTGTGTAGACTGTATTAGTTTAAATGGAAAATATTCATCATTAAGAACACATGAAATCTTTGTGTCTGTTCACTTCCTTTACTCTCCATTCCTAAAGAAGGAAATAGTAAACCCACAGGTCTGAATTTGGGGAAAAGGCAAACAAAATCTAACATAGAAGTGTCAGGGGTACAGTGCTGGTCAGAGAAACCATGTGGTCTCATTCCTGCAAAAGGATTTCCCTGTGTTGTGGAAGTCTTCCAGTGAAGCCATGGAAATCAAGGGAAGCTTAACAAGAGATGAACCTATGCTAGAGTAAAATATATCAGCCTGGTAAATGTTCATCTGGAAACATCTACTGGGGCTGTGATATGTGTTTAATTTTATGCACAGTGAGTACCTCTTGGAAAGATAAACCAATGCAGTGCATATGTCTTTGCGAGACAGAATCCTGAATTTAAACTAGCACTGAACTAGAACCTCAAATGCATATCTGCCCATCATATGTCAGTAAAATATTCATATCTGTCAGCATATGTTCATTTATCTAGACATAGGATGATGGTGGCAATAGGATGCCCTGCTGGTCAAAGTGATGTTAATCTCTAATCCTCATACCACTTATTACATTTAGTCCCATCAAGTTGGTACAGATCATGATAATCACTTTCACCTAAGAGTGCTATAAGTTACTGTGTCTGTCTGTACACATAACATTTCTTTAATAAACCTAAATTCCTGAGAAAATGTTTGAAAAAATGCTTGAAAAAATATCTAGGTACAGGTACAGATTTAGAGAACAGTGAAGGACAAGCAAGTTTAATACCTGAGCAGTTTAGGTTATTGCTAGAGGGTGGAAATTTAGTTCATATAAGCCAATGAGGCATTTGTCAACGTGGCATTCCAACCAGCTACTCACAGGTGGCCTGCTATTGTAACTGCACTCAAAATAGCATCAGCTTTTTTTAAGCCATAATGATAATTGAAAGTTTGGCACTCAAACACTTCAGCTCATTCAATGTTCAGCTTATTTGATGGAGTTAGTTAAAGGAAGCACAATACACTGATCTTCTGGCAATTGCACCGGAACAGCTTTTGTGGTTGAGGGTAGGATTTTAAAAGAAAAGTTATACATAGCATAGCACATATCATTTGGAATACCACTTTTCTTACCATGTATGACAATTGCAGCTGACATTAGCTGTAGTGCGAGTGATAGCAGAATAGCATTAGGGGCATTTCTTAGCAAGGATTTTTGGCACTGCTGAGGTGATACAACAGAGACTGTTGACTATTAAGAATTTGTCTTTTTTCTTAGGACACCGTGTCTTTGGGGCTAGATAGGAGGAATCACATTAAGTTGCTTATGGGAAGCTGAGCTATTGAAGTTTTCTTTGTTTAAAAAGCCTCTTGTGTCAGACAGCTTGGGAAATTAATATTTCATGTCTTTTATCAACTAATTATGTTGTCTATAATATTGTTTTTATATTTCATTGGATAAACTTTAACAACATTGAGTTAGAAATACATTAAAAAGATACAGTTTAATTTAGAATTGGATTTTTCTCAATTGAAATCAATAGGAATATTAGCTTTTATATCTTTGGGAGCAAAACTAGGCCACAGAGGCCATTTTTTTTCCAGAAACTGTGAGAGACATCACTTTTTGACAATTGTAGCCTAACCATTCATCTTAGAAAGATTTCTCTAAAATAAAAGAAAACATTTTTCTTAGAGAAATAAATTTCGGAATCTGTCTTTTTACACAGTTAAACCTTGGCCTAATAATTTGTTTCGGTTTATAGGTAGATGGATATTGTTATCAAATTAGATTGTGTTAGTTTTGTGAACTGACACTGAGTTAGTGTAAATGAGTACATAATAATCAGGGCAGTGAGGATTCATGCTGTTGAAAAATGGGTTAGTTAGTGCTACAAATCTGCTTCCCAGGAAATTGGCCAAAAGGAAACTTCAAAAGCGCATATTGTTGACTTCCTTCGATCAGAAGATGTTATAAACTTTCAGCGTGATTCAGACAATTGTTATGTTAGTGAAAAATGTGGAAAACTCTGTATCTAGGAGCCAAAGTTAGTGTCTAAAACCTGAAAGAGCATTTGAAATTAGGTAATTCTGTCTTCATTTTGAGCTTTGTCACTTCAGTATAATTCACAAAGAAAAGCAGAAATAGATTTTCCCAAAGGCTTGCTCTCAAAGGTATCTGGGAAGGGAGGAGAGGGTCACACAGATTTCAAAATGGTTCAAAAACCAGTCAGTGCTACAATATGTGTAAGCCTACATCTCCAAAGCTGTAAGTGTGGCTTTGGGAACCTTATTGTTGCCCTCACCTCTTCCTGTTGTACTCTACGGCACCTTTAGAAGAAGTCTGTTTTTTAAAGGTTTAGCTCCTCTTCTATAACCAATATGAAAAATTCTCTAAACACAGGATTTTGTGGTATAGAGAAAATTTCATGCCTTGTTGAAAAATACTTTGGCTTCACTGTAGCTAGTATATACTGATCAATTTTATGGTACTTTGATAGATGCTCTCTGAGAGACTGACTGAAAAGATTCCAAGATAGAATGTTGGTTGAACTTGGTCTTTTGTATACTTTTTATGGAAGAATATTTAAAAAAAAATTAAATATGTTTATCAGGCCTTTTCCATGAATATTTTTACCAATAGCTTCTTGTGAGTAGATTGCTCTGAAAACAACAAAAAATTCTAGATGTCTTTTTTTGAGTGTTTAAAGATTTTGTATCACTCAATTTATCTTTCTAGAAGTCCAAAGGAATGGAAATTTAATTTGAGAATTCAGCCTCAGGCTCTTCCGGATGTATCAGCTTTTTCCTATTTGCTCATTCCAGCACCCATGAGTCAGGGCACCAAATGTTCCCAGCGAGGCTGCTTCCAGTGCCTAGCTGAAGTTGCAAGCTCTTAGTCACAGATGAAAGAGGCATGGATGAGATGTGGCACCAGAAAAAAATACTATGGAGATATCTTTTTCAGCTGAATAACACTTGGCTGAGATATTTACAGGAATAAGAAGGCTAATCATGTGGCAAATGGGAAAGAACTTTCCTACCATGAAGCATTTGGGGAGAGGGCTCTGACAAGACAGAGAAGATGATCAGTATGCAGAAGCTAGAGTGAAATAAATGGTGAAGAGAAATATTAAGCCACTTATATTCTTTGAAAGTATATTCATTCCACTGTCAAATTCTGAGCAGTTACTAGATTTCTTTAAATTAAAGCACGATTCATATAATTATTGTATTATGATTATCTTTATTAAAGGACTCAACATTTCATAAAGGTTTCTGACAAATAAAAGGGAAAATAAATGTGAAAAAATAATTTTCAAGGGAACTGCTACATTCAACATTTAAATGAATTCAGTCATTGTTTGGCATTTTCTCTCTCAAAATTGTGTCTGAATAGAAGATTATGCATTCTGACCTTTCTGATTTCACTGAAACTTGAAACATAATCTGTGATACAGATTCTAAGATACAAGATGCAGACTTGTAGACAAGAAGAATTTGCTAGAAAAAAAAATAATTAAATTTTCAACCTGTTCTAATTATTGAGATAATCAGAATATTCTTGAAGTGATTTTATTTGCTTGGTTGATCAATTTTATCTACTTCAACTTCTTTCATGAAAACACCCAAAATATTTGTGTTTGTCAGCTTTAATAATCTGCTTGTTTTGTGTGTCTTGTAACTCTAGTCAAAGTTGTTTAGCATTTAAAACCAGATCTAATAAACTTATATTAAATATGCATATGAATGAAGCTCAAGCCAACAAAAGAAATGATGCAGAGAAAGAAAAAAGAGCTATCATTTATTGGATCAGTGAATAGTAAAGCTCGTATCATTAATTATGCATTACTTTTGCACAGGTAGTCCATGTTACAACTAATTGGGCAGAGAATTAAGAAATGGAGAAATAGTGTTTAGGAAGATTAATTGGCAATATCACATTTATAACTGTTTTAAACCCAGCTGTGTGTCTTGAGTAATGACAGTATTTTACATTTATGAACTGGTCTTTAAATCAGATTTCTACTTACTACTTGGCATGTCAAGATAGAACTATACTCATCTTTCTGGTTGGCTCAAGAATGTCTTTATTCAGGATACTTAAAATGCTGAAGACCCTCTGTCCACATAAGTACTGCCTTATATGACATGTGCTTTCCAACATCATGATGCAGTTGCAATACTGAGTCTGTGCAAAGTGCTTTGCTCCTTCATGTACTATTCAGTTGAAGAATGTGTCCACCCAGTTCCACATTTTATATTGGAAGAAAATAAAACATCAGAGGGCCAGATTCTGTATTAGAACCTATAGTGATCAACGTTTAGTCTATGAAGACCAGGAAAGCAGAGGCAACAACGTATCAGCTCTCATCCCTAAACCAGGAAAAAGTTAGAAAGACTCTGTGTAGCAAATCAAAAAACTACCATAAAAGATAGAGTTAAACATGTTGGTGTAGAAGAGCATTAGCTAACCAAACTGGTTTACACCAGTGATGCCTTCTGGTGTGCTGAAATCAGACAAGAAGAAAGATGGAGTGAGGTATGGTTGAAACTCTCTCTGGCATCTATCAGGACAATCTATGTCTGTCAAAAAAGGGATTCTGAACCCAAAAGCTGTGCCCTGAATTTTATGGCATAAATTACCACTCATTTCTTCAGTGGTAAGTCTGTGGTAAGTGGTAATTCAGGAAGCAGAGGGCCATAGTTCCAGGCTTACTTCACCCTGTGTGATCTTTGCCTACAACTAAGGTAAGGACTTCTATGGATGAGTATTTCTTAGCCCCCGTGTTAGGTCTAGACTACAGTGCAAAGAGAAGTGAAAAATTAATGGACCCACATGACATTGAGCGAAGAGATACTTTACCCTGAAGTCTGCATTTTGTTCAGATTCCCATCCAGGCCCTCCTCTGGTTTCATGGGGTTTCTCTTTCTGACTGTGCTGTGTTCTGTAGTATATTTATTGGCACTATCCTGAAAAGTAGTGACCATAGTACTCCCTCCAAATTCAGTGAGGTTAGGCACCAGTCTCCATTTCCTCATCAAATCCTATCACCAAAAGGCTATTGTGTAATAAATGCATAGTAGGATCATAGTATCTTTCAGTTTAGCTCTGTACAGTTGTACTGATTTATTTTGTATGAGCTAAACTAACAAAAATAGTTGTTTAGAGTACTCGGAGCGGTGCCTGTTTTCAGGAAGAGAGAAAATTTACTGAATGTTTGTAATAGCACATCTTTAGACAAGTGAAGAAATTTTACTAAAAACTGCAGTTTCTGAATCTCTCACACCTAAGAAGGCATTCTTGAATTAGTTTCCTGAACACAAGCTTCTGAGTTGCATGAGACTTGTAGCCTGGATTAGCTTTTCCAGTAAAAAATATGTTGGGAGTGGTTAAGAATGTTGGTTATATAAATTACTATGATGTTTAGAGTTGTTAATTATTTAATAACTTGCTTTTCTAAATTTACTCTTAATCAAAACAACTTGAGTAAGATGATTCTGGAGCTGTATTTAAATTGAAATTTTGTGAAAGTAAAGAAGTCATCCTTTTCAGTAGGTAACAACAGTAAGGAATTTTTCAGGACTTCAATGAATTTAAAAACTAGCTGACTTAAAGGCCTGACCAAATGTCTCTAATTAGTTTTTGTTTTCATGTAAATTATATGGATTAGTGAGAAATCACTTGTCAGATATCTCAAAAAAAATTTTATTTTCAATTTATGAAAGTTAGGAGAAAAGGTGATCTTAATTTACCACTCAAAAATTATGAAAGTTTAGGACATACCTTACTGTAAGAATGAAAGCAAATCTCTATATGCCCCCTCTAAGTTTAATAATAATTTACAATAGAAAACATTTTATTGGAAGAACAAAACTTTGCATGAATACCAATATTTTTTTAGTTGTTAATATGGGCAATGAGTAAACTCACTGAGGACATGTGGCTTGGCGTTCCACTGGCCAGTGCAGACATTTCTTATATTAATGTGTTATCTGAACTTTAAAGTCAATGGGGAGAAACAGGAGCAAGAAGGTGGGATTTATTTGATCTATGGTAGATATTTAAATTGGAACTTTCTGTAGGTCCTTTTTTCTTAAATTGTTTATGAAGATAGTCTAAATGTCTGGTTTAATTGTAGACATCAGTTATTGACACCTAAGAGTAAACTAGATGAACCTCTCTCAAAAATATGTTTTTATTTATTTTTTATTTACTTCAGTAGACATTGGACTTAGCTTTCACAGGGTGTATTTACATTGGTATTTTAGTTCTGATCCGGATTACTCTTTGGAAGTGAATCTCCTGACTGACCTTGTCTGTGAGCTTTGTTTTATATTACTGAGTAGCCTCAGACCATGTCAACTGGATTTCTTTGGCATGAAATTCAATGGGAATATGTGCTTCCATTGCTAATAGGGATCCAGTCTGTGCAACAAGGATAGAACTACTCTGAAATCCCTATTTCCCAAAACATATATGGTGCGCACCAGGTCCTCAGCACCACCTGTTTCAATTCACAGATTCACCCATAATGAGATGCACTACTAACTGCAGAGAAAGCCAGAAAGACCACTTGTTGATAGTATAGACAATGCAGATAGTGGGCTAGTAAGACAAAAAGAGGTGATGGTAATATGCCAAGGAAAAAAGTAATCTTAGCAATTTTTATTATGCTATGACACCACAAAGCTGAATACCAAAAAGAAGAGACCCTGAGCTGGCAAAACAAAAATAAAAAATAATACAAAAAATATGAAGCATATTTTATTTTAAAAAGCTGATAATACATGTCCAATATGCATTTTTATGGAAATTTTAAACAAAATTAAAGTTTCTAAAATTTAAGCTTCTCCCCCCCTCCCCAACAAAAACCAAAAACTCTCAACACTTCTCTCTAAAGAAGTGGTCAGTATGTTAGTAATTAATATAAATATGATTTTTCCAAAGCAGAGTTAAAAGTATCAATTAAATCTGCCTCATAAGAAATGTGTGGAGGCTGATCCTCTTAAAACAGCATTAGAGTTAAAGCAGAGCAAATATAATTTCAGAGGTTGATTTCCATCAATTAAATTTATGAGAAATATGTAACATACATATAATTTAAAGTGGGCGACATCACATTTTGAACTACAGTTTTTCCAGCCATTTTGTGTAAAAGAAAGTCAGTTATCGACCAGGACATAAAGGAAATTAAATCCAGAAACTGAGAACATAAATAATTTAGCAGAACACAACTTAAGTCTCTCAAAGCCCACTTGGGTTTTGAACTTGTTTAATGGTCTTCCAGTAAAAAAAATTGGCCATCAAGGTTATAGGGTTGTGATAACTGTACTTTTCATACACCGAAGTCAGTTGAGAACTGCCCTCAATGCTGGGATATGAATCTTGTCCTGATTACAACAATCTCTGTCTAGTGTCTGGGTTGCAGCCACCTACAGATATTTTCCTTAGCCAGACAAACACAGCAGCTTTTGTTACCTGTAAACTCATTTCCTCTGGAGATCTCTGGTGACTCAGGTATGTTTGCAATGACAATCCACCATTTATTTATTTACCTACCTACTTATTTATTTATTTTTCCTCCCACAGGCTGCAAAAATGTGGAGCATACAGGGTAAAATTTAACAAGACACCAAGCTATATATTTCCTTAATTTAGCTTAATTTCTTTATGCTTTGCTTTCTGCTCTGATTTGGAAAATATTGCTTGGTGCAATATATGTGTGTGATTATGTCTGCACTGTATTTTAGTTCGGATCTATTCTTGCACAAATAAATAAATAAAAGGAAAAAAACCTCAAACAAACACACAAAACACTCATGCTAGAGAGTATATTAATTTTGAACTAGAGTAAGGCTGAGAAGCCACAGCCTCTTAGCAGCATAGTCCATACCATGAAGAGTGGAACAGTGGGCATAACTTCTATGGCACAATGAATGACTATTGACATGAGGAACAGTCAGATTCCTTTCTCCTGCAGAGGAACTGATGAAGTTTTGAACGAAGCTTCCATTTCCATCCTGACTGCATTCTTAGTTACACCAGTGATCTGTTGGAAATATCCTGACAGTTACGTCCCAACAGCAAGACAACACGTACATTTAACACATGGGATGTACCGGGACTCTGAATTTTCAGGTTTGAGTTGATTGATCTTTGTCTAATGGTCCAGTTAGCTACATTTGTTTGAAGAGTTTTTACCTATTGAGAAGAATATTGATGAAGAAATGAGAAGAGGGACTTTTGAAATGAGAAAAGGGACAGGTGCAGTGAAACTTGACAAAATTAATGCAGTAGGGTTTCTTGTGTTATATTACCCTTATTTAATACTCTTATGTAACTACAAAAGTAAATCCCTTGAAAGTTGTATTCCCACTGACAGCTTCCCTGCTATTTTATTGCAGCATCCTCTCTAGTTAATGGTCTATCACAGCTTTCTTTATAAGTTGTGATTTTTCAAGGCTTTATTGTAGCAACATAATTGTTAGAAAGGGATTTCATCCTGGGGGAGTCTGGAAAACGAATTTTAGATTAAATTGGTTTAGCCATGTCTAAATTAGAGTCAGAGGGACGTTATTCATTTTTTCAACATTACTCATTTTTCAGGTTTTATCCATCTTTTTCTTTAATAGGCCAGTTTCTTTTCTGTTGTAAACTGATGTGGTTCCTCTGAAGTTTGCAAAAAGAATGAGAAGTTTGGCTTCTGTTTAGAGTAACTGTTTAAATAATCAAATAAGCAACTATTTTACTGTTTCCAATGCACTGCAGATCTGCTTGCAAATATGCCCTTGTGCACTTTTTCAAACAGATACCCAAGAGTGTGGGTTTCTAATGTGTGAAGGAGACGTACAGATGTTCTGCGTGACAAAGTCTGTGATAGGTTCCTGACTTACTGACTTATTGTGATATCTGTGTCACATTTTGTTCTTGAATTAACATCTGCAGCACCTAAATGCCACTAAAGCTTCTTTCCTAATTTTTCAAATCTAGGAAACTGTCATCCAAGAAAATGGCTCTTTTCATTCCTTCACAGGCCATAAATATAATAAATAGACCACATGTTGTACTGAATCCTTCAGACATGTGCCCACTAAAGACAGAGTAGACTCTACCCTGTGTACGCCTTTACAATATCAGGCTCCAATTTACTTGACAACAGCCACAAGCAAACAAAATAACAGCACTCCTTTCAAAATAATAATAATAATAAAAAAAGCCACCCACAATAAAATCCCATTCTTTTGCATAAACAAGAAAGAAAATGTGCAGTGGTGTGAAACCTACAGAAAATCAAAGTTTGTGTGTTCTTCAGGACAGAAAAACTGCCTTTGACCGTTATGTTGCATGGCAATCTCACATTTTAAAAGAAAGAATGCTAGAGTAAGCCTGAGCTTCTTTTGACATATCGTTGCATATATAAATCCATAATTTAGAAACAACTATTATTACAATAAGTATCTGTAACGTATAAAACATTTCTACCTTTAAATTAGATTATTTTTTCTAGAAGGGTAAATAATTGATGTTACAATGTACAAGATTTGACCTATAATTTTAAAGAACATCAAATACATAGGCAGATAGAGTACCCATATGTTTACTAACACAGGAGGCTGATGGAGATCTGTTCCTTCAAAGTCCATTTGCTAACAGTTGCACTGTTAAAATCAGGTTTTGCAGAATGCAATGACCAGTTGCAACTTGTTTTCTCAAGTGATATTGCAGTTCTGCCTGCTGAGATGTGGTGAACTTCTGAGGGACAGAGAAAATATGTTAGTTTTGCCTGTTTTATGAAATATTTTTTGTATGTTTTCTCTGTTCCTTTTTAACATCAGCATCTAGGCTTTATAAGTGAACACATTAAATGAAAACGTTTAGAAGTGTCCTATAGTGAGATACTAATATTATTAAAAGGAACCCTCTTAGACGGTAAACTGCAAAAGGAAGAAAGAAAGGAAAGAATGAAAGAGAATGAATATAAGCTAAGAATTAAGTTTTTATAAATATGTATCTATATATTCTGTGCATACATTTATCTCTAATGTGTGTATATACAATAACTTGGTTATATTTTCACAGCATTCTTTCATTTCCAAGTGACATTACTGAACTTTATGGTACATTGTAATCTGCAATATTGCTTATGGTCTAATGCTGTTGTATCTTTATTTTGAAAGTTTACTTTTTTATTGCAGATAATATGCAGTTACACTGATAATAAATAAAATAAAATAATGCTACCCAGCACATTTCCTGACAAGACCCTTTTAAAGCAGTCTATTGCATTACAGTTGCTTTCTTCCCTTTCTCCTTCTTCTAGTATAACATTCTGAGAAAAGCAATTACCTGGCTGTGAAACATATTTCTTGAACAGCAGGATCTGGCTTAGTGGTCTGCTCCTTATATCTACAGAATTATTCTGGCACTGATGGAAAGACAGAAAATAGCTGAATCTTTAGCATCTGCCTTCTAGTTAACTGTTGATTGTTTTTGCCTAAAGGCTTTTTTTTTTTTTCCCCCCTACGGAAGGAGCATAGTACTTTATTAT
Organism: Anser brachyrhynchus; assembly: GCF_964034855.1. Lineage (NCBI taxonomy): Eukaryota > Metazoa > Chordata > Aves > Anseriformes > Anatidae > Anser > Anser brachyrhynchus. The sequence goes on from NC_137694.1 coordinate 150,983,357, forward strand.
TTACATTAATTTCTCATTTCCTGTGCCCCTGTGATATTAAATCACCAAGTGCCTACATATTAATAATCATAAGTGTATATATGTTTATGAAAGAGAGGAAAAATAAGGCTTTCAAAAAGAGAAATATATGTTAAAAAGTCTTTAAATAAGGATGTACCTTTTACTTTAAAATATGAATCACGAAGGCTTGATTTTTTGACAGGAAAATTAAGGCATATTTAAGACCCCGCAGGTATTTGTACCCGAAGCATTTAGTCTTTTGCTACCTGCATAGAGAGATTCCTGGGTGAACATCTCCTAAGTATAATGAAGTGTATCATGATATTTTTGTTTGTAAAATAATTCTACTTCCAAATCAACTTGGATCTAAAAATCTCAGAAATGGTAGGTTGCTAAGCAAACATTGGATAAAGAAGGAAAAAAGCTCTCCATGTGATTAATAAGTAAATATTTTCAGGAAGTGTAATGAAGCAACTGTATTATTTTGTTCCATTTGCATTTATGGTTTGTGGTTTATAAATGAAATAATTTGTTCAATATGTAGTCCCTTTACTTTTGGATTTATCTCTACTCTGCATAATAGAGTAATCCAATTGACATGTACCTGAAGCTGCAAATTACATATTACATCCCAGTGGCTTACAATGTGATAAAGATATACAAGCAGTGGTAAATAAAATAATGTATATAATCTGTCATGAGAGAAGAGTTACCTAATATTGTAAATCAAAGATGTGTGTGCTCTTAAGATACTAGTAATGATATTAAGAGTGATTTTTGTTGCATCATACTGGTTGAAAGATGTCCAGCTAAGCAAAAAGATATTAAAAATAGAAAGAATGCTGGGACCAAAGCTTACTGATATAGAACTTGAAATGAAACTGTTTGCTTAGTATCCCAGCAGAAGAAAGACCCCAGTTATATAAAAAGTAATATATTTTTATTAATCATGAGAAAGTGTATTGAAAAGAAAATGAAAGAACGTACCCTGGATAAAGAGAACTTAAAAGTTGATATTTGGTTATCTAAATCCTATTAATAAGAGCATAGACTCTGAAATATCTTTGAAAAATGTAAATATAGAAGAATATATAATATGATGTGATATCTGTATAAAATATGCTATGACATCTACATAATCACAGTCTAGGTTATATGTGTGGGACCAGAGAGGTCTTCCTAGTTACAAAGACCCATTAGCCATATCAAGAGGTTATTTTATTTGAAAGTACAGTATGTACCACCACATTCCTCCCCATTCCTGCACCTTGGTTTCAACTGGAGGAAAGTCTGGGAGGTGGACAGAAAGTAAGGTGCCTTGCACTGCGGGCAATGTCCTGTCTGGGTCCTAATATGGATACAGCCATAGATGCCCAGGGAAATGTTTGTACCCACCAGAAGTGTTACTTTTCCCAGCAATATGAGATGATCATAGAGTCATATGGCTTGGGTTGGAAGGGACCTTAATGATCACATAGTTCCAACCCCCCTGCCATGGGCAAGGACACCTCCCACTAGGCCAGGTTGCTCAAAGCCCCATCTAAACTGACCTTGAACACTTCCAGGGATGGGGCATCTACTTCTCTGGGCAATCTGTTCCAGCACCTCACCACCCTCATAGCAAAGAATTTCCTCCTAACTTCTAAGCTAAATCTCCCCTCTTTTAATTTAAAATTGTTCCTCTTGTCCTGTCACTATCTGACTGAGTAAAAATTCACTCTTCCTCTTTTTTATAAGCCCCTTTTAAGTACTGAAAGGGTACTATAAGGTCTCCCTGGAGCCTTCTCTTCTCCAGGCTGAACAACCCCAACTCTCTCAGACTTTCCTTCCTAGGAGAGGTGCTCCAGCCCTCTGATTATCTTTGTAGCCCTCCTCTGGTCCCACTCTAAAGGTCCACATCTTTCTTTTGGTGGGGACCCCAGAGCTGGACGTAGTACTCCAAGTGGGGCCTCACAAGGGCGGAGTAGAGGGACACAATCACCTCCATCGACCTGTGGGTCACTCCTCTTTTTTTGCAGCCCAGGATGCAGTTTGCCTTCTGGACTGCAGGCACGCAGTGCTGGTTCATGTTGAGCTTTTTGTCCACCAGAACCCCCAACTCTCTCTCCACAGGGCTACTCTCATAGAGTTCTTCTACCAGTCTGTACTCCTGTCTGGGAATGCCTTGACCCAGGTGCAGCACCTTGCACTTTTTGAACCTCATCAGGTTCACGCGGGCCCAATTATCCAGCTTGTCCAGGTCCCTTTGGGTGACATCCCTTCGTTCTGTTGTGTCAACTGTCAACTCATAGAGCTATCGACCACCACTCTCTGAGTGTAGCCATCCAGCCAATTCATTATCCACTGAATGGTCCACCCTTCAAATCCATATCTCTTCAATTTAGAGACCAGGATGTTACGTGGGACCATGTCAAAAGCCTTACAGAAGTCCAGGTAGCTGACATTAGTTGGTCTTCCCTTGTCAACTGAGGCAGTCGCTCCATCATAGGAAGCTACCACATTGGTCAGTCATGATTTGCCCTTGGAGAAGCCATGCTGTCTGTCTTGGATTACCTTCTTGTCTTGAATGTGCCTTAACATTGCTTCCAGAAGGATCTATTCCATGGGCTTGCCAGGCACAGAGGTGAGGCTCATTGGTCTGTAGTTCCCTGGGTGCTCCTTTCTACTCTTTTTAAAAGTGGGAGTGATGTTTCCCTTTTTCCAGTTACTGTGGACTTTGCCTGACTGCAAGGACTTTTCAAACATGATGGAGAGAGGCTTTGTAACTCTATCAGCCAGTTCCTTCAGGACCCTGGGTTGCATGTCATTGGGCTCCACAGACTTGTTCATTTTCATCAGAAGGTCTTGAACCTCCTCTTCACTTACAGGGGCGGGGGGGGGGGAAGTACTTTGCTCCCCCAGCCCCTACCTAGAGGTTCAGGGACTTGACAGATGCGGGATGCCTGACTGGCAGTGAAGACTGAGGTAGAGAAGTTATTGAGTACCTCAGCCTTCTCCATATCTGTCATTACCAGTTCACCCTTCTCAATCATTAGAGGGGGAACACTCTCCTTGGCCTTTCTTTTCTGAGCAATGTACCTATGGAATCCCTTCTTGGTATTTTTTGAATTCCTTGCCAATTTCTGTGCCTTGGCTTTCCTTATCCCATCCCTACACATCTGGATGGCATATATCTATTAGAAGGCACTAATTCTCCCTGGAAAGCTCACTTCTCATGTAATGATAAACATCTACATCAGCTGTTCTCATTTTCCTTTTTTTGACAGATTCTCAGTTTCTAGCACAAACCTGTTCATTATTTGCTGTTAGCACCTGCCTATAATAGCACTGTGACCATCACCTGATTTACTCACAGTTTCCAGCAAGCAACACTGTTTTTGCACCTCCTCTCTGCCTTCATCTGGTGTGTGTGTGTGGGGGGGGAACAAAAAACAATCAAACTTTTTGTTTGTTTGTATGTTTGTTTAGTTATTTGTTTTTAAGATGCCGTTTCTGCACCCTAAGTCCCATGTCACCTTACATCCTGGTCAGTAACCCCCACTACTTGAACCCACTGTTGTCTCTGACAACCATCCTTCCGAACTCCCCAGGCTCTGGAATTCAGTTCTTGCCAATTATCTTCACTGGGAAACCATCTTAGGAAGGCAAGGAACAGCCCCAGTAGAGAAATATTTAACTAAAGACACTTGAGGATATGGTAGAAGCACTCAAGTACTCCTGATTGAAAAATAAAAAATTCAGACACATCGTCTCCCCTTGTCTGGTCTTTTCTCTAGTTGAGAACCCTATATGTAACAACATTCAAGCTGGACACACACACAGAAAAATAAACTCCAGTTTCCATACATTCAGTTGGTCACATTATAAGCTGACTGTAGTCAAGACAGAAAAGCATCTTTCATTATTCCAGTGTTGAGTTCCCTCACATTTAATTTGCTTTGTCTATTCTAAAAGTGTTTGCCATTAAAATAATCTCCACTTTCCTTTTCTCACCTTCCTTCTATTACATTTGGATTTCTCCAAATAATTTCTCTCTCATATGGTGCTGTTCGTGTTGATGCACTGGATATATCTTTTTACTTAATGTAGTGAGATATCTCAAGTAAGAAGCAGAGAAATCTCCAACGGAGTCACTGTTTAAATTCAGATTTATCTTTGTTCACATTTACATCATTTTCCCTTGAAAATTCTCTTCCAGCTCTCCATGTGTGGCATTCACTGTCACATAAAACCTGATATTAGTTTGGTGTGCTTGCCTGGTTTCCTTAGAAACCCTTCTGAGTGATTTCCTGTAAAGGAAATTATCATCCCACATTTAGGAAGGTACAGTTACAACTGAATAATGTTTTGACAGAATTATCAAAATTAAATTGCACACCTTACTTTAGCACCACATCTGAATTAGCCTAATTTATATTTTCAAATCCTAGATGCCTTCTCTTCAATTTTGTGCTGCAGATCAATGTCCATCATGTTTAGAAAGTTATCAGATGAAGAAAGGTCATGGCTAATCTAGGCACAGAAGCATTATATGCAGTAATTTCATTTTGCAAATCTGATTGTTTTAGAGTCTTTTTAAGTGACAAACCAGACATTTGCATCAGACTCAGAAAATGTTATTAAATCAGCAGTAACTTTTGCTACTAGCCTTTATTTCAGTAGCACACAATGCACCAAAATTTATATTCTTTCAGAATGTAGTCTCCAGCGCAATGTCAGGAATTAGTTGGGGATGTTAAGGCTTTGCTTTTGGTCTTGTAATCAATAAGTTCACTTGCACTGACTGACAGGAGTTTGAGACTTCAAATGCCATGGGTTTTGCAACCAGGTCAGACACAAAGAAAAACTATTTGTTTGACCTAGTTTGCTTTTGACTATCTGTAGTTGATCTAGATATGTTGCTTTATTGCTGTTTTTACATCCCTGTGTACAGAAATATATGTGCCTTATCATTGTTTTATTGACATCATGTTATTGCAGGACTGGCCATAGTTGGTTGCTCTTAGTTTGATTGGTAAAATGTAAGTCAAATTCTAAAAAGCCTGAGATACAGAGCTGTTAAAGAATATGACACATGATGTATTAAGATAAATAATATCATATTATCTATATTGTATGATACCATATATAATAAATTGAATGCCATTTGTTTCACCTGTTGATGGCCATGAATTCTTCTTTTAAAATAATCTAATACATTCTGAATCTTTCAAAATTAACCACCATCTCTAAGTCACTACTTTCCATGAGACTATAGTGTAGACATCTTCTATTCAAGTACTGTTAAATGTATATAATGAAAAGTGAGCTAAACATGTCTAATTTGAAACTATTGGTCATATATTAATGTATAATAATTATTCCCTCTTATTTGTTTCTCTTCCATATTTAATTTGTAAGGAAACCACATTAATGCGCAGTTTCATGTACACTTAACCACTGGAAAGGCCAATGCTTGCTTTGCTACTGTGAGCTCCTTGTTGTCAAACTATATTAGATTAAAATATCATGTTTCATTGCTCTCCCTGCCCCTAATATACACTATTATTCCCTGTCTGTGATGCCAAGTGATTTTAAATTTACTTTGTAAAATAGATGCTCTGAAATTCTGTGAGTAACCTATGGAAAACCAAATCCCTGGTCCTTTTAAACTGGAATTAGTTCCTGGATATTATACCCATGAATGAAAAACATGCTAAGAAGGTCTCTTTGTAGAAAACAGTGTGTTAGAAAAATTCCCTATGTTGACACTCCCCAAAAAAGAAAAGTTTAATGGTGCCTCACGATTTCTATTACAGTTGAGAGTAAGCTGGATAGCATTTTTGAAATAAGGAAGGTGGATTTTATATCCAATAAAATGTAAAAACTGTATTGCTTACAAATAAACATTATGTACATGTATGTATATATACTGTGATACATTAAAATGTATACAGATAAAACCTTACAAGTTGCAGTTAAACACATAATTTCACAGTTGATAGTAGGTAGATGTAGTGAGGTGATATGGTTAATTAGTACTGGGCATTTATTTGATGCCGCACAAAAGACATGACTTGAAGAATGTCCTTCCCATGTAAGCTAGAGCTGCTGGGCAATAAAATTTACATAGATTAAGTTTTTTCTTAATCACAGATCACTTTGTTGTTCACTTTTGAAAACTAACTAGTGGTTTAGAAAATCATACATAAATGCTGAAAAAAAATCTTGTTATTATGTTTGTAATTAATTTACTGGCTGAAATGGGCCTATTATATCATAAAATAAATTAATATGCTGCCATATCATTATGGGTTTGAATTTGTGAGCATAAGGCAAATCATATAGTCAAAAATTGCAGAGCACTATCCCTTAGAGTTCTGTTTTTAATAGGATGCTTTTAAAGCCATTTTAAGATAAGTGTTTTTGATTTTTCTGTCCTAAAATTACAGAGTTCCTATGCAAACCACACCTGCCTTCCAGATGACATTTAGTTTCAGACCAGTGGCAGCTTTCCTTCCATAAAGATAACTGATCTGATATCAGATGGCCTTCTGAACCCAAACTTGAAAATCTGGAGAGTCCTTGGTATTCCACTGGGAGATATCCTTGATAGATGATCCAAGTTGAAGAGAGATCCTACATAACACCGTTTTGATGCATCCGTCTGGTATCATATGTATTCATGAACACATATGAACATATCTCAGTGATAACTAATACATTACAAATCTCAATAGTAACACTCTATAAAACCTGCAAGCATAAACAGACATGTTATATGGTTTGTAGAATATTATTAAAGCATATTTTTAAATATCTGAAAATACATGCTGTTGCCTATCTTCTACCAACCGGAAATCATCTCAGAGACATTCTTGTTAAGAAAACTTGATTTAAAAGCAGAGATATAGCTCTAATAAAAAGCTCAGTCTCTAAAACACTGAATATTTTTATGTTGTTTACAACATAAATAAGAAATGCATGATTTTAATTTGTGGATATAAAGCTTTTATTTACATTTTCTAGACACTGTTTAAAGAATTCAGCTGTAGCTCAGCCTTTCACTATGAGAGATGTGTAGTTTGTTGAGTCCTTTATATAACATATCTTCTGTATAATTTAGTGTATATAATAGTAAAGATTTTTTTTTAATAAATTTGGTTAAAACATTGCTATTAATCTATTAATTAGCCATATTCTGCTGTATTTTACTGTGCTGTTGTGAAATGGTCTTAATTATAAAAGCCAAAGACTTTTTGACTTAATTATTAGCATCATCTTACATGTGATACTAATTAATAAAGAAGATTTCACTGTGTTAATAATTTCCACATCACCACTGTAATAGCTGTAGCTCCAGTTATCATCTTTAGGAGGACATTTCATGAAGTTAATGAACCTTGACCATTAATTCTTTTACTACAAAACATAGAATGTATGGGATGGAATATACCTTAGTAACAAGAGTTTGTGCTGAAGGCAGAGCAGAGATTTGGCTATTACTGAAGACAGGAAAGTAGGAAAGACTAAGAAAGTGCTACAAAGATATAATTGGAAACTAAAATACTTTGTTTGTATAAAGAAATTGCTAAACAAGGTAAATATTGGTATGACTGTCTATTCTTCAGTTGTTTGTGAGTCCATAACTCCCTTAGGCAAAGTAATATAATTCAAAACGCATGCTGTTTATTCTCTTTTGTCCCTTCATTTTTAACGTTCTTGAAGGATTAATCTGAGGTGTATCTCTCTAAATTTTTGATTTTCATATTATTCTGTTAAATTTTTAAATGCAATAAAATTTTTGGACTATACCTAAATTTTTGCTATTTATAAACTTACATTAAAATGAAAAAGTTTTTTTTTTTTTTTTTTTTTTTTAGGGGTAGTGGAGGACAGAAGCCTGGTACTTGCAAAACCTATGTGTCTTACGAAGTATAGTATATGCATAAGAACTGAACAAGCAAACAGAGAAGTTTAGTCAAGAATTTCTGCATACTCTTGTATTTTTGCGTAAATGTTTTTCAGTATTTTTCTGCATGTGTCTGTCCCAGGTCCTGTTACGCAATGGCAGAAAGATAAATAAGTGCAACAGTGGGTCAAGATTTACTGTGGTAGCTGCTGATAGCCCATGATAACCATCTTGCTAAAATGAACTTTGGTTTAGTTCACATGAACATATCCGAGACTCTGAATCAAAGTGTAGTCCATGTGAACACATGTAAATATTACCAGCTGCTATTTTCAAACTGTCTTCATTTACATTACTGCCTGTATTTGATCACTACATCTGAAGTCCTGTTTTCCCTGGTATAGTGCTTAGACGGGAGACCTAGATGTTGCGTTGGTCAGCGACTATTTATAACTTCCAAGTATTTACCAGTTCTGTGTAGAGCAGAAAGGATAATTCAGATACATGTGAAATTGTTGCTAATAATAAAGATCCCTGCTCTGATCATATCTGCCCATAGATGGATACCTGCAATCTGGATTGCAAAATGGGATAAGGGCATGTTAGTTGCAATTACTGAAAACACAGCCCCATCCCCCCCCCAAAAAAAAAACAACAAAACAAATCAATCAAACAAACAAACAAACAAAACAACAAACAAAAAAACACATGCTAGAAAAAATCTTGTTTTTAAAGTATTGTCAGTGTTTTTAGATTAAACAGAAAATTGCCCACATGAGAGATGACATGAAATGGTAATTTAAATACCATTTTTTGTTCACTCATATGTTTAAAGATTATGGTTCTTTAAGACACCTGCCAAGTGCCTGAAAAATATGAATAAACTTGACTGGCAGGCTTCATACTGCTGCCTAGATTTGTGCTGAAGGACTGAGTGTTTCCTGATGCTATGGGCTGAGCTGTTTTTCAAATGAAAATGTGGGCTTGAAATTTTGATTTTAAAAAAAGTTATTTTTTTCTTTGATGTTCTTAAGTTTATTTTTTTTTAACCTAATCCTTCCTGAAAATTATAAGCTTCCTACAAATACAGAACATTAAAGAAGTATTATACTTGTCAATACTCTGAAGAAAGGAATGTAATTTAGGAGCTTTATCTCACAAAGAAGATATATGCGTTTATATTTTTGAAAATTAGCAGAAATTGTTATCCTGTGGAAGTGTCCCCTCTTAAAATTGTTCTTTTGAAGAATGTATATAGACAACAGATTGCAGAAAAAAAAAAAAAGCAAAAGGCACAAAGTAAATCTCTTTGTAATTCAGTTACACTGGGCCAAAGTAGCACTCCCATGGTGGCAGTCAGACACATTAAGTTCAAGGAATAAGTATTGAGGCATGGGAATAATTCCTTTGATCATGACCAGGTTGGATTTACCATGTTTTTTTAGGCAATTAATGTTCATCCCATCGTAGCAGCAAGGATGACTTACCATTCCATCCAGCAACTTGTCTGTGGGTTGAAAAAAAAAATAAAATTCCATCTTATTCCAATGGTGAATGTGTGTTTGGAAATTCTCTAAAGAAGTCCATGTAAAAAAAAAAAAAAAGGATGCATAAAATGGGTGCATATTTAAATTGTTCATTAGTTTCCAATAATAATCTTGCTGTTATTCTTAATAAACAAGAAAGGAAAGAAACACCTAAAATAAAACTGAAGGATTAAAGGAAACATTTTTCACTTGTATAACATGTCTAATTTTAGGAATTTTGAACTCTTTACAAATAATATTTAGGATTAAGCTAATCCTGAGGATATAGGCCGATAATCTAATATGTATTACTAGTAAATATATTGAAGCATGGATTGTTGTAAGTTTCTTTATCACAGAAAGTCATCAGCAGAATTTAACAGTTCCTTCTTTCACACTTTTTATATATGACGACAGCCATGGAATTTAAAAAATGGGTGCATATTAAGAAACAACTGTTGGTGTTTACCACGGAAAAATACCTCAGCAACCAAGATACCTCAGCAACTCTCAGTAATAGACTGAAATGAAAAATGTGATGATATACATAAGAAACTAAAAAACTGTTGAGGGTACAAAGGGGTACTTGTATCTCAGATTAAAAGCTGCCTTTGCTGTCCTCTTTATAACAGAAGAAATAAAAGCTGTCATCTGAGCTCATGAGGACATAAGCAACGCAAAGGCATAATTTCAAAAGGAAATAGTTTGTTGGGGAAGAAGTCAAAATGGTATTTCTTAAAATTACTGTAACTGAAAAAGTAGTTGTCATGAAACACAGAAGACATAGATTCAATTTCTCATTTGATCTTATTCAGAAGAAGATCTTGCAACCAAGTACAGCACAACCCAGCTGAATACCTAGCTGGTGCTTTCAGGACTGACAGTGGATTATACTATACATATACATGTATGTATTATACATTGTTGAAGCTGTTCCAGTTTATATACATAAACAGCTACTTGTGCAGGAAATTGAGCCTGAATCTATTCCGAGGTGAGTAAATTTTTCACTAATTAGGATCTGTATGTTTTCTCTGTCTTATATCTTCTCAGTTTCTTTGGAAAATAAGTTTTGTGACTACTACCATGCACTAATTCCTATGCTGCCTTTTTTTTCTACTGGTGTTGCAGAAGAAAATAGCACAAGCTTCAGTTACACCTTCATTTTGGTATGCCGACATACTATATTGCTTCCATCACTGTAGTAGCTTGATACCTCCTACTCATAACATATTTATCCTCACAGTACTCTGATGATGTTGAACAGATGGTAAAGTGAGTCACTAGGTCCAAAGCCTGACTCCAGATCAGGCAAGAAGACTGTGATCAAACCAGACCTGGGTTTCCCTTGTCTTTCTGCCAGACCCTTCATGCTTTTCTTGGAACAGTGAGTGTCCCCAAATGGGACAGTGGACATACCAGACTATCCTCCTTTCCCTACACACTCAGGGAAATGGAAAAGAAGGTGTCTTCTGGTGGCCCTTGTCTTATGCAAACATCTAAAAGTGGTGGCTCGAGCTTGGCATAGCTGAAAAAATATTGTTGACTATGAGATTGTCAAAAACAATCCTAGGAAAGATAAAAGTGTGACTGTCTTGTGTTTTCCCTTACTCTGGCACACATTGGCTCCTATTGAGCTCAGTCAGCAGATGATAAATTTCAGTCTATTGATTCCACTGGCAACTGCTACAAGTGTCTCTTCTTGGATGAGCTTGCTGAGTTTATAAGGACACAGGAGCTGTGAGTGATGTATTACTCTGTTCCCATGCAGTCCTTTGCACAAGGTAACTGTCTAGCACCACTTCTGTGAAATGCGGAGGATAGGACGGAATGAGGCAGCCTCTTTTCTGGGAATCTTCTTCTAGAGTGAGACACTTGTTTCCTAGTCAACTCATTTGGAAAGTGTGTTGTCTCTGACCCTGGCAGCATGTTTGGCAGGGGAGGTGATGGTACCTTATTTAACACTCTTAAGTGATTTTGAGTTTTCACATTGTTAAACATGTACTCTATTAGCCATCTAGTCTATCAGGCATATTTGTGTAAAATGTAAACATATCAGCATGATGCGGGAAAGATTCCCAGAAAATAAAAGAATTAACCTTTGATATTTAGTGCTATCCTGACTCAATGAGGTCAGAATACATTTTTTTTTTTTTTAATTTCGGGTGCTGCCTCTTCCCAAGAGGCTCTGGATTCTGTTTTCTTTTTCTTTTCCTTTTCTCACTGTCTTCTGCCCTTTCTGCCCTCATTTTGTACTATGTTCTCAGGGTAGTTCTTTTAATTATGGACTTCAAAAACAAGCAAACAAACAAAAAAACCAACTACGGACAGACAGAATTTTTTTTAACGAAATGCATCTCTTTTGGTATTTAGTTTTGTTTTGTTCTTATATTTAAAACATTCATAAGGAGACAGAAAGTTCAGAGAATATACTTATTTCAATAATTTTGGTGCAAACGGCAACTGATATTCAGCATGCTTCAATTGATTAAAAGATTTTAAAATGAAATATTGATATTTTGCATGTTAAGAGCTTCAAAGTTTTGTTTTTTTTTTTTTAAACACAACACAATTTTTCATGTCACAAGTCTAAAATAGAAGAAAAAGAAGAAAAATCTAAGTTGGATAAATGATTAAAGTATTTTGCTTAACTTTATTTATTTATGTATGTATTGGATGTATGAAAATCTCTGATTTATCATCCAATGCAGAGTGGAAAGATTAATTAAAGTCCTGAAATTTTTGTGAATAAAAGTTGTTTCTTCTATGATTTATTTCAGAACCTATCCACTAAATTTATTGCAGTAAATCATAGCATTTATTTATATCAAACACCAGAGCTTTAAAGAAGTTCTCTCTTGGAAAAGTAATGTTGCAGTTGATAGTATGGAAGGGAAGATGTTTACTGCTTCCATCTGGAATGCCTGGCAAAACATATATAGGAAAGAATGAGAAAGGGAAGATAAGCCATAGCCTCATGGCTGAAATTTGCAGAACTAATATCATCCATGAAATTTATAAACCTGAAATTTTGAAAATAAAGTTTCTCCTTGCGGTTAGACTAGCTTCCATTTCAGAATAATTTCCTATAAAATCAGCAACTCTAGACAACAATAGTTGATGTAGATTATTACAGTATTCTCTGAACACTTTAACTGATCCTTTCTATTCATTTAAATAATATTTTAGTTTCTGTTCACCTGTGAAACTGAGAACTAGAATCAAATTTATATTGATCGATATACCAAATTAGTAGGAGAGAGATGTTTTTCTAATGTAGTGACAAACTCACATTATCTGTAAATTTCCTCCCATCCTTGCAATTCAGTATTAGTGTAGGGGCTAACACTAAAGAAATAAGAAGAAAAATTTGCCCAAATCCATTCTGCCTTTATTATCTTTTTCTGGGCTATCCTATAGCATTTCATTTACCCTGTTAGTGTCTTTTTCAGTCTTTGTTATCCAGCCTGGTAACTGTCAGACTTTGCTTTGGCCTTTAATACTAGGGGTCTAAGGGTATTGAAAACATCATAGTCCTAGTTTTTTGTGAGCTTATTTTCAAATGCTGATGTTTTTTAAGGGTTGTAAAATACCTGTGTGTGAATGAATGTGTTAAAATGTTATTACTATGCATACTGAGTTTGATGGTCTGTGCTGTGGCTTTCAAGCTTCCCTTTTTCTTATTTTTTAAAATCCTAGGGCAGTAGCAGTGGTGGGAATAAGTAGAAGTCTGCTTGTGATTTAGTCACTAACTATAATGTGGAAAAGGGGAAGATTATGGATACCATGCTGTAGTTTTGGGGCCAGGAGCTCTGCCCAAGGAAGACAGCTTGGGAAATGTGCAGCTCTTAGCCCTTCATGAGGTCCAGATAAGCAGGAATCAGGCTCCACGGGCAAATACATTTACGATGATACCATTAAGGTCACTGGCTATAAACATAGTGTTAGGTTTGAAAAGTAAACCTGCAGTTTAGCAAACTCTTCTAGGTGGGCTGCTGACCTCTGCCCTAGTGAGTCTTCACTGGAGTATTCAACATGATGCAACAGTACAGAACAAATTGCATTTGAAAGAAATCAAGGAAAGGACATAGAAATGACCAGAAATAACAAGCCTGGTAGCAAAATAATCAGAAGTGAGTGGATCTAGCGATGACAAGCTAAGAAGTACAATGTCAGTCTTCAAGTATGTGAAAGGTTGCCACAGAAAAAAGAAGTATCCAGTTCTCCATGACCACTGCTGAAGAGAGAAGAATTAGTGTAGGAACAGTTACTCCTGCTTTTAGACAGGTTTGTTGGCCAGATAACTCTGATGTCCCTTCCCACCACATATTTTTTTGAGGCTGTGAATCCTGATGACATCATGGAAATGAAGGAGTTTGACAAAGTGGGGAGTTGGGTGTTTTGAAAAGTTTGCAGTGTTGAGAGACATGCCATGGATTAAAACTAAAAAGAACAAAAAAGAAACTGTTCAAGGGCTGAAGATATTAGCTAGGTGCATGCAAGCACCTCTGCAGTCTCTCACCAAGGAAGAGTTGATAGCAGTATTCTGGTTTGTGAAATAATAAAAAAGTGTATTTTCAGGGAAAGATCCTTCAAGTAGTTTGCCTCAGTTGCTCTCCTGAAGATATGAAATCTAAAAATTAAGGGAATACTGCATAATATGGAGGGTCCAAATATAGAAATTAAAATAATATCTTGAAAAAAGTCAATTCTGGGGAAAAAAATCTGTTATCTGCTATAGAAAGGCAACAATGAAAATAAAATTGCATTGATTTTATTATTTTGCATGCAAAGAAGGATGTGCTCCAGGCTCTCCTCAGGGGCTTCAGGAAGATACAGCTTTGTTCCAAAAGATCATATAGTCTAAAATTTAAATATGACATGATGAATGAGGATGACATGTAATAAGACAGATGCTGGGGTAAAAAGGGACAAAGAACACAGTGATGAAATGTTACTGGGCTCAGGTTGGGCATAAGAATAACTTGTATAAAATAATAAAGAAAAATAGAAAGGTGAGCATGTTGTTTTGCCTACTCTGGTCAATAAATAATTTCAGTAATGTTGTGAATATCATCCATCTTTATATACCACATCAAGGAAAACCAAAGACCTAAGATCTGTCTCTGCCTGATTTTCTCCACAGCCTCTCCTCACCCACATGCATGGTATCTCAGCTTCCCCTGCCCAGTGCCCTCCCTGCTTTGTCAGGCTGCTATGTCCTTCTCCGTCACCACTGCAGAGCCAGAAGCCCGGTTCTGTTGAAGAGGACGGGCATTGCGCCACTGGTTTCAGCAAAGCCAAGATTTCACTTGAGCTAGGAGCGGCGTTTTGCCCATGCTTGGCAAGCTAGTCCTGCTCGCGCCTTCTGCCAGAGCAGGAGAGAGAAGCATCTGGAAACAGACTTTGTGCTTCCCCCTTCCTCACACTACTTGACACTTCTAGCTCTGAGCTGTGGTATGGTGGTGGGCACAGAAATGCTGTGGAGATAGGTTTAGAATGAAAACCTCAGCAGATTATCAGACAGTTTTTGGCCAGAGGAATATTCTGATAATAAAAAATGTCACAATATCCCTTGCTAAAGAATGTAAGCAGTTATCAGGGACTGAAATAGCTAAGGGGAAAAAGATAAGGCAACAAGATAAAACTAAAAATTGAAACACACTCTGTGAATAAGCTAGGATATATCATGGTCAAAACAGAAGTATTTAGTTTGTTTTTCTCATGTGATATGGCAGATTCTGCATTGTCATTCTTGACTGTGATGTTCATGATATCAGAGAACATTTCATTAAAAAATAATATAACTTATTTTCTTGAACCACTCAGAATCTTCCAACTACTTGTTATTAGGAATACAAATGTGTGCTTCATGTTTTAATTTAAAAATGGCAAGCTTATTAATCATTGAGAAAGTCTACAAAATTATTCATTTTGAAATATTAGCGTTGCAAACCTTTTCCCAGCAGCATATAAAGCAAACACTTCACAATGACATTTTGTTGCCAGATTTTGGGTTTTGATTAAGGCAGGCTTATGAGATGTTGTTTTTTTCCACCAGACTAGTAATTCTCTTTTGAGTAGTGTTAAGCTTTAGATTTTAAAATGCAATTAAATATATATATATATTTAAGCTGAGCTTTATGCCTTTGTAGTATTGAAGACAAGGAAAAACTAGATGCACTATTTCATCAGTTTAAACTGTCTCATCCATCATGTTGATTACTTTTTTGTTTTGAAATTTTTTTCCTATATTTTTTTCTTTTAATTACAGAGGTTGTATAAAACTAATAAAAAACAGCAGTCATGAAATATGTCTATTACATATTCTTCATTGTTCCTGCATGCAATTCTTTTTGCATTTACGTATTTGTTCAGGTTTTCATGCTTAAAAGCAAAGCCTCCTACTCTGCCTGATCCTGATCCCTTTAAAGACCACTTCTCTATTTGAATTAAGAGCACTGAAAATGTGTTTCAGATTTCAGGCAGAGCAATGTGCTGCGTGCACTACAGACATCCCATTCTCTACCTTGAGCTCAGGTCACTTGAAGATTTTCATGGTCCAGGGCAAAGAAACATGTTGCCTTGTGTAAACCTTTCTTTAATTTTGGAGATGAGATAGCTAGGAAATAAATGTTGGGCTAAACTAGGAAGAATTTGTGTCTCTGAGCAAGGAGAAGGAGACACGGGAGATAGTGCAAGCATTATGAGGGAGCTTTGTCTTTTGTTTCCATAGCAGAAAGACTAATTTGTGGAAGAATGCACCTTTAGCTAAACATCTTTAACTTATGGAAGTGTGGAAAACTTCCTTCTCCCACCTGGTCTTTCCTCCCATTACCAGACTGCAGCCTTCTGTCTTCTCATTTCTCCTGTGCACCTCTCTCTAACCATCCCCTCACACCTGCTAAGTCATAGCTTCAGGTGAGCTTATCTCTACTAGAAGACTAATGTAAAACACTTCTTGAAAAATACGGCCTTACAGAGGGAATTTGAAGCTGATGACTTATGACTGTAGGTGTTTTCTTAAATCAGGACAGCAGACCACAATCCTACTAATATAATGAATACTGAACTGCTCATACAATTAATATCAGTAAGCATCACAAAACCTATTAACTTTCTGATAGAACTAAAGCTCTCCTCTTGTAAGCAAATCCATATGCTGAAACAGGTATTTGTTTATATTTCCTTTATTTCCCATTTGAGATGTACAAGCAGCTTGTGGATAATGCTGTGCTGGGTAGAGTTAGTTTGAGTACTGGAAGCTGTGGTTCTCATCACTGCTTGTGCAGAACAGGCTTGATCGATACTTGGGCCGTACAGTATAAATGATACGATGTTATTGTTCATGCTTGCACACTCCAAATGGTATTTCTTAGAAAAAAACGCAGATTGCAAGTTTGTATAAGATGGAGAATATGACATATTAATACCAGCCCAAAATAGTTTACCATTTATAAAAACAGTATATATGTGTTATAAAGGACTCAAGATTAGCTCTGATCACTTATCAGTTTCACACAAGTTTAATATTTATATACTGTATACTTATTTCAAAGAAAATCACCCAGTGCTTGATGACAAGTCATCTTTCTGATGAATTTCTCAGACAGAAACTATGGCTGAATTGACCATTCTTAAATATACCCAGCTGCTATTTTGAACAACATTTAAAAAATCAGTTTTATTAGTGAGTTAAATAGAGGAACTATTTTTAACCTGATATAAAATTTTTACCATTCTGAATGATTAAATTCTCTAACTTATGGACGGATGCTGTGACTAAAATGCTTCAATTCCCATTCCAAGTTGCAAAGTTTAACTCAGACTTTCCTCTAAAACTGTGCTCATCATTTCCATAATATTGAAAAAAAATCTTATTTTATGTTAGAGATGCTGTTTTATAAACTAGGATTTCAGTTGTTTCTCCTAGAACTATCTGAAAAATTAATGTAATAAAATTCTGACATACTTATCTATAATATATGTATATATTTTCCCCATAGCTGAAGTTGAATATTAAGTAGGCTTGCAAAATACATTTAAACAACCTTTTCCTCTAAGTGGAAATACCTGTGAAACTGTATCAGCTGTGGAAGATACAGAGATACAATCAGTTCAAAATAGAAAGGAGAAAGAAAATCATCTTGGGAAGTATAATAAACAAAATTATATTTGAAATCCCCAGCTGTAAAATCACTGTTTTTTACTGCCTCACACAAGAAAAAAAACCATCAACAACAAAAAACAATAAATATGAGACACCTGTGCCAATAGAGAGTGATTTTCTTGATCAGTAGACCAACATTTCCCTCTTTTTTTGTTCCATCTGCTGTTCAGTTGAAGATGAGAAGGGGAGAAAATGTTGTAGGAAATGAGACAGAAGGGGAACATTATTTGTACAATATTTAAAAACACATATGTTATTTCTCCCCTCTGCATATTATATATATCACCTTTGAGAAAGTCTTCTTGATTTCCATGAATGAAAGCAGGGAAATAATAGTGCAGTATTCACCTAAGGATATCAAAAGGTTTTGCTCATTATCCTGGGACCTGTAGATAGTCAGGAAAAGCATATGCTTTTGAAGGTTGTTTCTTTGGGTGTTAGTCTCTGTCATTTCAGGATCCTAGATGGACTGAGTTGACCTGTGCTTCTCACCCTGGATTTTGACTCAAACCAAATTTTATGATATCAGAATTCAGAGCCCACTGGACCCCCAAAGAATGTAACAGGTTCCCCAAGTATGATGATACTTGGAACTTCTCATTTTCATTTTATTGTGGCCCTAGTTTGCAAGAACTAAAAAGTCTACAGAAACAGTTTAATTCTTGATATATTAGGAAGGACTGCACTTAGGCACAGTATTCTTTTAGCTTAGTCCATTTGAAGTCAACTTCCAAATGTGCTAACACCAACCTGTTCAGTTCTGTCACCTCACACAACCACATTACAAGTCTTACTACTAAGAGTACACCTTTTCCTAAAAGCTTAAGTGTTTAACATACACTGCTTCAAGGTAGCTTAATCCCATCTGATCATGATCCTGCTTGGAAGTTTGTAGAAATGTTTATACTGCTGAATATGTGCACAAATTAAAAAAAGCAAGGACACTCCATCCATGATGGTATACTGTTTTACAGTTTGTTGTTAGCTCAGTTCATGGCTTTGTTTAAGACAACTACATCTGGCTTTTCCTACACAGATATTGAGAAGTGTCTAGCTTCAAGCAGAATCCACATGAACAACTTGGCTTCAAGGTGAAGGATCAGTCCCATATTCTCTTCCATGAGACATACAGCAATAGCTTATTATGCCACTACTATATCAATTAACATTTTCCTCAGTCTGCACCCAGGAATTCCTCATTGACCACAATATAACCTGTTCCAACCTGTCTGACTCTGCCTAAGGCAACTAATGGGGACACTTGAATCTTAATTTTATCTGGCAAGCTCCCCTAATTCAACATGCTTAAAACACCACTCAGCCTTTTGCATCTGTCTTTAAAAGCTCCCTGTACTTCATCCAAAGCCTGCCTGCCTGCCTGCCTGCCTGCCTGCCTTCCTTCCTTCCTTCCTTCCTTCCTTCCTTCCTTCCTTCCTTCCTTCCTTCCTTCCTTCCTTCCTTCCTTCCTTTTTTATTTTATTTTCACTTTATAGCCTATGAACTACCAGAAAGTTCTATTTCTCTACTTACATGCAACAGATTTTTTAACAAAATATCTGGTATATCATGAGACAGCTCATTATCTTTTGGACAAATGAAACTGAACTAAAGGATTTATTAGAAAGGCTTCTTAGGCTAAGCTATCCTAGCAGACAACTTTTTTTCTGTTTTGGAGACTTTGGTTAAGCTTGTTTGCTGTATTCTTTCCTTATCCATCATTTACTTAGGAGGCAGGAAACATCTGAAGGATATCATATTCTTCTGGCTACAGCTTAAGTTTTCAAGCAGAGTTCTCCAGTGTTGATTTTCAGGGTGTTTTCTTTGATCAAAGAGTTCCATCAAACACTGGCTCCATCAGTTTTAGAAAAATCCTCAACTGTAAGATCATTAATAGTCCTTTTTATTCTCAGGAAAAGAAAGGAAATAATTAATGAAATTCAAGAAGATTTGAGAGATGAGTTGAATGAGGGAGAGTTGCTGTTGAATATTCAACTGGATTTTTTGCTGATGTACCTCTTCAGAAACCCATTCTACATGTTTCAGCCTGGCATCTATATCTCTTATTTTTCTGGTCAGTACCTACTTAGATCATTTTTCTCTGTAGGTGTCTTCAAGTATGAGTGGATCTGTACTGCTCAATTCACACATAAGTAGGCACGTGATTTGCATACACAGGTAAGTTGCTTCCTTGGATTTATCCAAGTCATGAATAACCAGATTCCTTTGATTAAAACTTATAGTTCCTTCAGTTTTCCACTTCCTTGGCTGAAGTAGTTCAGACAAAAAAATATCATGAATGTAGGAAGCAAAAGTTCAAGAACAGAAGTAATTACTCTGGCACTGTGAATTGGAGGAATACTGAAAGCATCTTGGAGGCTTGCATTTCTTTGTGCGTTATCTCAAAAAGAAATAAAAATCAGAGTCATTTCAAATCACTTTTTTTTTTTACTTTTGTTAATTAGAATACTACTTTGTATTTTTGTTTGCTGCTGCTCAAAATCTTTTCACATGGAGTCCCTGAGTCTAGGTGGGAGAAGACACCGAGCTGGATTTTGAGTGTGTGACCCAGTGATTGTATACAGAGTGTTGTTTTCAAAATAAAGGTAGCATCACAATTGCACTAACCTGGAAAGTTATTAAGTTTGGACTGCCACTACCTGACTAAAGTTGTAATGAAATCTGTTATGGAAAATGGTAGGTAGCAATGGGTGGGAGAGTTTAAAGATGGAGATCAGAATTAGAATAGTGACAAAAAATTGCAGTCATATTTATTACCCTGACTTCTGTCTGTGGGTACATGGCAATTTGCCTGGGCTGAAACTTGCAATTGTCAATTCCATAGAAAAGGCTTCTGTCCCCAGGGTTACAAAAAGGTTCCTGCTCCTATTCTGGCACTAATTAGTTTATTGCTTCTCTCCAAATTGAAATCATACATTTGTCTGTATGTTGCAATATACTCTACAGTGAAAAGACTTTTAAATATAGAATAATCACTTGGCAGTGACCTACGTTTCCCAGCTTTAACCCTGAACAATGCATAGGAAGGCATTTTGAGATGACCCGTTTTCCAGCATGTCCAACATTTTTATGTTACCCACAAACTGTTAGAGTGAAACTCGTTTATCCTAAATGGATGCTGTAAAATAAAACAACGTAATTCCTAAATTGGCTCATTAAATTATGTACTCTCTTTCCAGAATAGGGCAGTGGGTTTAAATGTATCTTAGCATTTAAAAAGTTTTATTGATATCATTTATTTAAAAAGTTGTCTTTCTTTGAAATAATTTCAATTTATTCATTTAACTTGCTATTATTATTAACTTCTGACAAATATTCAGTGAAAGTAAGACATGCATGCCCATCAGTCTGTTAATGTTTACTCTTAAAACCAGAAACAGACTTGAGTCTTTCTTTGTTACCTTGGAAACAAATGGAGGCTTGACTTCAAGTAGCTATACACTCGAAATTAAAGGTGGAGCTTTGATCTTGCAGCTATTATGATGCAGAAAAGGAAGGCAATTCTTGTAAAGATTATGCCTTATTGCATTTAAAATAAGATGGAATCTAGCTAATACGATAGAAACCAAGGTAGTTTCATGTAATGGTTTGAAAGGGAAATGGGAAAATAGCAGTTGCAATGAGGCAGCAGCCTTTGCCTTCTGCAGTTGGTTAGAGGACCTCATACTGCTGCAAAGATGACTATCCAAAAAGTGTAATAGCTGCTGTCAATTTATTAATCTTCCAAATATTGAAGGAAAGTCAATTTTTTTCCTTGGCAGTAATATCCAGTATTAACTGTATATATGTGCATCTTTTTAATTTATGGTAATAATTTATTTACTGTTTTCTAGTCAGTTCACAGACCAAGTTAACTAAAGTTTCAGGTGTTTCAGGGAATGTCCAGTAGATCAGCCTTTGTTCTCACTGGGGCAATCTTTCCACTGAAGTCAGTGAGAATTTGACCAAGAATCCATCTCTAATAAGTCATTTGGATAAAAAGACATTTTGAATTGTAGTTTTGATAATGGAGATATCAGAATGAGGTACATTATTTAGGGTTTGTGTAGCCTAGTTTCTATTTTTATCTTTTGCTTATGTAATGTGAACAATAATATTGATATATATTTCTGTCAGGACAATTTCAAAGTAGAAAAAATTAAGTTCTGAAATATTACTACTTTACTAATTTTTCCACAATAGAACGAGATAAAAGGCCTTTGGGATTTACAGGGATTTAAATTAATCCTCTCTATATTCAGGCTGTGCTGAGAACTATTAATATACCCATTTTACAGTGAATGTAATTAGGCTTTCATTCCACAATTGTTAATACCTGATCTGTGTGCTATTGGATGGCCCAAGAGTGATAATTTCATCTGGATGAGGAATGGACACACAACTGGCATTTCAGACAAATTAACCACAGCACGTACACAGAGTTTATGTTGGACTCACACTGTTATGCTGGTTTTATACGGGCTGCAGGTGGACAGACAATATCAGAGCAGACCTCAAACTTGCCAGTGTAAAGCTAACTGTCAACCAAAACCAAAACAAAAAACAAAACCAAAACACCTTTGAACACATTTGAACCAGCAACTTGCATTTGCACACCGTCAATGTTTTTGTGTCAGGAATTTTTTGATTTTTTTTTTTTTGATCTGTTAAAGTCTTTCACAGCTGGATTTGCTTCGTTATCACATTCTCCTTTTAGGCATAGCTTTTGGCAACAATTTTGCCTTTTGGAGGAAGGAATTAAGTAGGAATAGGAGTAGGAAAGACTTATGACCTGATTCAGTCTTCTGTCTCTAGAGATTTGTTCATCAGTGTTTGTAAGCATGGGCTCACCGCTGAGCATGTGGTTAGGCTTCTTGCAATCAGTATGATTTAAGCAAATCTTACCATGAGCCAAATACTTCGAATTTGTTCCCAACTGTGTGATTGATCAAAAGTAATTGATTGGATGATATTGGATAGGTTTTTCTATTAATAACCACCTTCCTAAACTTTCTGATGACAAGCTTTGATCCAGGAACAAGTAAATTAAATTCACCCTATTCTTGATGTAATGCATATTAGAATTTTGATTGTGTTTTACCTAAAATTTATATTCAATGTAAAATACATTCATTTGTATTCAATGTTGTCATGAAAAACACTGAAAAAAGTAAAAAAACACAATAACCTGAACAGTAGTAATATTTTAATAGACCTAATCAAGACAACAATAATTAGATGCATTATAAATAAATTTTATTAGTAGTAGAACCTTTTTTGTTAATGCTGTTTGAAATCTTGCTATGATCCTGAAATCCCTATTCATGAAAGGATTTTGTATTTGTTTGTAGTATGTATATGAAGACTAGCAAGTTGCTCACAGAAATTTATAGAATAAGTTATAGAATCAGATTCTAATTTACTTTTCATTTCTTACTCTTGTCTGACAGTATTCTAGTTTCACTCAGAGAGGATATGCAAGTAACCTGCTGTCTGTTGAGCTGTTATCCTCAGCCAGTGCAGTTTTGTGGTTTACACGTATTAGCACAGAACAGGCATGTTTGGATTTCCATTTCTGCAGGAACAAGAAAGCCAAATAAGCAAACTGTTTCAACTTATTTCCACTCTAAAAAACATCACAACAACATTACAGCTGAGATAAATCTGTACATTAAATAAAAAAACAAGCACATGTTCCCTCCAGCAAAACCCAAACCACCAGGAACAAACTGCAAGACTCAATTATGTGTGGTTTTGTTTGTTTGTTTGTTTTAAGCTTGATAGAGTAAACTTTTAGGTTTTCCGGTCTCGTTTTCCAGTTCTATTACTAATAAACATGTGACTGCTAGTTACCCAGTCATTTCTTTCAAGAAAGCTTCTGCCTATGGAAAGAGTATTTTGGAATAGTGTAATTTGCCTCAAGCCCTGTGGGAATCAAGTGGTGGTTCCCCTGTCACTCATCCCTGCCTGTAAGACTCACTCTCAAATATGTTTTGTATGGTGGTAGCAGTGGCACCCATATCAAAGCTAGGTGGCAAGCTGTCCATGCAGCCAAGCAGAGTGAGATCCCTGCGAAGCTCTCACACCTCTCTTCCATCCAGCCAACTGGTAGCTAATCCAGGTTGTCCTAGAGAGGAAGAACTTATTTTGAGGAGGCTTGTGGGGCCTGGAGTGGAGGTTCTTGCGCTCTCTCTATCCGGTGGGGATGCTTCTGTGGCGTACTCACCCAACTACTGACAGCTGAGGCTTTCTCCTGTTGAGTCCATGTTGCCCAATGTCATATGTTGTGTGATTAATCTAAATTAACTGACCAGTCATTCATTTCTTGTGATTTCTGGATGGTAACTTGAAACCATCTAATAGTGATGTTACTCTGTAGCTTTCTAAGACCTGCTTCGTTCCCAGCACCATGTGGTTTATATAATGGGATGATACAGGTGGCTTGGGGAGCTTCCCCACTCTAGAAGGTGACAGGATAATGAGACACTCACGTTAGATATTTATAGCACCATATGGTCATTTTTAAGGGTTTTCCTGAATATATATCAACTTTGAACTTTTAACTACTACTATTTTAGCTACACAGTACGTTTTATTGACCTACTTATATCTGAGCTTATTAAACACATACTATGATCTACAAGAAAATTAAAACATGGCATTATTGAAAATAACAAAAAGATTAGGTTATTATATGCCCAAATAGTTTTATCTAGTTCTCTGGAAAGAGAAGCACTTTCGTGTCAGACCTGTTCCAGCAGCACTGCACTGGATTATTTGCAGCCCTCACAGATTTTTGGTAAACAAAATACAGTTTTGTCTCTTAGGCCAATGTACATATTTACAGAAATACACAAGCATTGTACAGGCATTAAACCAGCTAGAATATTTGCAACAATTATCAGCATGTGTGGTCTAATATGTATAAAATGCCAGGAGTTTAAGGGCTAAAAATTCATGAAAATAAGTGTTTTACAAAACTATCAGATGCTTTCCTGACAGATTAGAATAAAACAGAATGGCTTTTTTTATGGTCATGGTCACTACGCCAATTTTAAGAGGTTAGAACATCCCATGCTAGGAGTGACTTTAGATAATTCCTATATAAAGCTGGATGCATTTTTTCCCATTCATTTTCCTCCATATTTTCAGCTGCTTATTGGTTTAACTACTCCCGGCAAACTGAGGGATAATTTCTCTGAGTCTGGTGATCCCATATTATTATCTATTGCTGTTATGAGGAAAAAAAAATTTGCATAGGAAATATATGAATGGGGTAATTTCCAGAATTGTTTCCTCCCTTCCTTCCTTCCTTCCTTCCTTCCTTCCTTCCTTCCTTCCTTCCTTCCTTCCTTCCTTCCTTCCTTCCTTCCTTCCTTCCTTCCTTCCTTCCTTCCTTCCTTCCTTCCTTCCTTCCTTCCTTCCTTCCTTCCTTCCTTCCTTCCTTCCTTCCTTCCTTCCTTCCTTCCTTCCTTCCTTCCTTCCTTCCTCCCTTCCTCCCTTCCTCCCTTCCTCCCTTCCTCCCTTCCTCCCTTCCTCCCTTCCTCCCTTCCTCCCTTCCTCCCTTCCTCCCTTCCTCCCTTCCTCCCTTCCTCCCTTCCTCCCTTCCTCCCTTCCTCCCTTCCTCCCTTCCTCCCTTCCTCCCTTCCTCCCTTCCTCCCTTCCTCCCTTCCTCCCTTCCTCCCTTCCTCCCTTCCTCCCTTCCTCCCTTCCTCCCTTCCTCCCTTCCTCCCTCCCTTCCTTCCTTCCTTCCTTCCTTCCTTCCTTCCTTCCTTCCTTCCTTCCTTCCTTCCTTCCTTCCTTCCTTCCTTCCTTCCTTCCTTCCTTCCTTCCTCCCTTCCTCCCTTCCTCCCTTCCTCCCTTCCTCCCTTCCTCCCTTCCTCCCTTCCTCCCTTCCTCCCTTCCTCCCTTCCTCCCTTCCTCCCTTCCTCCCTCCCTTCCTCCCTTCCTCCCTTCCTCCCTTCCTCCCTTCCTCCCTTCCTCCCTTCCTCCCTTCCTCCCTTCCTCCCTTCTTCCCTTCCTCCCTTCCTCCCTCCCTTCCTTCCTTCCTTCCTTCCTTCCTTCCTTCCTTCCTTCCTTCCTTCCTTCCTTCCTTCCTTCCTTCCTTCCTTCCTTCCTTCCTTCCTTCCTTCCTTCCTTCCTTCCTTCCTTCCTTCCTTCCTTCCTTCCTTCCTTCCTTCCTTCCTTCCTTCCTTCCTTCCTTCCTTCCTTCCTTCCTTCCTTCCTTCCTTCCTTTTTGCTGTGGTAGGAATCCTACCTAAATATAAAAAAATAAAAAAAAAAAATCTGGAAGACTAGCCAGTGTTCTCTAAACAATTAGTTAAATAGCTGTCTAAAGATGAGCAAAAGTTTCTTTTAAGCACTTGTGTACTTGTGTAGGATATGCATAAATGTACTTCAATATTAGTGAGCCTGTATTTCCTACTGTTTGATTCGTGGTGGTTCAATATTTTTCACATTATATATATATGTAAATATATATATATCTTAAATATACTATTTAAATTCACAAGACTAAATATAAATAAATATAAATATTACATTATATCTAGATTGGAAATGTACATATTAATTGAGTGTATCCTTCTACTATTAAAAAGAACTTAAAACCATGTATTTTTTATTGTTCATTGACCAGCGTTCAGAAAAAGAGAATAAGAAATATTGCCAATACCATATCTGACTCCAGATTTACCTACTGAAAGATTTCTTATTTTCATTCATGGTTTCACTGATCAAATAAAGCTATAGATGGGGTTGGGCAGATGACTGCAATGATGTTTCCTCCATGGTACAGTTAAATAAATCCTCAGGAATTAGATTGTACCATTTAGACAGATGGTCCACTGATCCACTGTGGTCCTGTGTGATGGCAAGGAAGATGTGCTCTCTGCTTGCAGAATAGGAAGCTTTGGGGGCAAAATGTGATTCAGTCAGTAAGGGGCCCATATGCAAAATGAACTTGCTAGCCAAATTTTCTTATAGGAACATGAAAACAAACCAAAACTGGTAGTAGAAATCTTTAGTAGCTCACTTGCTTTATGGTGTGGAAGGAAGAATTTGTGTCTGCTACATGTAGATTGCGAAGGCCTGGCACAATATACTTATTCTCAGGTTTTGTATGGAGGGAGATTTCTGAAAGCACCGTTGCCAGATCCCAAACCTGCACATTTAGCTGCTATTTTTGTCTTTGAAAAATGTTGCCTCCTTTCATAGATCCAGTTTTAATTTTAGGAAAATACAGAGCAAGGACATACCTGAGCAACTATTAAGGAATTTGACCATTAGCCCTTTCTGCCTTGCTTTTCCTGTCTCTGTTGTTGTGTACTCAATTCTCTTGGGTACTCAAAACTGTGATGAATTAGGTCATATTTACAAACCACTTTGAAGTTGGAGGCAGTGAACAATTATTCAGTATTATAACTTTATTTTTCGTTAGAGTGAGATACTTGCTATAAAGCAATGAGTGCAATTTAAAGTTACCGTCAAAGACTACAAAGGACGTGCTCCTTTTTGCTTTGAAAATGTAATTATCATGTGTTAATATAGCCTAGGAAGTAGGCTATCTTCTCATACACAAATTCTTTTGAAAAATGGTGGAGAAAGCCAGAAGACCTAATTTCCTGTTTGGATTGCTGTGCAATGTGTGTAGTATAACAATGGAGAAATATGTGTGGTTAGTGATGAGATATGGAGGAAATACTCTTGTGCTTTAATTCTGTCTGCAGATTTCAGCCACATTAATACATGTAATTTTTTTTTTTTCATGTTTATAAAGTTGAAGTTGTAAGTGATCATAAACATCATGGATTAGGTGTGCTGATACCTTTTCTCTGTTGAGTTATTTAAACAAGGACTCCAAAGAATATTTGTTACTTTGTAGGTGTAGAAGCAGTGTGTAGAAGAAACAGCTTATGCTATTGGATATCTGTTTTTCCTGCCTGTTTTCCAGAGTTTTATAAAAAGTATATGAATATTTGAACTCATAGTTTTGTTTCATGCAGATTTTGGATATTTCATAAAAATTGCTCAAAATATCTGTTTGGGGGTTTTATTGTTGTTGTTTATCTTTAATAAAAACATTTGCCATATTTGTAGCGTTTGAATACCATAAAAGACAATTATATTGATTCTACTAGCAAAACACAGGAGCACACTGTATCATTGGTTTTGCATGTAATGAGGTTACAATGGATAATTGAAAGGAGAATTTGGCCCATTGCTTCAGAAACTTAATTTTCTTCCTCCTGAACCTGTCTAGGCAGACCAGCTGGCTCCAGGCAGGTCCTATTTAAGTGCAAAAATAGTATTAAGCCACCTTAATGTGACAAATGGCAAAAAGCACTTTGTAAAAATTTCATTCAGAAAAAAAAAAGGTGAATAGTTAGTTGAGTGAGCTTGTGAGGAAGAGAGGTCACAAGTGAGTAGGCTTTTATGTCCTCTCCAAACAGCTAACAAAAAACAATTTGGGGAACTGGCATAAGAAAAGGAAAAGTGCAAAGATTTTCTAGTTAAAGCTGACCAAGTTACTGTCTTTTAAGTGTTAATTGGCATAAAAATTGAATTTTGTTTTGATTCGTGTGAATATTCTGCAGTCACTGTTGGTTAAGCTTTCAGCTAGCCTCTGACAAGGTGCTGATTTTTCTCCTTCTTCTTTAGGAGATCTCTTGAAGAATGGACTCCATCGCACTAATGCACTTACTTTCTTAGTGACAGCTGCCAAGGTGCTGTCAAACCCAGCTGTCTCATTATTCCTTTTTCATTACATTTTCTTGTTATTCCTTGTACATAGGAGAAGAACCATATTAAAGCATTCCCTCTGACTCTGTTATAATTGCACCCTCTGTTAGTAATTGCTCATCCATTCAAAAGCTTTGCTGCAATATTTTGAAACAAATTGACATCATTCTAGTTCTGCAGTTAATCTGCTATTCAGAAAGGCATAGCAGGGGGATGTCTTATTGCTGTACTTTCTATGCATGGGTACTTTGAAAAGAAAATTAGCTTTGGAGACACTGTTTGAACATTTTAATGAAACCATTATACCTAAGAGACTGCAATTTCTAGATTTCAGTCTGATACCAACTACCCCTGCTTATAGAATATTTTAATGCTCTAACTGTGCATGTCTTGATTTTACATTACATATCATACATTTTTGCCTTTAGAGTGAATAGAGAGCTTGACATTTTATTACCTCAAGTGATAGAAATGCATGAAGACATTTAGCTGTCATACTGACAACTTGTATAGAAACACTAATGGAGATACATTATGCAAAGCAAGTTCTCAGAGATGTGATGGTCAGGTTTTTGTAACATAGTTTTCTTTGATGTCATAGCATGCCAAGAAAATAATGTATATCACTAAATTGAAAGATCAAAAGACATATACTGTCTCCTTTATTAGAGAGCATCCCGTTCCTCTCACAGATATATCACTTCCCCTGGAAATTATAAATGATTAGTATGAAATACAAATTACAAAACATGCAAACACCATGAAGAATTTAAGGTTTCCCTGCATAGTGGTATTTAGGAGCAAGAAATACCAATAACGTTAACTTGAATTAGAACATTCTTTCTTTTCCTGACAGTGAAGAGTAGGATAAGCACTGACAAATGGATATGAATGATAATTTTTCCAGACAGCACGTAAGCACTGTTTTGACAGCTAAGGAGAACCACTATTTAAAAAAGCATTATCCATGAAATCTGTATTTGTAAGTGAATGCAATCTGAAAATGTAATTTTTCCATGCTCTCTTTCATGCCCTGACAATAAAAGCCTAGTATGACCTGCTTTGTAGTTTTGTCTTCTAAGTTAATGGGATCCTGTTGAGGCTGTAAAAAAATAAAATTATTCTTCATTGCATTGTTGTTTTTGTTTGTTTGTTTGTTTGTTTTCTCAACCCCTCAGGAAGATTCATATTGCATCTATTGCTAATGTTGTTTTCCGTTTGGTTAAAAACTTTCTTCTTACAAGGCCCAAGAAAATAGTGAAGGAAATGTGCTGTGTTTTGGGACTACTGTCATTTTCTTCCATTTCACCTCCTGAAGTGAGAACACTGAGAAAATTTGAAGGGTTTCTGAAAACAAAATGGCATATCACATAGTAATACAATCATATTGTTAATTTATTCCCTTCCTCTTACACAAAATATACACTGCTCAGAATATGTCTTTGTCATTCTATTAAAAGAATCAATAGAAAATTTACAAACCACTGTTTAATTTCTGGAAATGAGAGTTATCAGTCTACTGTATGTAGTCTTAGAAACAGCTGTATTTGTTACCGTTGCTTGTCCCAGCTCAGATATGCACAAAAATGCTGTGGGGATAAGCTGAATATTTTGTGTATTGTGTTCAAAACTGAAATGGGATTTTTGTACCCTGTGTTTTATTCTTCTTCCTAACTACTCCTCTGTCAGTATGGTTTTGGCAGCCATTGCATTGTTGTTTACTCCTATCATTTTCAACAGCTTTATGTAACTTTTCTTAATTACTGTAAATATCACCTGCTTTTCATCAGGAGTTTTTTTATGATTCATTAAAATAAAGAAAGTATCCTTTGATTGTTGAGTGGTGGTATATTTAAACAATATTGTGAGATATGTGAAAAAAGCAGATTTTTATATATTTACATTGGGTTTTGATTTTTTTTTTTGAAAGATTTTTCTTCTTATGTCTGTTTTCTTTGATTGTGTCTTTTTCATAGAAAATAGTGCTCTGTTTTTCTTGAACTGAGCTATTTAAATGATACAAAGATTTTAGGGTTTAGTAGTTGAATTCTCATAACTATTCAGCTTTTACCTTTTATAGCAATGATATCAGATAGAAGCATCTTCTTTAAAAAAGCCCTTGAAATCATTTTCAGACTATCTGATCTTTGATGAAAAACTTTACCTAGGTTTAAAGCTGATCTTCTGCATGACCAAGTGGTTTGAGTGCTAAATGATTTACACATAGAACTATGCTTTCTGCTACTTTTACTATTGGATTTCTGTACAAAAAAAAAAAAAAAAAAAGGCAAATTTTCATTAATATCAGTGAAATGAAGCCAAAACATTTCAGCCAAATAATTATAATGATAATGTACAACATCTTCTAAAAGATTTGTCATTTTATTCAATACATCTGCATTTGTGTTTATTTTCTTAAAATTGACAGATAGGATTCTGGGCCATTCTTCTAGGAAACCTCTACCTAGAGATGTTTATCCATCAGTGGAAGAGCATGTCTTTCACAACAGTGAAAATTACTGTGTTTCATTCATTTCTTAGCAAACATACCTTGAATCTACAACCTTTTTCTTAATTGCCCCACTGGAAACAGGACTCAGATCATGAAAACATCCATTTTAGAAAATTGTTTCAAAAATTTGTATAATTAGCTTTGTTATATTTCCTTAGACACAAGTGAATTGAGCTATAGCTCCAGTACAAATTGATTCAGATTAATTATATGTGATTCAGATACCTTACTGTCAGGAAAAACTTTAAAGAAGTTGAGGGAAAAAGGGTAACAGCTACAACACGGCACCTAAACTTTTAATTCTATGAAAGAATATACAATAATAAAGACATAAAAAACAGCCCACTCTGAGAATATTGACTACAGAGTCAACTAATTTACCCTTGCTTCAGTCACATAATTAGTATTGATAGAAATGACTTATTTCACTTTTTATAGCTCCTGGCAAACTGTCCTTTTTTAGATGTTAGCTTAGCCAAAGCAGCATGCTTGGAATTACCAACCTTAAGCCACACCAAACTGATGTCTAAGAAAACAGTGTTTTACTCTGAATTTCAAAAGGACCTGTGAAAAATTGCTTACAATCTTCTCTTTTAAGATTCCTTAAAAAGAGAGGGCTGTGTATACACATGTATGCGCACGCACACACACATACTTAAAATAAAGCTTCATGACATTTTTTTTTTGAGGAACGAAAGAGAAGAGGAAATTCTTTCCTTCATCTTCTGTAACTAGGCACAGAAAATGAGTTTAATTAGTCTAATCACCAGCACTGTCTCCTTACTGACAAGAGCGCTCGCTCCCTGACCTGTCCTTGCTTGCCCTTTGTGAAAACGGCAGCCCAGCTGCTGCTATCTGCACAGTTCTTTAGCAGGCTAAGGCAGCCCATAAATCCTATCAATCATTACTCTCTGGCAGTCAATGTCGTAGCCTTTCATAGAAGGACTTTAAGATTATGCAATTTAATTCCAGAAACAGATGGGACCCACAGGACTGAATTTGGAACAGTCCAAATCAAGTCTATCCAAAAAAGTGTACGTGTGCTTCATCTGTGGTGTGTGGTTGTGTAAGAGTAGATTCTCTAACCTGGAATTCCTCAAGAGTTATCTCAAGCCCTAACTTGACTTTAGGTTTTTATCCCCACAAAAAGTTTTTGTAAATATAAGACAATATCCATTCTCATATGGGTAGATTTCTTATGTTTCATAAACATCAAGTTTATTTCTAGTCATGAAAATATTACAGTGGGTAACAGATTTCATTTTGAATATACAGTCAGATACATATAACCCATGCTGATTAAAACCAAGACCTTTCATAGTATTTTGGAAGCTTCCAAGATCTACAGACGCAAAGAATTCTTGATACTACAAATCAAATGAATTTAGTATGCTTGTTTCATAATTCTTGGAGTTCTGCAACAATGGGGACACAATTGTTTCTCTTTAATTAAGATTATTTTATTGATGGTATTCCTATTGCCTCTGTTCTTTAGGACTATTTTGGGCAAATGTGAATGCCAAATACTGCATTATGCTATGCAGAAGTCCCTTGAAAATACAGCAACATCCTCATTTAATTTCTTAAAACCAATCTTTTTTTTTCATGTTTCCTACCCAAAACAATGCCTTTATATTTAAATCATTGACAGTGAATACTCGTGTTGTTTGAGAGGCCATAAATTAACAAGTAATTATAGTAAAAAAAATTGAGTTGAACTTAGGCTTACCAGTGAGGTCATTGAAAATAAATCTTACAAGCACTTAAATTTGTCTATCAGGAGAAAGTGGGAACTTGGGCAGATACAATGGAAAATTAGTGAACTACGGTATGGAACTGTGGTAAATTTAAAGAAAATTTTTTAGGAGAAACATTATGTTCACGAAGTCATTAGAAAAATAATTCTAAGAGTTTTTAAGCAGCATGTAGTAATGTGTAGTGAAAGACAGCTGACATTCTATAACAGATATCATCCAAGGCTGTAACAGGACAATAAGGATTTTTGCTGTAATGCCTCCAAAGAGGGCCATGAGATTGGTATTGAGTTGTGCAATTCATTGGTCATCTGGAGCAACCTCACAGAGTTCGTATATTACTGAAATTAAGGCAAGACTTCTCTTCATTGACTGGATTAGGGGGAAAGTAGCTGGGAAGAATAATGAGCATTAATGCTATAGCTGAGCATCAATGACATCATAAATAATGCATTCAATAAATGACTGTCAGATGAAAATCACTTGAGGCACCAGAACCTGAGATACTAATTGTATAGTTCAAAGGTGTGCAGGAACAGTCTCAAAGATGAGAGAAATGTCAAAGATAGATCTAACTTTGCTTGGAAGTACACGAGGAGAATGTAACATCAGATTCCAGCTCAAGTTGTACAGGAAGTTTCAATGTATTTCAGATAGAGAATCTTAGAGGTGTTAACATGTGAGCGATAACAGGTAATTCTCTGATACGGAAACCTTGTTAAGCATATATTTCTAAATATGCTTGATATCTGACTAACACTGACTATAGTTAGGGTTCTGTGCACAATTTATGAGAGCAGGAATATTACTGGCAGCACTGAAATCAGCAGGAGATCTGCCACTGACATTAACGACACCAAGTTATCACCACTGCAGTCTGATTCTGTATTAAATCAGTTACCATGGATATGCATTCAGCAGTCAGGCTGTTTATGTAAGCAGAACTAGCAATCTCAACAAACCCAAAACAATAGTTTATTAGAAATATCTACCAAAAAGCACAAGAAACTCCCCCAAAACAAAACAAAATGTTTTAGTGTCAGGGTGGATTTGGCTTTGTTACTTCTAAAAGCATAAGGACTCATTACAAAGAAGTGTAAATGCCTAACCTTTACCCAGTCAGGACTGAATTGCCTTTATAGCTCTGAGTCAAACACATTTTCAGTTAGAGCCTTGAGGTCATTTAGTTGTGATTTCATAAACTAGTGACGTAACAAAGCTATGGATTCCATTATCCCAATAGTAGGACAGACAAAAAGAGACAGGACAAAATTTTCCTCATCCCCTTTCTGTGGGATAACTGCTATTGCAACAATTACTGCATTACTCCAGAAACAGATAGTTCTGCCCCACCTACACAGGAGCCTTGACATCCCCACAATTCAGGACTTTTGTAGTCCTATACACTGCTATAGAAGGGTAATACTGGAATTTCTGGTGGAAATCTTATACACTGGTCTTAAATAATCCATTATATGCAGCTCTTTAAAAATATTTGTTTATCAAAAAAGTTAATGATTAATGCTTTGAAAGACTGAGCAGACGCTAAAGTGATTCATGATGTGTATAAGTGATAATTGACAAAGAAAGCAAGAAGACGAGGGATGAACAAATGTCAAAAACGATGAGAATGTAGAGTGTTAATACAAATGAAAAGTGGAAAATATTAACAGAAGAAAATAAAACAGTATGTACTGAAATACTTAACGATAGTTATAATGAAAGGGAAAACAAGTTTATAAAAACAAAACAAAACTTTTACAGCTTGGTTATTAATCAAATTCATTTTTAACTGCCATGCAACAAATAAGAGTGCAGGCAGGGGCACATAATTCTGCCTCTGTTATAGCTTCTTGCAAAATGCAGGTGTAGGACAAGCTACCTGTGCCATCTCCATTCACACTTTGAGGCAGGAGCAGAGAAGTACAGGCCACACATTCAGTCTGTGTCTGTGGAGAAGGAAGGGAAAACAAAGGGAGGTGGCGACAGCAAATGGCTTCATTGCCATTGAAGTGCAGGGGGAGATGGGCAACCAGGATACCTGTGTCTATAATCCTAGTGCAGCACTGTGTAACCTTACAGATGCTGCTCTGTCTTCTCCCACAGTGTTTTTGACAAATACATATGCCTGGGGTCTAAGCCTCATTTTCAAGTCAAAGGAATCTTAGAATTTATTTTCTGCTTATTTTGTAAATACAAATGTATTGATTACATGGCAATGTCTGGGGGGCTGCAGGGATGGCTTTTGTGAGAATAGTCTAGTTGATAAGAGCCAGTTCCAGATGGCTCCAAGAGGGACCAGCTGCTGGCTAAAGCTGAGACAAGGAGCAACACTGGTTGTGCCTCTGTGAGAGCAGATTTAGGAAATGTAAAAACTGCACAACAGCATCTGGGAAAGAAAGGACTGAGAAGCTGAGAGAGAAACAACCCTATGGACACAAAGGTCAGTGAGGAAGGAGGGCAAGAGGTGCTCCAGGCGCTGGAGCAGAAGTTCCTCTGCAGCCCATGAAGAGGACCATGGTGATGCAGGCTGTCCTCTAGCAGCCCACTGGGGTACATGGAGGTGCCCATGGTGCATGTAGCCTGAAGGAGGCTGCAGCCCACAGGGAGCCCCCACAGCAGGAGACTCTGGACCAGAGCAGCACCCAGTGGAGAGGGACCCATGGTGGAGCAAGAGGTCTGGTGGGAGCTGCAGCCTGTAGGGGATCCATGATGGAGCACTTTGCTTCTGAAGGATGGACTCCAATGTAAAGGAGAAGTTCTTGAAGAGCTGCTGTGAGAAGCCCACATAGGATCACAGAATCGTAGAATGGCTTGGGTTGGAAAAGACCTTAGAGATCATCTAGTTCCAACCTCCTTACCATGGACAAGGATGCCACACACTAGATCAGGTTGCCCAGGGACTCGTCCAACCTGATCTTGAACACCTCCAGAGACGGGGCGTCCACAACTTCTCTGGGCAACCTGTTCCAGTGCCTCAACACTCTCTGAGTGAAGAATTTCTTCCTTATATCTAATCTAAAATTACCCTCTTTTAGTTCAAAATCATTACCACATGTCCTATCACTATATGCCCTTGTAAAAAGTCTCTCTCCAGCTTTCTTATAAGCCCCCTTTAAGTATTGAAAGGCCCCTATAATGTCTCCCTGAAGCCTTCTCTTCCCCGGGCTGAACAGCCCTCTGATCATCTTTGCGGCCCTCTTCTGGACCTGCTCTGACAGATCCACATCCTTGTGCTGGGGTCCCTAGACCTGGATGCAAAACTCCAAGTGGGGCCTCACAACAGCACAGTAGTGGGGGACAATCATCTCCCTTGACCTGCTGACCACTCCTCTTTCAGGAAGGACGGCATCCCGTGGGACGGACCCCACATGGAGCAGGGGCAGAGTCACCATGAGGGAGCAGTGGAGATGAAGCGTTAGGGACTGACTGCAGCCCCCATTCCCTGTTCCTCTGTGCCACTCAGGGGGGAGGAGGTAGAAGAGGGTGAATGGGGGGAAGGTGTTTTTAGTTTGTTTTGAGTTTCTCACTGCTCTAGTCTGATATTAGTAGGCAATAAATTGCATTAATCTCCCTTATGCTGGTCTGTTTTGCCTGTGATGGTAATTAACGAGGGATCTCCCTGTACTTATCTCAACCCATGAGCCTTTTTTCATTGTATTTTTTCCCCCTGTTCTTTTGGGAAGGGCGAGTGAGAGTGCTGCATCTTAGCTGCCCATCAGTGTGAAATCACCACAACAACATAGTTTTCTTTAAATACTGCCCCCACCTTAGGTCTATGGTGACATACAGGAATGTAGAAGTAATTCTAGCAGTGCAAAGGGAGAGTATCAGAGGAATACGGTAAGGATTTTCCCAATCGCCTTTTCTACGTTGTTCACTTCAGAGAGTTGCTACTAGCCAAGATGTTTGGGTGTAATTTGGAACAGGAATGTGATTTAAACAAACAAACAAACAAACAAACAAAAAACCTGTAATTCTCCACAGGGAAAATAATAAATGATTTTGCAAAATTCCTCCCTGTTTTACCTTGGTATAATTTTATTACTATTCAGGGCCTACATTGTTGTGTGGTCTGATGGTCTTTTCCTGGATGATGTCTCTGGCTGGGACACAATTTTCTACTACAGCTCATGAGAGTTGTGTGCTGGAGACACATCAGGAACTGCTAAGAAAAGGAGAAAAGAACTGAAGCTGATGTTAATATGAAAAACTTAAGTAGCTGGGCATGTACTGTACAAAATTAGGGTGAATGCAAAGGAAGTATTCTAACGAAGAATGCAAAAAAAAAAAGTTATTTTGGGTTAAATATAGTAAATAAGCCACAAAGACATGCCATTCTTAAAAACACTATTTTTAAGAGCTGGTTATTTTTCTTGTTAAAATTTCTATATCCTGAGGTATCCCATTGAAAGTATGGAAAAATTATGGTAAATTTAAAATTTCAATACATGGCTGACTCTGTGAGACATTCTGAAGAATAAGATTTTGAGATTAGTTTGCCTCCTTGCTTAGACCTGAACACAGACACAGACACACATATTTGTGTATCTTGATGGTATAGATCTGGGAAATCTGTGTTATTCAGACTAGACTCTTAGGTAATAGGGAAGAAAATAAGTATATACTGCTATAATTGAAAGTCTGTTGTTCTGAATTGTAGAGTAAGCTATTTTTCTGATCAGTCTATTTCTTTCCTCTTAAGCAAGCACAATTTTTGGCAGAAATTTTCACAAGGCCTTTTACAAAATCTGTGTCATATCTGATCTGCCATCAGTTTATTTTGATTTTTTTTTTCATCACTTTATATTTGGTTTACCTCTACCACTATTTAACTGAGTTAAAGCATTTACAGGAAGCCATCTCAAGCTAACACACTGGTCCTGACATGTTCTTTTTCTTATGTCCTTTACTTCCAGAGTTAAAAAGAAGTTCATTCAAAGGTACATTCACATGTATAGTATCACAGATTCAATTATATCTGTAATGACAGAGCAAAAATTGCATTGTCAAAAGAGCCGATAATAAAGTTGCTATATAGGTTCCTGTACTGCCATGTGGTAATGTGCCAATATATATGTGGTAATGTGCCAATATATATAAAATAACAAAAATCATTAATAGAGACAGCAAAATCTGAAGTCATAGTGCTCTGATTTTCCAAAATATCTTATGAAAATTTTCTTCCTAGAATGTGCTTGAAATGGATCTACACTGACATACAGATGAGAATCTAAACCAGTTGATTGGGTGGAAGCTAAGGTAAATAATTTGTCATGCACAGTGCTTCTCTAGTATATTTACATAGGCTTAATTTTAAGCAGTTTCTAAATATTTCAGTCCTTCACAAATACTTCTATGCTGCATTTGCTTTGTAACTTGTGTTTATTAGGCTTGTTGAACTAAATAAACCAAAACACTATTTCAGAACAAGTTCCATTTCACTTGTAAGCAACGCAGTCAAGACACTGATCACCCTGCTTAGAGGTGAAGAGGAAAGATATCCTTTCTTATTAACAAAATAATGTAGCATTCCTGCTCACATTTATTTTTCATTTATAAAATACAAGTCCTTTAAATATGTAACTTTAGAAACTAAATTAGCAGAACTGTGTTTGCATTGGTGCATTAAATTCCACTACCTTACTGGAA
The DNA here is from genome assembly GCF_964034855.1 of Anser brachyrhynchus. Classification (NCBI taxonomy): domain Eukaryota; kingdom Metazoa; phylum Chordata; class Aves; order Anseriformes; family Anatidae; genus Anser; species Anser brachyrhynchus. The sequence continues at coordinate 151,021,599 of NC_137694.1, forward strand.
TGACTTTCTGTTTACAGTGGTTTGCCGCATTTGTTCACTGTGGTTGTTTTGCCTTTCTGTATAGTTAAATACATATCCTCTGCATAACTAGTACCTTGATCACAAGCACCTTGATCACAAGTACCTTGACTGGAACTGCAAAAATGATTTGCAGGAGAATACTACGTGACTGAAGAAATCTCCATTGTGACTATTTTTTAAAAAGTGTGTTTTTTCAGTGGTATTTCAGGAGTGCCCAAATTTTGTGGTGTGGTAAAAATCTGCAAATTCCAATTAACACAACAGGAAAAAAAGATGAAAGATTTGAGAATAGAACTCTTGTTTAATTCTGTCTTCTCAGCTTGTGAGTTTCCTGTAAATTACTGATTGGCATATTGAGTTGATCTTAAAATGGACTGTAGACTATTTTTATGTCATGTTGGCAGCATTATCAGTAAAGGTCTAGTACTCCTGCTACAATATTATTCAGTGTTAAAGTGTGAGAAAATACTTGCATAACTGATCTGAAGTTTGGATTTTAGGTTTGTATCCATGCAGCAAATGCTAGTGTGGTAAAAATGACAGCTTTTCCGTGTTTGCAGATTTTTCCGATTGCTCTGTTCTTGTCAGTATGTAAATATTATGAATGCCAAGGAGGATTAACTGAGAAGTGAGTTAGAACTGAATGAAAGCCCAATTACCTGAAGCCTCCATGAAACTAAGACAACAGAATCCAAACAAATCAACAAGTAAAATGCTCAACCCTCCATTTTACATGAATTTGATTAGTCAGGCTCTTTCTTTTAGATCACTCTTTGGGTACGCTGCTGGTAATGTTTTGAGGAATGACTCACCACATAAACTTAGAGGTTTTTGATGATCACTAGATTTGCCTGGAAACTAATATGTGTTAGCCACATTGAAAACTGCTTACAGGCAGCATGCTGGAACAGAAGAAAAGCACTTCTGCTGAGGTGTTCTTCAGCAGAATCTTGGCAAAATTTAGGTACCTTAAATTAGCTTTAATTCATTAGGAAATCACTTTAATAAGAGCCTTGACTGTAGACAATCCTAATTATTTCATAGTGTCCACTGACTCACTTGATGCCTTAAACATCTGGAAATATGTTTCTTAATTACCTGTCAAAATAGAAATATTATTAATACATTTTAAAAAGGATATTGTAGTTGGCTTCCATAAATTCTAACATAATTTGAAGACTAGATTTACCTAATGATTACAAAGATATTGATTAGACTTAATAAGATGGTTTAGATATAGGTGGTTTAATATTTTCAGTAACATTTGATAGGATTTGATCTAAGGACTGTTAGAACCCTAATAGAAATCTTTTCTTATTTTCCATGATCAAGTACATGGAACATTCTTACTTCTGTATCGGAGAGATAACAGTTCACTTCTAACTCCAGGATATTGTGTGAGCAGACATCCTTATGCAGAGAATGCAGCATGTACTCTTAAACCAGGTATCTGCTAGATAATAGGGGATTGTCCAACCCCAGAAAATGCAGGGGCTCTATGAAGCTTTTGGTTGACCTCTTCTCATGTATCTTTCTTTCCAACAGACTTGTCTATTTCTCAGAATTATTCCTTCTTCAGCTGCAGCAAGCTGGATTGATTTTGAATGAGCTCATACCACCAGGTCATCCTCAGTCCTATTAAAAGCCCGGGCAGTGTCCAAATCAGCCTCCAAATCAGGTTGTGGCAGTTGTAAAAGCTGACAAGTGGCTGGGCAGAACTATCTGCACAAAATGTTGCTCTTAGTCTTTTCTAGGAAACAACTGCAAATCACACAGAAATGACTATAGAATGATCCTAGACTGCTGTCTCCTAGCTGAGATAGCTGAGAAAAATTATCAAGGATTACTTATTTCTACTTTTCATTCTCATGGCTACCTTTAGGAGCAATTTTCGGGGATGAAAAAGCTGCCTGACTTAAATGCAAATAAGAAATAATACAAGCTATCCAGAGGAAATGTAAACTGGGATGTTTATTACTGCCTTATTCCTTTTTGAGGTGTTTTCACAAAATTTTTAGACAAAAGTGAAATGTATAAGCAAATAATTTTAAATGTGCTCATATATTCAAATGTTTGAGGCAATCTCATGCCAGGTTAATTTACTACCTGAAAGGGCAGTTTTTCATCTGGGAATATCACACACAGTGTAAAGTACAGGCTGGTGACCAGGCAAGTGACCTGACTTAGCTGAAAGTTAGGGGAATACATCTTGGCTGTAGCAATTTGTTTTTCGGAATTTTATAGCGGTTCTGAGAACTAATTTTTTCTAGATTACAGTCAGCATCACTGAGTAACGGCTGAGGGAGGTACTCAAAGGTTTATTATTATTATATTTTTAATCCTAAATATAGGCTCTTTGTCATTGAGCTTCATACCATTGTATGGGAAATATTGCCAGAATTTAGGACAGATACAGGGTTGTCACCTTAAGATTTTCTAATCTCTGTAATTTCTGGATCACTTCACATCCACTTGTTTGGTATTCATATGCATTGGCGCATTAGAGAACCGTTTGTATGTATTTCCAAGAAATGAATATCCATTAAGAGACCACTTTGCATCAGTGTGCATGGGTACCCAGGGTTTCCTCCTGAGTACACTGAAGAGCTTGAGCAACTTGTTAAATCAATAGAGGCACTATCCATGAAAAGAAGCTGTTAAAGGCATTATATTACTTGCTCACTATGTGCACCACTGAGAGAAGTGAAGGCACATCTGATCTTGAAACCCTTTTTTTGAAAGTCTTGGTCTAAGATTCTGTGGTTAGATTGCCTCTGTTTGGAGAACTTCCTCTCTTAAATAAACACAAAAACAACAACAAAAGATAATGCATGTTTCTGGCTATAATGTTGGGCAAGTCACATTACCTGCTACTTGAGGACAAAAATCTCGCTGAGTCTTCGAAAGCAATTTAGGGCTCAGTGCTTCCCCTTCTTCCCCCACATCACTGCATTTCTGAAACCTTTCTGATTTGAGCAAGTTTTGATATTGTCACTTGCTAAATCTCTTACTAGTCATAGGTATTCAATGACCCCCTTCCTAGATTTGGAAACCACAGGACTGTTATATACTGTTACTTCTCTATTCAGTATTGTTTCTCAAAATCAAACTCAGAGTACTAGTCAAGCTACCTGTTTTACATGGAGCAGTACAACCATTGCAATCCTTTCAAAAGTAAATTGTTAAATTACTATCAGATTTTTTTAGAACATCAATATCCTATTTTATAGTTGTGTATAATATCTAGCAAACTTTTAAAATTGCGAACAGCATAAAAATTATATTACATTATTGGACTATTTTCAAATGTATTTTAAATATGATTATATTAAATATGATAAACTCTGAGGTTCATAGGTCTGTACATCTGAGAATTTCAAAGTAAAATGTGTTAAATTAGGCTACAGAACTGATGTTAAATAGCTTATTGGTCACAGAAGACAAAGAATATGGAAAACATGTTGTTAATCAGAAAAAAGGGGCCTGTGGGTGTGGTGAAAGAAAAGGTAGAGAAAAGAAAGAAAAGGGAGAAAAGAACTTGAGAAAAAAGTAATATAGAGAAGCTGAGTGATTTACCTGTATTTTATGACAACTATTTTGATTTTAGCAACTTGTTTATGGTAGCCCAGAAGGGAATCTGTGTCTTTTATGAGATGTAGCAATACCTTTCCAGTTGCAGCAGGCTAAACAATTTCCACCTTCAAATTTAGATGGGTACATATGTTAATTCATAACCATGTAAGTACATAGCAGAAATGAGGTTCCCAATAGGTTAATTTGCGTCATATTCAGTGTAAATACTTGATATCTGCTGGTAATCATTGTATAAAAGCTTGAACAACAGCATGATATTTCTGAGGAAAGTTCTTTAATTATCTAGGGGGAAGATGATCATTAACACCTTATTTGGTGTTTCCTTGAAGTACAAAGAACACATTCCTAAAAAGGAAGAAAATAAAAACAGTTCAGAACATGTCTGTTGCAATGTCGTTTAAAATGAGACAGAAAGAGTCTTTAATAGCATGGTGTGAGCTGTCTGAGACAGCTGGCAGTGTGTTTAGATTGCATTCACATTGCTTATTACCTCGATTGTATCATATGGTAAGACATAAGACAAAAAAAAAACATCTGAGAGTCACTTTTTAAAATCACTTTCTATAAAGAAGTCTGCAAAGATATCTTTCCAATAGATGCAAATCCTATCACCTGAGTCTGGATGAAAACACTCTGTGAAAAAGTATGCACAGTTTAAATGGTCACATAAAGTTTTGGGCTTGTACTGAATTGATGATGTTCTCTTCAAGACTTGACTTTTTCCCACTGAACTCAATGAAAAATTTCCTATTGATTTGAGATGAAAAATAACAGACTTTCTAATATGATGGCCCTTGTGGAAAATTAGACTGAAAACAATTAAACACAAAATTCAATTAAAAGTTTGCATTGAGAATGTTGTTTTTTACCTTAACAAGCACACAGTGCTTTAAATGGGAAAATACAGTAAACGCACCTGAGATTCTATTTCAGTGATGTTATTGATATTTTGTTGTAAAATGCTGTTTGGAAGCTAGGGAAAGACTTTACAATTCTAATGAGCATTCTCCATTTCAACTAAGATAGAACACCTGAACACACCTGTATTATACTATTTGTAGAGAAAAACAGAAAAGAATCTCTTGTAATGCTTAAATAACTTTAAATACATGTACTCAAAGCATTTCATTTCATTTCATTTTAAAATTTGCTTTCAAGGAATGGGAATGTCATTTCTTGATAGAAGGGCTTTCCCAAAATGTCTTAGAGCTTCATTTGTATTTAGTCATGCAGAAGTGATGAAACTGTCATCCAGTCCTGGAGTAGAGAGTGAACATTTACAAAGGAGATGAGAGGCACAAAATGATTCTTTAAGAAGAAAAGAAATATGAGCTCACTGCAGTAGAACAGAAGGTGGATAGGCAAGGGAAGGACTAGAAGAAGAATGTTTTTAAAACTATATTGTTTAAGGAACAGTGAATGAATTCAGTGATCTTCCCAGCACTTAATTAAAAATTGTAGGTGTTGTTATGAAGGTACCAATAATGCATTGACAGGCACAGGTTCATCTCAAAAGTTGCTAGGCATCATAACAATCACTTACGGTCTAGGACTGGATGGAGTCTAGGGGAAATGATGACCTTTCCATTTATATATGAAGAATTCTTTCATATATAAAGACAAGAAATATCGCAGGATGTCAAAATGTCATCATCCTCACCATCTGAAAGAGGAAAAGGTAAAATTAAGACTGCAGCAGCTACTGTTTAGTGTTCTTGTTTACAGTCTTGGTTTGTTTTACTTTCCATGCTACATCGTCTATTGTGTTCTGTTCGACGCACACGCTGGTGACTTTGGAACCAGTGATGTGCATATGAAGTGCTATTGGGCATCTTGTCAGAAGCAGAAATAAATGTAGGCAACATGCTCACAAAAGCACCCAACACTGTGGAGAGACCAACCTGTGAGTGTGAAAGTTTTATTGCCCAAGGGAATTTATTGATGTCTTGAACTTGTTCCTTGCAATTGTGAAGCTTTTTTTGGGGCTGGAAGGCACTGAAAAGCCAGTATAGCTTGTAGTATGAAAGAATGAGTATGTTGTTCAGGAAAATAGATGCAAAGAAGACACTTGTGAAATTGTTATCAGCAGCTGGAATACTGACAGTAGAGTGCTGCTTAACAGTTGGAATAGGAGTAGCTAAATTTCAGAGGCAAGGTAAAGCAGGTGTTCATCTGAATCAAAAGTATCTAATGTACTAATTCCAGTCTCTTTCCACTATGGTCATAACCAGTGGTATACTTCTCTTTAGATTACTTATGACAGATGATACCATCAGCATCGTTTTCTTAAATCACAAAAGACAATGCATGTGTGTTAAAATCATATGTGTAATTACTACCGAATGACATTCATAGGGTGTAGTGAGTGGATAACACGGAAAGCAATGCAACTCACATCAGGTTGGTGACAGAAATCACTCAAGATTTGTGTGTTTACATACAGTGTCCAAAAACGCCTCAATTATTAGGCCTTCAAGTCCATGTAACAGTCTATTTAAATCTATTTCTCTTATTTAGATCTTTTTATCATTCCTTGGGAAGAGTAACCAAAATATGTATAAGGTACGGTTATATCAAAATTGTATAGACTATGCTAATATTAATAATGCAATAATTTTTAGTGATGCGATTATATTGCATGATTTGGCGTAGAAATAAATGTGTAAAAGAACAGAATTACACAAAGCTTTTCCCATTATATGTTTTCTATTGAAATTACGATGTTTTCCTGAGCTCATTTGAGTTACAATGCAATACTTCAAAGGTCTTGTTCTAAGTAAGCATACAGGAAAAGAGGAATTTGAAGTATGCAGATAATTCAAACAATAATCAAAAATATTTTTACCTGAAAATCAAAATTGTATTTGGTGGAAGCTCAGTCTTTTCTTACGTTTTTTGAGCCAGCTTGCCTATCTTGAGCAGCATACATAGTGGACAGGGGAGATGGAACTTGAATATTCATTTGGATTTCAAATTTAAGGCTGGATTTTTGTACTAAGATATGTATATTCTGTTCCACAAAAATATCCATAATCTAAAGTAGGAGCATTTGCTGTGAACTTCTCATTCTGCACCATCTGTCACTGCCTGTTTTCCTGATGCAGAAGATACAATAAATATTTTGTGCTACATGGATCCCCTACTGGTTCTCTTACAGTCCTCCAATAGCTCTTCAACTTAATAGTGCCTGCCAGTATTTTTCACTAAAATAACAGCTATAAATTAGGCAAATCTAACCATACTTCTAAGAGTTTCCTTTCTGATTTCATGGTACTGTGATTTTGGCAAGAGAATTCAACCCCTTTATATCAACTTGCACAACAAAGTTAATATAAAAACAGACAAGTTATTTTTGTTGAACTTGGTAGGGTAGGGTAATATGCATGGTTTTAAAAGCTTTTCTTGTTGTTGTTTTATACTCTCATTTGTCAAACACAGTTTTGAATTATTGCAACCATCATAAATGTGTAACAGGGCACCAAATAAACATAGGTATTCTGTCTCCCTGGGAACTCAGGTAGTTTCCAATAAATAAACAAGTTCTACTGAAAATAAACAAACCAACCCTGGGAACCTGGGAATTTGGTTCTGGTCTTGTAATACACTGTGTTCTGAAAGACCACACACTCGTGAGAAGATCAGGGCTTACATGTGCAACAGATTCATGTGCTGTTCACAGAACCATCAGGACTTGTTCCTTCCTCTAATACAAATGGAGCTGTAAGGCTATAGAAGCAACACAGCTAGGATAACATCTTATCTGTTAAGGAGCCTGTTGAGTCCATGGATGGGCTTATGATGCAGAAGGATAATTGACATGATTGTATTTCATTTTGCATATATATATATCTAAAATCAGTTATGTGGGGTTTTATTTTATTTTATTTTATTTTATTTTATTTTATTTTATTTTATTTTATTTTATTTTATTTTATTTATTTTATTTTATTTTATTTATTTTATTTTATTTTATTTTATTTTATTTATTTTATTTTTTTATTTTATTTTATTTTTTGGGGGGTGGGGAGGGGGAAGTTCTTGTTCTGTAGATTTGTACAGCCCTTGGATGATGAGTAATAAATAACACACAACAAACCCCACAGTGCACAACTGGCGTCATTATATAGGAAGGACAACTCCTCAGTGTTTATTGGTGTTAACCGAAATTTAAATCTCACACATCACTGCAGCATAATGATGGGATTTATGTCTAGTTCTAATATATATATATATATATATATAAAAGTCTGACCTTTCAAAGCTTTGAGATGCATCTGATGCATTTTTTTTTTTAATCATCAGAATTAGGGAGAAGTGAGATAAATGTCTAAAATTGTCATTTCCAAAGATAAAAGACAAGAAGCATATTTTTATGATGGTATAGCAGAAGCCTGAAATATTTATAATCCTGTCCATTATGCAGCAGCTACTGAAAGCCCTGACACTATATGCTAAACAGTAATACCTGGAGTTAGTTTTTTTTTTTTTTTTTTTTTTTTATCTCAGCCAAAAACGTCAGACAATTTCTAAAGGCAGTGAAGGTAGCATTTTTTTTTTCCTCCAAAATCCAGGTATGCATGTATATTAAATTATGTTAAATCTAGAGTGCTAACCTTTCTATGCTGTCTTTCAAAATCTCATTTATAAAGTCTTGCTTTTGTAACAAGTCTCTATACTGCCAGGCTGTCAATATCTCAAATTCCTGCAGAAAAGTTTAGAGAGAAAGAACCTTTCTTTTTCAGGAAAAAAAAAAAAAGGCACGGGGTGTTGATTAAGCATCAGGAAGGGAGTAGTATTGAACACACTTAAGCATTCTTCAGTTTACATATTCAGTCTATAACTTCTGTAGTTCAGTCAACATTATTCTTTCTGGTGTAAATATATTTTTTACTGTTCTCCATCATCTTTGTTGCAGCTCTCTCTGTGGGATTAGAAAATGTGCTAGTTGCTGATTATATATATCACGTGATAATGTTATGCTATGGGAATGCCATAAGTTATGGAAATGTATAGATAACTTCCTGAATTAAGAGTATATGGTGAACATATGTACATATATGTACATATAATAGTAATTCAAACATAAATTCGTATGTTTTCTGAGCATTTCAAAATGCGTGTGCCTGAAACAGTCATTAAGAGTTCTTTACATTTTTGAAGCATCAAGGAAATCTTTAACAATAGGATCTTCTCTGTGAAATTGAGGCTTTCATCAATAACATTTAACATCTGTTATTGGCAAGGCAAAAATGTTTCCTAGTGAACTAATTTGAAACTATATTACATCAAAAATTATTCAAATTATCAAAAATATTATTCAAAGTGTACCCTTAAATCCCATTCTAGAAATATGAGTGTTTGAAATGAACAATTATTTTTAAGATCTAGTATACATTCCCAGAGAACAATGCTAAAATTGCCTAAGAGTTAAATTTTTTTTCTGTTTGTGTCTTTTTTCCCATTTTCCTTTCAGACAGCAACCGATCCATGTTCTGTTTGACAAATTTATATTCATAGTACACAACCCACAGGAATGAGTTAGACTTGTGTAACCTCTCAAGTGGTACCGAAAAAAGTGTGAGTACTCATAATACAGAAAATTAACTATTCGAAATTTCAGAATAGACTAAAGCATTCACCTGAATGCTTAACTTTCTGGTAACACAAATAGGTAATGTATAAATACATTAAAAATAGTTCTACATATATGTGTGGTGTCACTCAACAGTTGCCAATACTTTTTAAAAATGTTGTTTTTGTCTTTAAAATCTCTAAAAATGTTGCATGAATACTAAATATGCCAATCCCACCCCCAGTTTAAGTCATCCCCAAACTATTTATGAGTCTGTGATGAATTTGTAGGAAGGTTTCAAATGGAAATAATGGGAATAGGTGAGAAATGTGGAACGTGGGAGGTGTGAGGTAGCCATGAGATTTAAAGCCCTGTCTCCTGTAGAAGAGATCACTGTGCATATTTTGCACAGCATGCCAGCTACTAAAATAGTAGGTAAAAGGGAATCTCCTTTGATGGGTGTTTTCTGAATATGATGCTCAATTATTTTTTTTCAGTGTTCCCCAAAATATAGTACTTGACTTTGGTTTATAAAACATTTTATTTCTAAGAAAAAAAAAAAAAGGTAAGTTTTTTTTAGGGGAATAAAAATTATAACAGAATTATTTTCTTCTAGCTTTTGGATTGGCAAGCAAATAAAAAATATGTTTGTATAACAAGCATTCTGCTTTAAAATCCATTTTTGATATAGCTGTGCTCCTTCAGATGAAAATAGGGTGGAAACAGACTATGACTGATTTTATGAGTGCCAAGTGCTCAAGAATCAAGCTCATAGCACTGACTTTTGTAGGTGTACAGAACGGAGAAAACCCTTAATACGCAGTGCCCCATTTTTGTCAGGCTGAAGATTGCCGTGGTCACAGTATATAAGTACTTTACAACTGCTAATTAATTTCTTTTCACAGGGCTCTTGAGATAGCATTATTTCCTTGTCCTCATTATATAGAAATGGAACTGAAATATAGAGGAATTAGTTTTTTTTTTTTCTTTTTTTTTTTTTTTTCAAGGTCATAGAGGAAGTTGGGACAGATCTTGGAACAAAGCCTACCTCAAAAATTGTGCCTTAACTAATGTATCACTTCCCTCCCCCTGAGGCACCTATGCAAAGGCAGACACAACAAAGTTCTTGGTGAATCAAAACTCCTCCACAAGTAGTTGGCAAACTTTGAAAAGTTTAGTTTAGGAGTATCTATGCTCCTAAGTACTTACTAGGTAAGTGAGATAGTTTAGAAATGTTCTTTAAGAGTATTTTGAAATTTCTTCCTGAACCAAATAAAGAGGGCTACATTGGTCTTGGTGGTTTTTGTTGTTGTTGCGGTTTTTGTTACTGTTCTGAGGATTTTACATACATGGTTATATTATTACTATCATTTTCATAATCCTTCATTAGTTTTGGTCATAGGGTTAGCCTCATTCTTGTTATTCCTGAACCATTTCTACTATCTTGCTTCAAACAGAGTTTAAATAGTTGCCATCCAAAACCATTTTTATCCCACTGAAAATGCACAGCCAGATTTGCAGTTGCTCTCTTGAAAGCCAAAGGAATTCAAAATAGGTTACTATAGTAAAATAATTTTTCACAGTATTTTCTGTAAAAGCAATTCTGCTTTGTGGAGTAAAAAGTTTTCATCAGTTTTAAACTGAAGTAAAAGAGAACAGGATATTGGAATGGTATCATATTGTTTTTCAGCAGAGGATGCAATTCATGAAGCAATTTCATGACCAGGGAATAACTGGGCTGAATGCATTCATTCAGATTGAGGATGAAGGTTCATTTGAAGTGGATGAAAATCTGCTGTGTTTTATTAAAGCAGGAATCTGGTTTTCAAACAGATAATCTGAGGTTTGAGATTGAAATATTGCTTTTGATAAAAGCAGAACGTTATTTCCCAGTTCCTGCTTTCATGCATAAATCAGATATGATTAAATGAATATAAATATTTTAATTTTGTAAAATGTACTGATGAATGTACTATAAAGCTAATAGTCTGGAAGGGATGACTTCTTTTGGGTTACCAACATGAAAGCGTGGCAAGAGTATTTTTTCCTTGCTCACTCAGCTCATAGCATCTCCTAAAGCTGCTGCCATGATGGTTTTATACTCTTGCTACCATCAAACAAGTAACCAAGGGATGAAAAGCTGCATATACTCTTAGCAGTCATCTGAACCTGTAAATCTCTGAGTCTCTATGGTAACTTTAACTAAATTCACTCTGTTAGTCTCTGTTTATCTAATATCTCCCTCTCAAAAACAAACAAAAAAACCACACCTTACTGGCTGGCTATTGACATTACAGATTCTGTGCGTCTTACCCAAGTCTTGTGAAAAGTGAAACAGCCTTCTGAAAAATCTGTTTGTGCTAGAACTTTGCTTGGTAAAAGATGAGGAAGTAAAGCTCTTCTGTTTTTTAACCAAGAAGTCCTCATAACTATATATTTTTTAAACAACTAGTTTCCTTGACCTTATTAGATTTACTTTTTGTCCAACGTAACATATTTGGCCCCAAAACCCTTCATTATCTGTTACTGTTCCTATTGATCAGGAGCTTCTCTGCTGTGGTTTGTACAGTAAATGTGTGCTGGAGTCATCTTTGTATTTTAGAGTAGATTGAAAGAGACGGCAGCCGCTGCAGGTCAGATCTGATGGGAGATCTGAGTTGTCATAATAAGCCAGTTTCTCAGTAACTTAGAGCAATGAAGTTCAGAGGCAGCCAGCTCTGGCAGGTGCTGAGCAGGCTAAATATTGATTGGAAGGGAAAACTGAGGGAGACAATGACCTTCTATTCAGAGCCTCACAAAAGTGTGGCCAGGCCGAAACTCTTGCTAATGCAGCGCCTTCCTACTTAACACTGTACAATAGCAGGAGGCAGGCATGCTTCCTTCCTGCCTCAGATCCATTGCTTCTGACTTCTGACATCAAGTCATTAACTTTGTTAGCCTTGCTCCTCCCTTGGTGGTTCCTAAAAGGAAGGGAAGAGGAATGCTTCTGAACCTGAGCCTCATCAAAGTCATGAGAGTCATTTTCAAGCACAGTACATTGTTATCTGTAAGTTACCTAAAAAAAAAGAGTCAAACTGAAACTCCCTCAAGCCTACCTGTATTTTCAGCAATTAATGGGGGAATTATTTACCATTAAAAAGGCTTTTGCTGTCTGGATTTCCTCCAGTTCAGAGTCAGCTCTACCAAATTGGCCAATGCAATTTATTATCTCCTCAGGGACATTCTACTGTCCCAGCTAACCTTTCTCAGAATAGATCCAGCTGTGTCCTTCTGTACAAAATCTTTCCACTCCCCTAAAATGCAGTCATTGTAAGGATGTCCTCGACAGAACTATTAAAGATACCCTTAGGCCCTGCTCTGCATTAATGACCTATAAGCTCATGACTTCCATTTCAGCTGTATGTATTTTGATGTGAGGGTTAAGAAGGATAGCACAGGTTCAAGAACACCATCAAGATCCCCAGGGAAACAAAAGTGCAATTATTCTGTAAATGGCAATTCAGAATTAATGGCTCAGGAAAACGACTTTGCAGAGAATTTCAGCTCCCATGATTTTATTTGGAATGGATGGCACTTGGAAGGTAGTCCATTACATGACAGTTATGCCTTGCAATTTTTTATTTTTAGTATATTTCATCTATAAGTCTTGAAACATTTCTATGTCTTGTCTCTGTTTTGTAAGTGTGGACAGTGAGAAATCTGTAAATGAGACAATGAGTTGAATCTATTCACTTGAAGTCACACATTAAACCTGGGCAAACTTCTCTAGGTGTCCATGCTTGAGTAGGGGAGTTGGGCCAGATGACCTCCAGAGGTCTCACCCAACCTCAACTATTCTGTGATTCTGTGATTCATCTGGTGGCTTAGATGAAATGGAAACAGATCCCCTAAGCATCAGGTTGGCATCTTAGTTCCTTAGCGTAACAACAGTTAATTCTGCCAGGTACTTCTGTGATCTGGGTGGTCTGTCCTGAAAATCAACAGAGAAAGATTATTTGAATTTATTTTACGGTTCTTTATGTATTGTCATCTGCTTGGAGAAAAAACATGCATGCACACAACTATGTATTTACAATATAGTTAGTACAACTAAATTAATGACAGGTCTGTAGAAAATGATCTAAATGAGCGATTACTTAAAAATATATTTTCAATCCAATCATATACCTATATTTAATATTTAGCATCAGCAAGTTTTCATACCATAAGAAAAAGGAAAGAAAGAAGGGTACTCAGCAGTTAGGTAGGACTCACATTTGGAGGCGAACATATACTGACTTTGGAACTCAGCTCAGTGGAGCTGAGATAATTGTCATGATTTCCCTTTTTTTGCTAAGTTTCCCAAAGCCTGTGTAATCATGCTATGTGTCTGCCTGCTGTTCCCTCCACCCTTAAGTCACTTTTGAACCCTTTGGCCAATTTCAGCCATCTGTGATAAGCAGAGGTCTCAAAGATATGAAATTCCTGAGTGATTCTGAGCAATGGTTCCTACACAGAGGAGGAAGACTATGGGTATGGCTGACATTCATGCTCTGCAGTTGCCTGGCATGTGCCCACACATTCTGCTTTGGCATCCATTCAATGTGCTGTACTGCAACTTGTGAAGGTGCTGGATAGGGCACCCAGGGACAGCAAAGAAACAGGAGGAATGTGGCTGTGGAAAATGGCGCAAAACATCAGGGGAGGCATTTGGATTAGTGCAGTGAGGAGGTGTAGACATGCAGGAAACACATCTGTTTAAAACTTAGAGTGCTTATTTTGTCTTGTTGAAAAACAATTTCTTTGAATAAAAAGTACGATTAACGATCTCCAGTGGAGATACAGAGAACATCTTGCCTCAGAAGCAACTATTATAGTCAGAAATGTGTATTCATGCTTCTTGATTTAAAATCTTAAATTACTAAGTTAGTCTGTCAGTCTCCTCTAAAGGATCTTCTCTCTTCCCATAGACAGTATAGGGAAGTTAGGTCACCTAGCTAAATTAATTGGGCTTCAGGAAGGGAAATTTATTTATTCAAGGCATAAAAATGGCCTTAACTATTACAAATATTAATGTAATATTTAATGTCGTTTTGCATGTGGATATCCACATTTACATGAACATCTTCAAGATAAACCAGGGGAAAAGTCTGCCTTAATTTATTGTTTTTCTCCTTACAAAATCAATGAAACCCTTAGGTCCAACAGATTATTTTATAATTAAACAAGAGAAAGAAGATTCTTAAAATTGTACAGCTGGAGTGGATTTTCTGATGACAGAAGATGGAATTAGTGATTTGGACTGTTTAAAAACGCAATAAGCTGAGTCATGTGGCTCACAAAAATTAATACATTTCAGGTATGTTTTATCACTCAGTGAAGCTAATGCCTAAATTAGGCTTGCTACCTATCAGCTTTTTACCTAGATGCTCATGTCAGATTGTTTTATAGTCATTATTTTAATGCAGCTTTTATGACTATATTTGTCAAAAGAAAGTTTAGGCTATTTTTTAAAAGAACTGAAAAGTAAACACAGGTTTTAAATGCTCAAAATCTTCTGCTGTTGTGTCTTGTTCTTCCTTGGGAAGAGAGTTTTTTTTTTTTTTTAAACTCAGGTGTTCATTTTTCAGGGATTCATTTTCAGTGTTCATAATTTTATGAGGCACGGTAGGTAGCTGTGTTATCAGAGAAGATGGAACAGCTAATGCTCTAGCAATTTATTCTCATTACTGTTCAGCTCTGAGGTAGGCAGTTGCAGGCTGGTCTATTCTGATTACAATTTTACCAAAACAACAGAAATTAATGGTTACAAACATTTTCCATAAGGGGAGTAAATGTCTTTCTGAATGGCAAATTGCTTTGCTTTGCTAAATCTTTGCATTAATGTTGGTAATTAAGTAGATCCATGTGTATAAAATTGTCCTTAGAGTTTATAATCTTGGTTTGAATTTAAAAATCAATTTCAGCTTAGAAAGAGAAAAAACACCATCAAACAGAAAATCTTTTGTAGGTATCCATGTTGGTCTGTGGTCTTCCATGCTTCATCATTTTGATCATTTGATCTTAAAACAAGTATTTACATTTGTCAGAAAATGTAATGAAAGTCTTTTGGTACAGTGACTAGAGGAATTGAGGTCCCTAGAGCGTGTCCTTTCTTTCTGCTCCGTGTTTGTTTAACAGTTGGCCTAATAGATAATCTTAGTGATTATGGAGATGGGGTCCTGCTCCCAGACAGGATTTCTGTGTTTTACAAAAAAAAATCAATAATATTAATGGGTGCAACCCCCACAAGCCACACTTTATATAACTGTGAACAAACTGCATACACACTTACATCTGTTGTCTGATCTGAGCAGCAATTTCTATGAATAAGTTTACTATCCTGTGTGGGCAATACTCATACATATCTAGGTATTTGTCTAGCATGCATACAGACATGATTTTGGGGAAGAAAAAAAGAAAACTTAAAATGCATGTGATGTGATATAATATGTGGTAATCTTGTTCTGGTAGCATTTTAAAAAGAGGTAATTAAGAAGTTAAAAAACAAACAGTAAAATGAAATACAAATCTGCCCTTCTCTTATGATACTGTCTTAAACGATAACTTTACTGGTCAAATTCAGGGTAAATTTGGGCAAAGGTTTATATAATTTTGTTTTATGCTATGAGGCATCCATATGCACATTATATTAAGCAATTTGGGTTCTGGAGTTCCCAAAACAAATACACAAGCACACACACATACAAAAAAAACTTCAAGTCTTTAGAGTGCGCTTTTACTGGAAGAACTTACTTGGAGAGACAGAATTGGCAGATTACTGGTAACTTGTAAACTTATATTTTACAGTCAAACATTTTAATTTGTTTACCATTTAAACTTTGCTCTGAAATTCCTTTTTTTTTTTTTAATGCTTTATTAGTTGCTTGATTGTTATTGAGAAATAATATAATTTGAAAACACTGTGGGCCTGATATTCAGCAATGTTGAGTGCTCACAACTTTACATGCTATTGATAAGGACTACAAAGCCTCAGCAGCTCTTATGTTAAGTAGCTCATAGGTTCTCACTTACTTTTAAGAACTCATAAGCTCTTATTTTATGTAGCTAAGTATCTGTTTATGTACATGAAAATAAAGCTTAAACTTTTTGCTGCAGTTGCAATGTATAGAAAGGTCAAAGGCACATGAAAGAACTTTAAAAGCTCAAGATGTACCCAAAGAAAAATTCCGCTAGAAATGATGTTAGAATGTAGAAGAGGCATTTTCCAAGAAATTCCTTAATCTTAGTAGTCTACAGAAAATGCATGAACAGAGACATACAGTGAAGGTGGGATGCAGCATTGCAGAAAATCTTCATAATGCTGTTTGGTGTTATGAGATGGCTTTATCTAGACATAATTTCAAGACTAGTTATAACCTCCATTACCCTGAAGCAGCCCAGACTGTGAGAGTGCAAAGGGTGGAATCATCTCACCTAATTGCAGATGAGCTAGGTCCTGTGACCTGTGCTATCTGGAGATGCTTTCAGTATAGATTCTGATAACTCTCACACAGTGTAGTTGCCATTATTTCTTCTCTGCAGAAGCTACAAATTATGTACTATTTGTTTTGAAAAATATAAAAACTCACAAATGCATGTTAATTTTTCTACAATAAACTTGTTTATATGATAGAAGAAAGGATAAAAGATTTGACTATGGATCCCATACTTTTCAAAGAATCATAGAATCATAGAATGGTTTGGGTTGGAAGGTACTTTAAAGATCACCTAGTTCCAACCCCCCTGCCATAGGCAGGGATACCTTCCACTAGACGAGGTTGCTTAAAGCCCCATCCAGCCTGGCCTTGAACAATTCCAGGAATGGGGCACCCACAGCCTCTCTGGGTAACCTGTTCCAGTGCCTCACCACCCTTATAGTAAAGAATTTCTTCCAAATATTTAATATAAATTTACCCTGTTTTAGATTAAAGCCATTTTCCCTTGTCTGATCACTATACTCCCTGATAAAGAGTGCCTATCCAACTTCACTCTCTAATACAGGATGCCTGTCCAGTTTAGTAATGAAAAAATCCTCTACAAAATATTAAGACAAAAGCTAAAAATCTGTGGTGATAAATAGTTCAAAATAAAAAACAGAGCAAGACTATACAAAAAGTTTTAATCTAGCTTAACATTAGACATTTTGAGACCGTCTTTGAATATAGTAATAATTTTACAGTATTGCAAAACACTATGTGTACACTTACCCATTATTTGTTACACAAATTATGTAATTCTTGATATTTCTAAGGTAAATGTCTAATATAAAATCAGTACATCTACAACGAATAACAAGGTATTTTCTGTACTGTTGAAAATAAAGACGACATTCCAGTACCTAAATGGAGCCTACAAGAAAGCTGGAGAGATATTTTTTTACAAGGGCATGTTGTGATAGGACAAGGGATAATGGCTTTAAACTGGAATAGGGTAGATTTAGATGAGGTATAAGGAATAAATTCTTCCTTGTGAGGGTGGCGAAGCACTGGAACAGGTTGCCCAGAGAAATTGTGGATGATCCCTTGGAAATGTTTAAGGCCACGTTGGATGGGGCTTTGAGCAACCTGATCTAATGGGAGGCATCTCTGCCTGCAGCAGGTGAGTTGGAACTAGATAATTTTCCAACCCAAACCATTCCATGATTCTATGAAAAAAACAAACAAACAAACCAAACCAACCAACCAAACAAACAAAGAAATACAAAGAAAAACCCTTTCCAGCCAACAGAAAAACAAACAAACAAACAAGAAAAAAAAAAAAACCACAAGACAAAACATAATCACTCTTTACATATAAGGCCATTATCACGGGTGTTTCTTTTTCTCACTTCTTAATGACCACTCAATTTCTTGTACTCCAAGCCACGTTTTAAAGAAAGATGATGTAGGCTTTCAGGCATGCAAATTGTGAGTATACGCATGTTTATAACAACTTTTTATGTATACAACTGTCCTTTAGTTCACAATACGAAGCCATTATGAACAGACAGGTTCCTATGCTGTAACAAAATTAGCCAGATGGAAGTGCAGGTATCGCAGAGATTGTAATGCTATTAATTCATTTTGTTGGTTTTGCTTTTAATAGAACAATTTAGTGCAGAAAATGCTGTAACAGGGAAAGTCTGCAACAGATTTAACAAATAATAAAGATTAAAAAATTTAAATAGCCATCATAGTACTTGAATTCAACATCTTTAAGAAATTCATAACTTTGTCCTGGAGTTTAAATTAAATATAATAATTTACTTACATAATGTAAATTTCAATATGTTCGCCATAGAGTTTGAATGGACATTGCAAAATTACAGCTAAATAGTAATTATCAGTTGTAAAACATGTATGATTGAAAATTGCACTTAGACATATTTAAGAACTGAAATCTTAATAAGGACTTTGCAACTTCTTGTAATATATTTGATGACTGTTAATGTGTATTGTACAGATGCAAACACAGAATGACATGCATCTTGGCTCAGAATAACATTCTCAGTATCATGCTAAAAAACAGATGCTCTCATTTCAGACTAGAGAATTAACTATTCAAGGAGCTATATATTTACATACATAAGCTCTAGAAAGCAGCTGTGAATATGTACTTTTTTTCAGTGTCAATATTTAAACTGTAATGATCATGTATTAAAGTTTTATAATTTTCTGTGTAAAAGGAACAGTCTCAAAATTATTTCTTTCTGAGATTGCAGTGAATACACGCACACACACGAGTGTTTCTTTTCCATTTAACCTTCACTTCCTAATAGAATTGTCTCTTTTAGTAGTTTTGCTGTCAATTGTTGCAATTTTTATATCCTGACAGATAATTTAATAGAAAGCTTCAGATCGTATGTTCATGCAAATTTGTCAAAATTTCATATTTAAAAAAAAAAAAGACCAACTTGTTGAATATCTTATGACCTCACCAAGCTTCAATACTAAGTTGCAGTAAGAAGGAACCCTCATTATTAAACCAGCATTTTCTGCTTACAGTATTTTGCTTTTCCATCCATTCACAAATAAGGGAAAGATCATAGATTCATAGAATCATAGAATGGTTTGTGTTGGAAGGGAACTTAAAGATCCCCTAATTCCACCTCCTCGCCATATGCAGGGACACTTCTCACTAGATCAGGTTTCTCAAAGCCCCGAACAACCTGGCCTTGAACACTTCCAGGGATGGGGCATTCTCAGCTTCTCTGCGCAACCAGTGCTTCATCACCCTCATAGGGAAGAATTTCTCCCCTATACCTAAACTAAATCTGCTGTCTTTTAGTTTAAAGCCATTCCTCCTTGGATCACTACAGTCCCTGACAAAGAGTCTCTCCCCAGCTTTCCGGCATGCCCCCTTAAAGGCTGGTGTAAAGTCTCCCCAGAGCCTTCTGTTCTCCAGGCTGATCAACCCCAACTGCCTCAGCCTGTCTTCATAGGGAAGGTGCTCCAGCCCTTTGATCATCCTCGTGGCCCTCCTATGGACTTGTTCTAATAAATCCATTTCCTTCTTGTGCTGCAGTCCCCAGACCTGGATGCAGTACTCCAGGTCTCATAGGAGCTGAGTAGAGAAGAATAATCACCTCCCTTGACCTGCTGGCTACACTTTTGTGATGATTTTTTTTTTAAAGTATTATGATTGTGAATTAAGACCTTTTTGAATGAGTGACATCGTATATTTGCCACATTGCTAACAAGACCCTGCTCTTTCCCACATCTAACTTTAGCTCATTCCAAACTGATATTTAGATTTCAGCTAAGAGAACTCAGAATTTCCTTTGTTAAATTTTTCTATATACATATATTTTTCTTTTTATTCTGACAAGTTAACTAATTTATAGAAAAAATAATATATCTCAGTATGCTTTTGGTTGTTTTGCATGACTTCTTTATCAAAAAAAATTATTAGATTAATGAATAGTGTTCTAGGTCCTTATCTTTGGTGACAATTTCCCTTCTTGCATATTAATATTCCAAGCATGATTTTCATTTTATGAGACAAGCACGTTATGAGACAAAAACATAAGAAATATGCTGTTGATTGTATACAGAAAAACAAATCAACAATAATTAAATGTCGTGTTAAGTTTCTTTGAAACGTCGGTGTGGAGTTAGAAACATGCTTTATAGTCCTTTGGAAAACAAAAACAAAAACAAACAAAACAAAAAAAAAACAAGTAACAACAACAGCATTAAAAGACTAACTGTCATATTCCCTGGCTTAAATTATCAATAGGCTGATCTTTATTTTAATTTTATTGTGTTTAGTAAGTAATGCATGGAGTTTGCTGTGAATGATGCTGCCAACTGAGTATGCATCTTCATATTTGGTATCCAAGTTGCAGGAACTTCCTCCGTTCCTGGAAGTTTGTTTTCAGTCTTGCTCATTGTTTTAATGTTCTGTAATTTCACACTAAATTCTGTGTACCACTATACACACTCAGAACTAGCTATATATATACTGGAGAGGCAAGTGAACAGCATATGCTTGGTGAGTGATGGTGGAAATTCTTGTGGAGGACAGAGACTCTGCATAGGCTAATGCAGGAAAAGCTGACATCGGGTACAAATTTTGAGCTTGATTCCCCTCAATAATTTATTGAGTGCCATGGATATTCTTCCTGTTCTTTTATTCAAATTCAAATTCAGACAAAAAGAAATCTTAACGTATTTCCGAAAATCAAGTTTTGTTATGCCATTTGGAGGTGATGAAGTCAAAAAACATCCACCTGAACTGTCTGACATATCTCCACCCTTCTATAGAAGAGAAGGAACTGACCAAGGACACTTTGTGTCCTAAAGCTGATATTTTATCAAGGTCTTTTTCACATTTTGTGAGCTTTCTGTCCACTAGCAAACAGTAACAGAATGTACTTTAACTATTTATATCGGGAAAAATGTTTTTCAATGTATGAATTCCAATTACCATTATTCTGAAATTGAAGTGAGTAATTAGGTTGTCAAAGTGGTTTTCATGCCTATTAAACAAAACAAACACTGAAAAAGGTAAGATGTCTTGGTTTGATTTTTTAATCTCATACATAGTGTATAAACTCAGTAATACAAGAACTATTTATTTTGTTGTTGTTGTTGATGTTTATTTCATTTTTCCTCCCTGGAATTCTAACATATTTGACTCTCCATTATTCATGTTTCTGTTGACGCATTTAATGGTAATAATGATGATGGAAATGGATGGCATCATTAGAGAGAGCATTATGGTTTATAGAAGGAATCAACTTACAGTGTAAGTGCATGCTGAAAGGAAGTGGATGGATAGAATTTTGGACTATGAGAAGAATTTAGGACTTTTTAGGAACTTCTGGGAGCATATGTCTTTGAAATCTCTGTGAAAGTGGCCAGGTCCAATGCTACATTCTTTGTTTTCGGTTCATAGCCAGGACAGATGTTTCACTAACTGCAGTAAAAGATATTTTTTGATACTTACCACGCTTCTTTTTTGTTCAGTTCTAGATAATGAAAGGTAGAGAAAGCTTGGAAAATGTGTGAATGGGAGAGATAAAGCTATACAAAGAGATAATATAGGAGTTTTATTTTATTTTATTTTATTTTATTTTATTTTATTTTATTTTATTTTATTTTATTTTATTTTATTTTATTTTATTTTATTTTATTTTATTTTATTTTATTTTATTTTATTTTATTTTATTTTATTTTATTTTATTTTATTTTATTTTTCATTTTGCAAGATTTGGACTATCCTCTAGTTACTTTCAAGGGGAAACTGTGGGTTCCAGTTGATTTTTTTTTAAATTTAATTTAAGTTAATTAATTAATTTATTTTTTGCTATTTGGCTATAGCAAGTTCGTTGACAGTACCGTATACATGCAAATTAAGTTTTTATCTTCATATGTGTTGTTCAACTTATTCATCAACGACCTGGATGATGGAACGGAGTGCACCCTCAGCAAGTCTGCTGATGACAAAAAGCTCAGAGTGGCTGGTATCCTAGAGGGCTGTGCTGCCATTCAGAGGGACCTCGACAGGCTGGAGGGTTGAGCTGAGAGGAACCTCATGAAGTTCAACAAGAGCACGTGCAGGCTCCTGCACCTAGGGAGGAATAACCCCAAGTACCAGTACAGGCTGGGGGCTGACCTGCTGGAGAGCAGCTCTGCAGAGAGAGAACTGGGAGTACTGGTGGACATCATGCTGACCATAAGCCAGCAATGGGCCCTTGTGGCCAAGAAGGCTAATAGTGTCCTGGGCTGCATTCGGAAGAGCATGGTCAGCAGGTCAAGGGAGGTGGTTCTCCCCTTCTACTCAGCTCTGGTGAGGCCACACCTGGAGTATTGTGTCCAGTTGTGGGCTCCCCAGTGCGAGAGACATAGAACTACTGGAGCGAGTCCAGAGGAGGGCTATGAAGATGATTAGAGGACTGAAGCACCTGTCATATGAGAATAGGCTGAGAGAACCGAGAAGACTGAGGAGAGACCTCATCAATGCGTATAAATCTCTCTATATGTATAAATATATATATCTGTATAAATCTGTATATCTGAGGGGAGGATGTCGGGAGGATGGAGCCAGTCTCTTTTCAGTTGTGCCCAGCGAGAGGATGAGAGGCAATGGGCACAAACTGAAGCACAGGAAGTTCCGTCTGAATATGACAGGGCGCTTCTTTACTGTGAGTGTGACAGAGCACTGGAACAGATTGCCCAGAGAGGTTGTGGAGTCTTCTTCTCTGGAGATACTCAAGACATGCCTTGATGCCATCCTGTGCAATGTGCTCTGGGTGATCCTGCTTGGCAGGGGGGCTGGACTAGGTGATCTTCAGAGGTCCCTTCCAACCTCGGCCATTCTGTGCTTCTGTGATTCATATGCTAACACTGCTGTGTCTTGTAGGAAACAAACCCTGTGTTTTTGAAAGAAGTTCTGCATTACAAGTGTACATTCAGTCTGTACTAGCTGAGTTTCTGCATTCCCTTAAGAGCATGCATTAGAAACATCCAACCTTAAGGGTTTTGCTAGGAAGTAATTTGGTCAACATATGTAAGCTTTTTGTTATTGACAAAAATCAGCTGCCGTTGGCCTGGAGAACTGTTGATATCATTTACATTTTTACAGGTTCTTTTTCAATAGGTTGCAGATTTTTTTCTAAGGAATGGCAGATGCGATACAAAAAAAAAAAGCTTTTTGACCATTTCAACGTCGTTTCTAGTACTTATTTGAGGAGGTTACTCCCCCCCTCCCCCCCCCCCCCGCACATAAACGAGAAAAATGCAAAAAAGGTGAATGAAATCTGATGTACCTCAAGAAATTTCTGTAGCTTATATAAGGTGTACCATGCTTTAAGAACTATCCTTCTAGAGACTGCCTCAAAATTGTGCTAATTTACCGCTGAAAATCCTCTCTTTTCTTGATCTGGATCAGCTTCTAGGTGTTGTCAGGTTCCAAATGACATGAATGAGCATGGGGTTCAGGCAGACTAACAAATGTGGTCTGTGGCCTCTGTTCTGCAGGCTTCTGGTAGTGATGTTATGAATCATGCTCGTTGCGTGGAACATAAATCAGAAAAATTTACAAAATCTATATGAAAAGCATTAATTGTGCATTGAGTCCTTATATATATTAATAAACTTAAAAGTGACCCTCCTAGGTTTCACTACTCTGGTCTTAATTACTTTGTCAGCAGTGCATATATCTCTGAGGCTCTGAAAGAAGACACTGCTTGAAATTTTAAGCCTATTAATTAGGCGGGCAGGATCTTCCTCCAATATTTTCACAAATAATTCTGTCTGCTTGTGACATTCTCACATCTAGGGGACGCAGTGAATTACTTTGGGAGAACTGTTGCATCATAGATGTAAAATTTAGGAACATGTTAGACGTTTCTGTCAGACAAACTGTCTCTGAACTAAGCTATTGGCATAGAAATACATATGTTCATGGCTAGCACACTGGGGCAGTAGTTATTTTATTGTATTGTGCTGTATTACATTATTGAATATATTGTAATTTGTTTCACATTGCATGCACAGTTTTGCATTGATGTCCCACCTGCATTGTAAACACTATCAGTTCAAATACTGGACTTTTGTCAGCTTCTGTCAGAAAAGAATCAGTGGAGCTTTTTCATACATTTTCATGCATAGTGTTAGAAAACACTTTGTTGTACACTGTGAAGTATATATTTTTTTGTTTCCACTAAAAATCAGCAAAAATTCAATTGACAGGAAACAGTGAAATGTGAAATGTGGCCATTAGGAACACCTGAAAAGATGAATAAAAATTTCAGAACAGTTGTTGTGAGATAGGTCTTGGGAAGAAATCACTGCTCTGCAAGGAATCCAATATAGATGTAGAATTTCTTTAGAAATGTAGAAACTATTAAATTAACATTCTTTACAGGGAAATAAAAAGTTTTTAAAAAAACTTTTTAAACACAATTTTCTTATATTTTCAAGTGAAGTGGGAAAAGAAATCTGCAGGTCAAACTTCCTTATTGCATGTAAAAGAAGAAGATGCAATGAAATGATAATTTTTTGCCACCAGAGAGCTCTTATTGCATTGTATTAATGCTATACAAATATTTATTCATGGGCACCATAATTAATTCTCATGAAGTGAAAATACCTTCATATTTATATTCTCTCCTTTTCTTCATTTGCTGATCTACCGGCATTTCCCAGAGGGTTACTTCCTGTCATTGGACTTTGCTGAAGATGAAAATGGTTGCATAACAGACTGTGTAGCCAGAGATAACATTTCCAAAAACACAAAAAAGAATTGCTTGCTGAAACTTCATAATACGGAGTAAAAATTATGTGTTTTGTGCTATAATATTTATATATATATTGGCCAAGAAGGCCAAAACTGTGAAACCTGCAATATAATTAAAGTGTATATATTAAAGGAAGAAAAAATAGCCAAGATAGGTAGGACTGATGAACAAAGTACTTAAAGGGGACTTGTAAAAAAGATGGAGAACGACTCTTTGCTCAATCAGATAATATCAGGACAAAGAGGAACAGTTTTAAACTGACAGAGGCGAGATTTAGATTAGAGGTTAGGAGGAAATTCTTCCCTCAGAGGGTGGTGAGGCACTGGCACAGGCTGCCCAGAGAAGCCGTGGATGCCCCATCCCTTGAGGTGTTCAAGGCCTGGCTGAATAGGGCTTTAAGCAACCTGGTCTAGTGGAAAGTGTCCATGCCTGTGGAGGGGGGTTGGAACTAAGGGATCTTTAAGATACTTTCCAGTCCAAGCCATTCTATGATTTGATTCTATGAACAAAATTAGGAAAAATGTTTCTCTGGGATACGGAATTTGATCTGACTCCATCCAAGTCAATATTAGTGAAGTAGGTGAAGTATTTCATGGTCAGATTGTTTCACCTGGGGACTTAGATATGACTTTTAATATATCATATGGCTGAACAATTACATATTAGTTAATAGTTTACGTCTTTAAAAATAAAACATATAATGTATTTATTTGTTTCAATAATTATGACTTTCTCATGTCTGCTTTAAGTTTCTGGAAACATGAAATAATGTTTCTTGGCTGGTATGGATGACAAACACATTTTTCAGTGTTTGAAATTCAATGTGCTATATTGGCAACCATCTGGCAGATCAATGATAATCTCTTTTTTCTGCTTCTAAATTTTTACTTATCCAGTATTGCTCTATCAGTATACATGATTTCTGTACTCAATTCTACTTCACCATTCACCTTGTGTGTATTATTTACAGTTTGGCTATTAAAAACTACAGAATGGGAAAAGCAACAATACAGCTGTTTTGTCTTGCTGGAAGGAGCTTTCCTCACACCCTGCAACCACATATCTGGGTGGGTTTTGATCTCTGCATAGCAGACAGCATACTTTCCAGGCTGAAGAACCAAGCACAATGATACTGATTGTTATTTCTTAGAAGTCTGTGCTAACTGTAAAATGAACTAGCTAAACTATTAGGGAGGCTGGATTTGCTTTCATATTCCCGAACAACCTTCATGCATCATGTGGACTCCTACTGTAACTATTTAAGAAAAAAGTACAGTCTTCTTTTCCTCTCTCTTCTTTAATTCTATTGTCTAGTTGGGTTTTGCACACGGGACTTGCAGTAACCCACTCAAGGATTACGTGACTCTTTCGGTCAGTTGGGTTTATCCTGCTGGGCGCTTTGAGTAGAGATGAGCTACTTGGCTGCTTAATTTTTACTTCTGCTACCAAGGGAGAGTTTACTAGAAGTTAAAGGGTTACATTCCAGATACTCCAGGACACTCTGGGGTACCTTATTCACCGATGTCTGAGCTCAGAGCTGTTGGCTAAAAATCTTCCATGCAGTGACAGCATTCTTGATGCTCTGTACACCATATATGCTATTAACAAATAAATATTTTGTATCAAAGGTGTTTCTTCTCTAACTCTCCTTTCTTCATGTCCATCAGCACTGTGTACACTATATTAGAGAGAATTTTCCTTTTATGAAATATTTCAGTCACATTTCTTTAATTTTGCATTGTTCTGTTCCACAGACCAGTGAGGGTTTTCAGGCAATGTCTGCTCAAATGCCAGTTTTTTCATTGTCTTGACTAGGACTGGTATTTACAAGCTTACCTGCTCAGCTCTCCAAAGAAATGAAACCCTGTGTTTTCATTTCCATGTTTGGACTGCCTTGGTTTTCCTTTCAAGACATATTGATGTTTAATTCTACACAGTGGGACTATTGTCCCACTGCAGATTGTTTCTCTGTCCCCTGTCCCCATGGAAATTTTCCTTTGGAGAGAAATTCTGTTTTTCAAGATAGCTTTCTGACTCCACCCCTTCTTGTCAATGGCAGAGCTTCAGCTATGTGCTCTTCAAAAAGCAAGCAGCAAGTTGCAGGTTAGAAACCATATTCTAGGTCTAGTGCTGACAGACCTAAGGCCATCATTTTTCACTAGGGCTTCATCTGTTCATGTGGTAGCTATTCCTTAGAAAATCCTCTAGTTCCCCCAGACCAGGTTCTGAAATAATGATATTTCAACACATGGCTGAACAAAGATAATCTGTTCAACGAAACTTTTGAATTCACTTGTAGTTCAGTTCAGTTTCATTTGTAGTTCAAGGTGGAGGCACTCAAAACCACTCAGTGCAGGCTGCAAGTCCTGAAATACTGAACTTTCTGAGGGTACGTTGCAGTCTACAGCATAGGTGACAGTATAGCAGCTATGCTGCAAGCAAATCCTAAACTGATTTAAAGCTGAGAGTAAACTATAGTCACACTTCAGGCTGCAATGGAGATTAGTCTTAAAACCTGTATTTATAGATTAAGAATGCAGCAAAAAGTAGTCTGAGGATGGGTTGCAAATTGGAAAATTAGTGTCATTTATCTGAAAGTTAGGTATTTAATCTCAACTCATCAAACAAATTCCACTCTACTTCAAAAGAACGATTAAATAAGATGAAAAAGATGGGATAAATGAGATTAATTCTGAGCAGGATTTCAAATTCTACATAAAAAGAAAAATAACTTTCAATTCTATACACAATTTTTAAAATTCATAATGCAGTTTTCAATTTTGGCTAACTCTTCTCACTGTAAGTAAATTCACCAAACATTTTAAATTGGTGGTGTATATCAGGAAATAAAAGACCAAAATGTAGTTGATTTTATAATAATTTAAGAAAATGATTCTTCTAGTAAAATCCTGTTAGGTGGGAATGTCTAATTCTACTTAATGCATTACACATGGAAATTTTTAGTATTTACTAATTTTAAAAGTATTTCTTCAACTGTGATTAATAGTTATACAGAAGAGTTTTGTTAATATTCTTGAACCAGTTTTATTTTTATCAGAAATAGGGAAGCAATTGTGGCAGTTTGTGGTAGAGGCAGAAATTTCACTTTTATGTTAGACTAATGTTTAATTAATTATGTTCTCCCAGAGTGATGGAGTGACTTCAGGTATATCCACTTCCTGAGTAAAAAATATTTTAAAAGATATACTATTTTTACTTCAGATAGCTATCTGCTGTGACAGCAATCTGGGAATATTTTTGTATTGCTGCTATTTTCACGTACAAATTGAAATAAGCAGAAATGAAGAAGATGCTTTTTCATTGAGGAGGCTTTAATTTGTAATGAACTCACTTTTGAAAAACTGGGAAAAGAAATCTTAAAAGTGTTTCAGAGAATTACGATTGTCTAGAAATGATTCCTCTTGTAACCTGGTGTTTCCCCCTTCCCACGAGTGGCTGGCACAGGTGCAGCACTACTAGCGAAGGATGTCAGTTGCTAATGGCTAAGGTTGTCCTGACTTGAGAGACACTGCCTAGGGTGGCAAGGTTATGTCAGGATGGCTGCCAGCTGGCTGGCCCATGTTTGGAGTGGATTGGATCAACTTTGTGCCATCGATGATGAAGTCCCCCCGGGCAGGCCCTGCAGGCCCCTCTGCCACAGGTCTTTTCTGCCACCACAACCTGCTGGAGGAAAGCCCTGCTATAAGGAAGCATATTTTAGGGGAGTCTTGGCAGCAGAGATTGTTTCTTCTCTGGTGAGAAAGCACCTCGAGTACTGTGTTCAGTTTTGGGCCCCTCACTACAAGAAAGACATTGAGGCCTGTCCAGAGAAAAGCTACAAAGCTGGTGAAGGGTCTTGAACCAATGTCTTATGAGGAGTGGCTGAGGGAACTGGGGTTGTTTATTCTGGAGAAGAGGAGGCTCAGGGGAGACCTTATTGCTCTCTACAGCTACCTGAAAGGAAGTTGTGGGGTGCTGGAGGTCAGCCTCATCTCACAGATAACTAGCAATAGGACTAGAGGGAATGGCCTAAAGTTGAAACAGGGGAGGTTCAGGTTGGAAATTAGGAGAATTTTCTTCTCAGAAAGAGCAGTCAGGCACTGGGATGGGTTGGCCAGGGAGGTGGTGGAGTCACCATCCCTGGGGGTCTTTAAGAAAAGTTTGGACATGGTGCTTAGGGACATGGTTTAGTGGATGACATTGGTAGTAGGGTGATGGTTGGACCAGATGATATTGGAGGTCTTTTCCAATCTTAATGATTCTATGATTCTTCCTTACTCTTTGTTTCTACCTCACTGACATTTTGGTGCAGTACATCTATCACCATTCCTAAATACCTAACACGTTTAAATGTAATACTTTGTTAATGTCCTGGATGGTTGATTGGGTAGAGACCTCTTTCCTAGCTTCAATATGAGCTCCAAAGAGCAGCTAAAATGCACGAAGTCAGTCTCTTATTGTGTGTAATGACACATAGCAGAAAAAAACAATTCACAAATAAATGCAAGGGAAGCATGCTTTAAATGATGAACAAATGATTAACCATAAAAATTGCAAAATAGCAAAATAGCAGTATTTTTGAGGACTACATTAATTCTCACACAAACTAGAGTATCCAGAAAAAGAAAAGTGAGAAGTAACTTCAGAATGTCTTTTTTGTTCTCTTCGATAGTCAGCAAAAAATTTGAACAGTTCTTTAATACAGTTATTCTGAGATGCTCTTATTTTTCAAGTCAATCTGTTAACAGAAAATATTTCCAAACCTGCAAAAGTCCAGATAGTGAATACAGCCTGGTATAGGCTGCATGAAGCAGTAACACGACTGCAATCAATGTGATTTTAAGAAAGAAGCAAAATTAAATGGATATAGATATTTCACAAAAAAACCCCAAACCAAACCAAAACAAAACACAATGTGGTTGTTATACAGCTAACCTAAGCCTTAGGAGAAGAAAAATATTAAATGATCTTTCCAAGTCCTTTTATACTGGTAAGTGGGTCTGCACAGCATGAACTTTTTTCTCAGTCAGAAATACTTGTTAACTATCACAGCTGTCATACAAACTGCTTTAACTGAAGTTACTTCGGTTCCAAATGCTAAAATTTAAGTTTTGCCTTCACCAAAGTATTCATAGTCTTCATGTGCATATATATATATATATGTATATCAGTGCATGATTTTCTAATGCGTTAAAGCATTCTTGCTGTAGGTTGGGCAAGATTCAGCTCCACAGAAAATTTATTTAGGTAAAAAATATCATGGTTTTATGATCAGGCACAATAAAACCTTTAAGAAAGAGGGAAGCTACTTGTCTTTATACAACATTCATTTTTTATTTTATTGACAAATAACTTTTTTATTTGGATATGAATCACTGATACTGTTAGCAGAAATGAATGAGCTAGAATCTCTTAATTAACTGTAATGGCTATTTTTTTGGTCTAATCTAATCCATTTTTTATGTAACATGATTTTGATGTGGAGATTTCTCTGGCTATAGGAAGCAAAGATATACAATTCAAGGCATGAATGTGAGTTGGGCCAGCTGGACAACCAGTGGGAGAGCAAGTAAAATTTCACCATAGTACACTTACGGAGGCAGATAAAAATGCATCTAAAAAAACCAAAGAAAAATAATATTTGTGCAAGCATATAAACATGCTGTATATATGGATGTCTTGATTTTTAAGTCCCAAATGATATTTACAATTTGACTTTTTATAGTTTTTTCTGTATAGTTCATCTTCAGAGTCACTGCACCCTCTCGATTAAAAAATATAATTTCTATCTAATCAGTTATTTTATACATCTAATTTAATCTGGTATCCATGTTACCAAAACCATCTGATATTCTAAAACAAAATAATGTGAAATAATCTTGACCATTGTTATTTATTTTCATTAATACGCAAAAAATGGTAACATAACCGTTAATGACATCATATTTTTGTTGCCAATTCATAATGATTAAAACATCTTTTCTTATTCCTAATTCCTTCAGTTTGAGAAATACTAAAAAATAAATAAATAAATCCCGTTTAACAGAGCTGGAGGATCCTGTCAGAGGTACTCTATTCCTCATTCTGTGTTAAAATCTTTATAAGCTAATGATTTTACAGACAGTACGTTAGTACATAGAAAAATTCAGGCTTCCAGCCTCTTGTCTTTGTTTTTCAAATGAGTATCAGTAACCACTATATAAAATCAGCAGCATACAAGTTAAACAGAAGTAGCAGATGGGTGAATTTCACACAGTCTATTCAAAATTAATATGGATGGGTGTGGGGGAAAGAGAGGGAAGTATGGGAAATTATAGTGTTTTGTTGGTATAAAATGATGGAGTTGAAAAACATTAGCTATTTCACAGGAATAGAAAATGTAGAAAATGGGAAAAGATTAAGGCCTAAATGAAATGATCTGAATTGTGGCTTTTACCTACTTTGGCAGATGAGAAGGAGAAATTTTCTTTGCTGATACTATTTTTTACTTTATTCTGTATTAAAAATAAAAGGATGGAAAAGTTAAATTCAAGCTCGCCTTCCATTACTGTGTGAGAAAGACATAATAGACAATTATTGGGTTTTAAATATTTTTTAGCAAGTGCTGATAGAGTAAAAATTAACCTTTTTTTGGTTACCATGTATCTTGCAAAATCTTTTGCTATGTGAAAAAAGCTTGATAACTTACTGTTGTTAAAATCAGCTGTCACTCAACTAGTTTGAAGCAGGCTTAAAGCACACACCAGGAGACAGATTTTGCCTTTTTGTATTTTTAAATTTTTAATACATTGTATGCAACAAAAGGGAGTTAAATATGGTTAGTTCAAGGATCATGCATATGCAGGTAATAGGTAATATACAGTACATTATAAGTTTTCTCAAACGTTCTTATCTTTGACAACTGAAACCAGAGTAGCTGGATTTATACTTTAGCAATATTGCCCCTATAGTCTAAGGTTTCCAAATATTTTACAGCTGTTAAGGTTGAGGTTTTTTCTTATTCATATGGCAGTTTCAATAATCTAAGAGAGAGATATTTGTATAATGAATAATGAACTGTGGCAGGTAATACATTTGCATAGTATAATGTATTCAGGTAAAGACTGTGTAAACTACAATAGTATAAAGAGGAATAGAAAAAAATTGTACTTTCTGGATATCATTATTGAATATTTAGAAGTACAAAATGGATCATTTGGAGAACTCACAATTAAGTGTCTAGCACAATAACCATGATGCAACAGTTGAGAATTGACATGGTGCCCAGGGATTGCTTCTTATCAAAGTGGGGATCCACTCATACCCAAATGTTGCTATTGCTTGTAAAGTTGTACTTTGAAAACTGACTGCAAAGTACGTTTCTTGATTAAACTGCTGGCTTTAGGCTTGGAGAGAATGAAAGATTTGGCTTTGATATTAGCCTATATCGTGTAAGATAAACATGATCTGCAAGATAATCACCAAGACACTCTAGTAACTACTTTACTGTTATACTTCCTGTACCTGGAATGAAAGAATAAGCTTAGAGTTTGGCTAATTCCGAGGATTAAAAAATAAGGACATTTTCAAATACAAATAGCTTCTCACAAGTTAATGTACAGACTATTAAACAAGACTTTGTGCAGCAGTTCTTCTGTTTTACCTTGAGCTTAGTTGGAATTTAAGATAAAGTATCAAGTTCTATCTTGTGCTGTGACTAGAAAAGTAATAATAATTTATTATAGTCTGTATGACTTAATTGAGTTTCATACTTTTTTTATATTTGTATATATATATACATATATTGACTTTTTTTGTAGTTCATATTTGTATGTATATTGAGCATTTTGTTCAAAAATATGAAACATACATATTTTGTTTGCCCTTTTTCTTATAAGTTGCTACCACAGCTAATGTGAACTACAATGAATAGATGCCCTAAAGAAGGAGTATCCTTGCCTTCAGTCTTGTGGATTTTTATGTGATGTATTAAGATGTATTGAATCTCCTTATATAAGAACTCTGATATTATTTCTTCAACATTAGCCTTTCATGCATCCATCAACTGCTGTTTTCAGAATTTCACTTTGCTGGGTCCCTGATACCCAGAACGCTTTAAAAGAACACATATGAATAAGATTCATCTATTTTATGTGATTTGCGTGAGAATAGTTCTGGAAGATATAAAATCACTGTGCTACAGGATCCTACCATGGAAGTCTCCTTTCCTCTCTAAATACTGACATTGAATTTTGCATTTATGTTAAGTATACTACAACAGAACACATTTCAGAAATTTGTAGAATCATTTGCGTGGGCAAGTCTTTGATGTGTCTAGAAATAAAAACAGAAAGGAAAAGTGAGAACCCAAGAAAATGGAAATCCTGTCAAAGAGAGTTAATACCTGAAGTTTCCTGCATAGGTGAAATGCAAGTAAAAGCCCTGTGCAAAAAACAGTCCCTTGTTGACCAAAAACAGGCTTCATAGGTCATTGCAGTGTGGTAATTAGTCAGATTCCTAAGTCAAATACATATTCTAAAGTATGTTCTTTATGCTCAAAATATAAAGGCAGATGTAGGACACAAAAGGAACATTTGACTTATGAAATCTATTAAGGAAGAATCAGAATTTAATCAGTTGTTATGATGTGAAGAGTCCATGTATAGGTTATTTGTTCTGTTTGGTATTGGGTAATTGCTACCTGTATCTGTCAGACAAAAAAATATATTCTAAATTTAAGGTTTGGTTGCCTTCACTTCTGTTTTGTGTATCTGTATTTTGCTGCAAAGTCAATAGGAAGTGACATGAAAAAATATTACACCTGTCACAGGGATCATAATGGAACATCATTAAATACAGTTTTTCATTCAGTGAGACAGAGATCTTATGAATAAATGGGTGGCTACCCTACAGAGCAAACTAGATTTTTACTTTTAAATAACAATGTTTTTATTAATGAGGAATTAAATAAACCTGATAGAAGTCTCCTTTTAAGAAAACTTGTATCTTAGGCACATAGGTTGTCTTCTTCCTTATATTATAAATATAAGAAATATATATATATCAAAATTCTAAATCTGAATAAAAGAGAAGCACTGAGATTTCACACAATTTTGGAGATATGTCTTCAGTGCTATAGAGGACCATGAAATGTTAAAGATCTCCAAGAACACATAGACATTAATCATATTTCCATATCGTAATTAAGTGAGGTAGAAATGAGTGTCAATGCCCTTGTTGCACTTCCCTGTCTATTTGCTTCAGTTGCCACATATCGCTGAATAGGTCAGCTTTAAATCCAGAATACTCAAGGTTGAAACTGTCAACGTGGGAGTGTTATGCTATTCATTGCAGGGTGCTAAGTATCAGAACTGCTTCATAGAGCTTACTAGTTTATTTTGTAAAGAAGAAATGGACAGAGTACCTGCCTCCTGGGCAAATGCCAGGAGGGAAAAAAAAAGTTCCAATCTCCAGCATCAACGGATATTTCACAATATATTAAATTAGCTCAGGAATATGACTTAACCTCAGTGGATTGTCAAGTGGCCAGCTTGGACAGTTTTGTCACAATTATACATTAATTCTGTTGATCTACCTGCATATTTTAATTTTGGTGAGAACAGCTGCATTTGTTGCCCCATTTCACTGTGTAGTTGTTTTACCTTTTCTCCTCAGGAATTCTGCACAATAGATGGGGGTATTGTTCACTGCCATAAAGTTCACTAACAAAGTAGTGTGACCTTTAAATAATAATACATAAATAAGTAAAAATACTGGCTTATGATATTTAAAATAAATTAATGTACCTAAAAGTGTTTCTTACAGAATGCCCCACACAAGAGAGTTCAGATATAATTTTTTGTTTAGTTTCCAAGACGTGTCCATTTAACACTGCAGTTGATTCAGGCCTTGTTGTCAGCACCATAAGGAAACCATCTTCATATGGCTGAATGTTTCCTGTACCCTTCATTTTTTGAAGCAGGTTTTGTACTAAATGCACTGCACACTGTTTGCAATGAAATTCTAGCTGAGCAATGGAGGTATTAAAGTTCAAGAAGTCTTGAAATTTATTTATGCAAAGATTTGGAAATACATTTGGAGTGACTTTGGAAACAAAGAAAGAAGTTCTCAGACATTTTTACATATAATGTAAGGAAACAAACAAACAAACACTATTAAAGGGTTAAATGCTTATTAAACCATAGTAACATAATCACAATTTTTGTGCCATGGCATTTGATTACCTTACTAAAAATAGTGGGCAAGTTAGTCTTGTGGAAAAGAATTGCATCCATTTTTCAACACTTTTTATGTTAGGTCTTTCAACATTGCACCATCATTCCAGCTGTAAGATGACTGGTGGGATGAACAAGATTATAAACCAGAAAAAAAAAAAAAAAAGAAAAAAAAAAGTAACGTGTTTTGGATGTTGTGAGAGTTTTGTTTGACCTCAGGTAGGACATCAGTGAAGAACCAACACTGTGTCTAATTTCTGCTTCTTATGAATAACCAGAATAATAAGCAGGAGAAACTACTTGCAGAAATCCCACATTAAGTGACTTTCTTAAAGAAAGAAACAAACCAAAACAAACAAACAAAACAAAAACAAACAAAAACAAAAGAATCTTTAAAAAAAATTACACAAATATTTTGTTGAATCAGACCCACAGTCTCAGATCCCGAAGACACTTGCAGAGGAATAATCAGATACTTAGTCATTTTCAGTACCTTTGTCCTTCAAAAACGTTTTTTCAATTGGAAGCACAGGGATTGATTTAGCAGGCATATAAAAAGGTCATCCACTATTCTTTTCTAGCAAGAAGAAAGAATAAGAATTTGAGTTACGGGGATAAGGTTGTCATATGGTTTCCAGGAATGTATTTGCACTTTAGACTTTTCTTATTTCAAGATAGCATAGATTACCAAACTACCAAAACAGAGGTAGCTGTCTCAGCATTGTAAGATAAATTCTATGGAATGCAAATACATTTTTCTGTTGTTAATAAGCGCAAGTCATTCATATGTTACAAGAGCAAGCACAGGACACAAGTGCAATTAAAACCTCTTTGCAAATGTAAGATCTAATAATACAAACATCTCTCAATGACTCAGTGAACAATGAAACTGAGAGACACAGTTAAGTAATTTCATAGCCTTTTTAAAAAAAATAAAAATTCAGAAGTTAATGCCTGCATTATTATACCAACAAAAGACCAAAGATTGAATCTCTGTGCTTAGATCTGCACAAAACCAAAAATGTGTAACTTCCCTGAAAGTTTACAAATCACTGATCTGATTCTTCAGCACCTTCCCCAGTAATGGCCTCTGGAAGTCAGTTTTATCCTTTTTCTTGAGAAATATTTTATTTTTTTTTTTTACCCCGGTGTAGTCCTTCTTCTTCTGTCTCTACCAGAAGATGCAGTTTTCTCCATGTTTACACATTTTTACATAGGATTCCACCATGGCTCCCATAATGAAACACGGCCAGCAATGTTCTTTTTATGTAGAAGGCTTGTCCTGTTTTGTAAAGAGGTCCAAAAGGCTCAGCAGTTTTCTTTCCAAACTTTCACTGCTACTATTGTGAATTGTGAAGAAAATGTTGCCAAAATTGTTTACAGAATCACAGAATCTTCTAGGTTGGAAGAGACCTCCAAGATCACCTAGTCCAACCTCTGACCTAATACTAACAAGGCCTCCACTAAACCATATCACTGAGCTCTACATCAAAACATCTTCTAAAGACCTCCAGGGATGGCGACTGAACCACTTCCCTGGGCAGCCCATTCCAATGTCTAACAACCCTTTCAGTAAAGAAGTTCTTCCTAATATCCAACCTAAACCTCCCCTGGCGCAACTTTAGCCCATTCCCCCCTGTCCTGTCACCAGTTCAGATGAAAAAAAAAAACCTTGGTATGAAATATTTAGTATAGTGTTTGTATATATATATATATATATATGTATATGAACACAAACATGGAAAAAAATCAAAGAAAATTTAAATTCAGTTTTAATTTAGGTTTAAATTAATTTTGATAGCATCCAATGCATAATTTTGTGTAAGGTATAATGTTTCTTTAACAACATTGACTATTTTTCTTTTTTTAATTTATTGTGCATTACAATCCTGGAACTATACTGTATGTAACAAGTATAATATGTAATGACATGCAAGTTGAACAGAAAAATGGTAAAATTATGACATTGACAGAAACACTATAGCCATGCATATAATATTGGCAAAATAAAACATTTTACATTATTGAAACAGATACTGAAATAAATGATTCCACAATACTGAAATATTTTGAAAATCCAAAAATGAAGGATTTTGCATTTAAGATACATGATATCACTCCCTGAATTTCTCCGACTAAAGACAGGGTTGTCTCACATATTTTTGACACCCTAAATAGGAATACCAAACCAAAACAAAAAGACTTATTACCACATCTGCTATATGCATGATTACAACCAAACACAAAAGGTAGCAAGAAGTGCTGTCAGACACCCTAGGGTGATAACAGACTCTTCACTGCTATCCTTCTCTGAACTGGAATAACTTGTCGGCACATCATCTTCTGACACATTTGCTACAACATGGGAAACTTGTAGAAAAGTGGGGGCGAGCATTTACAAATATTGAGCTAGTGAGATTATTCACATGATGTCTATCAGAGCTGATTTTTACACACCATTTTGACTGCCAGAGCTGTCCACAGAGTCACAAGTCAGGAAGCAGCACCAGCAGACTTTCCTTCATCTCCTTACTGTTGGAGATGCTTTCAGTTATGGTCATACTCTGAGATGCTAAACTGCAAAAGCCTGAGTAGTCTTTTGTAAAAAGTGCTACCACCACCTGTAGCAACAACAAAGGGCTGGATTCTTAAGTGGTGTAATATAATATAATAAAACAATAAAACAATGTAATAATACAATATAATACAATAACAATAATAATATAATATAATACTGTAATAATATAATGTATAATAATAAAATAATATATATAATAATACTAATAATATAATAGTATATAATAGTATATAATATATAGCTTCAGATGAAGGATGGCATCTGCAATATCCCTTCATATCCACTACTTTAGGATCCACTTCTTAGATACATAAATAATTAAAATGCAATAAGTCCAAATGAAATCAAATATGTTTGCTAATAGAAGATGTAATGAAAACAGATTTTTTTCTCCCTCTTGTTAACCAGAGATTCAACGCACATCTTAATTAAATCCAAACTTCTTGAAAAATGATTTGGAACACTTAGAGATAATATTCAACTTTTCAAATAATTTTCCTATGAGTGTGACAAATTAAAAAAAATAAAAGAAAAGAACCAAGGCCAAGCAGTGTTTCCAGTCATCACTGCTGAACTGAGAACGCAGAAATAATAAGAATGTGAACACTGATTTGAGCTCAGCGTTTTGCTCTTCAGTGTGTCTCATTCATTCCATTGTATCAGCCTACATTTTAAAGAAATGTTAACAGAGAAATTGCATATGTGCAAGAACCTGCTGTTGTTTCTTTGAAGCCTGCTTTTGCTGTCAATTTTTTGTGTGGGAGGCTAGCTTTTAATGTGATGGTCTGATTTAATGTGAATTGTTCTTAACCAGCTAGATGCCACAAAACTCTAACAGAACACTTGTCAGGAGATGGCTAACAGAGACAGGTTAGACAAAGCTGAACAGCCCAGGAGCTCTCTGTGCTCAGATCAGATTGGGTTTAGTGAACCAGTGGAAAAAAAGTCCATCCAAACCTGCCAGTCTTGCTAAGCTCCAGGGTCAAGTGTTTTTGCAGACTGTCTACTGTAGAAAAAAAAAAAATATATATATATATATGAAAAATTGTAAAAAGTTCTCTGAGTTTCTTTTGACTGGGAAGAGTTCCTTTCTCAGGCAGGGAATAATAAATGTGCATTTTCATTGCTGTGGAAGACTGCATCTTAAAAGTGCCAAGCAATTTCAATTTACAGTTTCCTGAGCAGGAGTACAGTCCTTGTAATCAGGACATTATCGGGTTTGCCAGGCATTCTTTGTAGGTATGGTTTCTCAGAGGTTAAATAGCGCTGTTAAGCTCTGATTGCTTCTTCAGCATATTAAGCCACTACTGTACCACTATTTATAGCTCCTTTTATTGTTGCTGTTGCTAACGGCCACAGTATGTATTGACTGTAACAGAAACTAGCCAATTCTTCTCCCACTGCTGCAAATCCTCTACTCAAATACAACCATTTGCTGGGAGAAAAAAATAATATAATATATATACATATATATATAAAGAACAGCTTCTGGATTTAAGGCATCTGTTTATTTCGTATTCAGGATGGTGTTATTGGGTTCCTGCTGCTACCCTTGCCTGAAAAGTCAACATTTAGGTCCTTTATTTTGTCCCAGTAACAGGCTATATTCTTAAATACATGGTCCTGAGCATTAAAACCACTTATAATTCCTTCCATTCCTCCTAATCTTCCATCTGGTGCAGTACTGTGATGTTTTCTCACTACATTTTTCTGCTTAATTGTGATAGCTTCAAACTTTACAGGAAAACAAATTATCTTATTTATTTATTTAGTTAGTTAATTAGTTATTTAAACTATATGTCTTTGAATATTGTTCAGTTTTGCTTCGGCCTCAGAAAGCAAGCAAAGTCTATGAAGGCTGAATAGCGTGCTGTCCTTTGGAGTGTATTTAAATGGGTTTTGATTTAAAGAGATTGTGCAGTATTTTGATAGGGTGCATTAGCTTAATGTCCACTAAAGGTGATGTGAACTGGGCTATAACAACCTTGCATATTATATTGAGAAGTATCCTTTAGATTGTGTGTGTTAGTAACACATTAGATAGTTCTGATAACAATAAGTTGTTTGAAAAGTGAAGTGCATACTTCATTGTTCTCTGTATCCCAATCCAGACTCCTCTGTAACTACCTATCATAATTAACAGCATTTTAATATTTTGCAACTCTCTGCTCGTTCAGTGAAATTTCGTATGTGTGGAAAGCTTGAAAATAACAGTATTTTCATGAATGTCAGATGTTTGTTTTAGCCACTATCGTCCTTCAAGGGAAAGTGAGGCAAAGAAGAGAATAATGGAACAGCTCTCCTTACCTTGTTGTGGGTATATAGTCATCTAGTTTTTATTGTCAGTGATTTACTCGGAAATCACTCCAGTACTTTTCAGTGTAGCCAGATCAGCCCTTCTCCGTCCTCCCTTCTAACTGCATTAACCCATTGTCCTTGGATTTCTCCTTCAAGTTGTGAACAAAGAGCTCTTCAGCTTGGGTGGAAGTGAAAAATGTGGTTATTGATTTAGTCATGAATAAATGAAAATGTGCCCAAACATATGAACAGATAAATAGATGGAAGTTATTAGTGTTGTATATTGTGGACAACCATCTTCATTTTTTGGAAATATGCACAAGAATGTCAAGAGACAGACAGACACATACATTACTTTTGAGTCTATATAACTTTTTGAGACCATCTGTATTTATGTGCTGGCATATGATACAGCGCGTTTCAGAGCTAGATACCTTTCAAAGCACACTGCAGTCCTTTCTAGAGGAACACACAGGGTTGCCCGTTCTGTGAAAACCAGACACTGGGAAGAGATACGCTTGTGAGGATGTTTCACACTGCAAAAATCAGAATGCATCTGCAGAGCATATCCTGGGAAAACTGCAGGCTGCATGAGGCAGATACAGACTCAAGAGATTCCTTCTACACCAAGAACTTAAGCACAACATTTTTCAAAGTGGTGTATTTCTGTTTTTAGGGAAAATGTGTGATTTATTGATATGCCTTTACAAATCAAAGTCATATTTACTTACACCTTCTTGCTTTTGTTTGTCAAAATGCACATCATCATTTCACCAAAATCAGTGCTTTCTAGAGGCTTCTCTACACAGTACTTCTAGTTTTCCTACCAGTAATATAGCTAATATGTTGTACAGTGTAAAAAGCATATCATTATATTATTAATGCGACAAAGAAAAATGTGCTTATATCAGAACAGCTTATTTTGATACTAAGTGGAAATATGTTTCATTTGGTAAGAAACAATTTAATGTGTGGTTGTTAAAATAAAATTTGAAGTTTTATTTGCTTAATTAATTTGGAAAAAGCAGCCTCCTGACAGCCAGACTATCCTGGTACAAAAGCTATGTATAGACCAACCTCAAAAAGAGGAGGTGAATTAAATGTTTGTACAAGCATGATTTTTGTATATTAATGGAGTATTTACCAAACCAAGTGCCTAGTAGCTGAAAGTTAGGAATTACATGAAGAAAGAGAAATGTTTTCTCTTTCTCTAAGGCTTTTGACACCGTTCCCCACAACATTCTCCTCAAGAAACTGGCTGCTCGGGGCTTGCACTGGCGTACACTTCGCTGGGTTAGAAACTGGCTGGATAGCCGGGCCCAGAGAGCTGTGGTGAATGGAGTCAAATCTGGTTGGAGGCTGGTCACTAGTGGAGTCCCCCAGGGCTCGGTACTGGGGCCGGTCCTCTTTAATATCTTTATCGATGATCTGGATGAGGGCGTCCAGTGCACCCTCAGTAAGTTTGCAGATGACACCAAGCTAAGTGCGTGTGTCGATCTGCTCGAGGGCAGGAAGGCTCTGCAGGAGGATCTGGATAGGCTGGAGCGATGGGCTGAGGTCAACTGTATGAAGTTCAACAAGGACAAGTGCCGGGTCCTGCACCTGGGGCACAACAACCCCAAGCAGAGCTACAGGCTGGGAGATGAGTGGCTGGAAAGCTGCCTGGCCGAGAAGGACCTGGGAGTATTGGTTGATGGTCGGCTGAATATGAGCCAGCAGTGTGCCCAGGTGGCCAAGAAGGCCAACGGCATCCTGGCCTGTATAAGAAGCAGTGTGGCCAGCAGGTCTAGGGAAGTGATTGTGCCCCTGTACTCGGCTCTGGTGAGGCCGCACCTCGAGTACTGTGTTCAGTTTTGGGCCCCTTGCTACAGGAAGGACATGGACGTGCTCGAGCGAGTCCAGAGAAGGGCAACAAAGCTGGTGAGGGGTCTGGAGAACAAGTCTTACGAGGAGCGGCTGAGGGAGCTGGGCTTGTTCAGCCTGGAGAAGAGGAGGCTCAGGGGCGACCTTATCGCTCTCTACAGTTACCTTAAAGGAGGCTGTAAAGAGGTGGGGGATGGTCTGTTCTCCTACGTGCCTGGTGACAGGACGAGGGGGAATGGGCGAAAGTTGCGACAGGGGAGTTTTAGGTTGGATGTTAGGAAGTACTTCTTTACCGAAAGGGTTATTAAGCATTGGAATGGGCTGCCCAGGGAGGTGGTGGAGTCACCATCCCTGGAGGTCTTTAAAAGACGTTTAGATGTAGAGCTTAGCGATATGGTTTAGTGGAGTACTTAGTGTTAGGTCGGAGGTTGGACTCGATGATCTTGAGGTCTCTTCCAACCTAGAAATCTGTGATACTGTGATACTGTTGTTACCCAGTCTACTACAAGTTTCTTTTCCAAAGAAACTAACAGCTAAAATGGAATTAATAGCTATTTTAACAGCTGGACATTTTGCACTGTTTTAGCTGATAAATTTTGAAATCCTCTGAAAAGAAAAAAGGATATTCCCTCAGCATGGAGAAGTGAAATAATGACAGCAAACAACAAAGAACAATTTTTGTTAGCTGTGAAAAATAAACTTTTTTTTATTGAGCCCTGGCCATTTCACTACTAATATTAATGAGTTAGGGAGACTGAGAAAACCATACAGATTAAAGGTGAGTAGAATTCTTCATCAGAAATGCACTGTTCATCAGGTTTCTGATAGGTGTACTTCAGTGTTAGACAATATTTACCACAGCAAACATATCACAATTTGATCTGTGCTTCTTCCATCCTGATGTTTCACTAAATACAGAGGAAAAATGAAGTTGCCATTACAGCTGGGGAAGACAAGCTGAGTGTATTTGGCAACTGTGAGGAGCCAATGAGTGGAATTGTATTGTCTTCTCCATTACTTGCCAGGAAAGTAAGTTAAACTTCAGTTCCCTGATTAAATTTCTAATTCATGAAGGGAGGAATTTAAAGAATATAACGAAATCCAAAGCTGTTGTAATCACTTTGGAAATTACAGAATTGTAAGTGGTAATAATTCTTATGAATATGAATTCAAATAAATTCATATAATTCAAATAAAACTTGATTGGGACCCTCCTCTTAGTCTATTCAAGCAAACAACAACAAAAAATACAAATATTAGGCTGCTTTTGTTTGCCTCTTCATTCTTTTGACTTTTTGGGAGATAATTACTCTTAAACATGTGTGAGATCACTATTAAAACTTTTCAAATTTCTCTGTCTGAGAAAGAGTGATGACAGTTCATCTTTATGTATGTATTGTAATTCTCTAAGAGTTATATATGAATATCTGTTAAAAGTAGTTGTTTATAAAGTGTGATATTTTAAAAACAATCAATTATTAAGCCAACCAAAGAAAAACATTATTGTCTTTGAAGGGAATTTATGAGATTCACATTTTGTGAATTTTATGAAATTTATGAAATTCACATTTCTCATACCTGAGATAACAGACATGGCTGAAGGACAAAAGGGATGATGGTATTTATACACCACTATTTCTAAATAGATAACTGATAATTCATGCAGGTAAATTGGGCTGCCTCAAACACCTTTCTCTTTCCCTTATGAGGTTTAGTCTATTGATTTGTCTTACTCATTTTCCTTAACCTCCCTAAGGGTATTGCATACATATTGTTGATCTCTTACTGGCTTTCCCTCACCCAACCGCAGAAGGTAGAAGTAACTGAAAGCATCCATCAACTCCGTACTCTACACTGGCAATATTTTGCAGGTTAAATCAACCTCCTCGGATACTCTTAAGTCTTGTAAATATTAATCTTTCTGTGTATCTTTCTTCTTTTTCTTCTTCAGAGATGTGTCTTTC
This sequence comes from Anser brachyrhynchus, assembly GCF_964034855.1. Classification (NCBI taxonomy): domain Eukaryota; kingdom Metazoa; phylum Chordata; class Aves; order Anseriformes; family Anatidae; genus Anser; species Anser brachyrhynchus. The sequence continues at coordinate 151,065,448 of NC_137694.1, forward strand.
TTCATTAAATGGTGCCCAATGCTAATTTAGTTTTTAGGAGATTTTAGATTATTTGTTATTAAAGATTTTAGATTAAGATTTCAGTTTTGTAGTTATTAAAGATTTGATCACTTTCCAGCTAGTACTAGCTGATACTTTGTCAGTTCCAAAGTGTCCGCTATTTATGTTGTATTAGAAAAGCTGGATAGCTTGACACATCCACTTATAAGCAAAAATGAAATTTTGCTATCAGATGGCATGTAGGCACTAGATTTCAATGCAAAATCTATTTCATTGGAAATAGAAATAGATTAGAATAGTCACTAGAATAGTGGCATCCTTGACAGTACTGAAACAAGGTGATTTTGGTCCCCTCGCTGGATTTCTGCATCAGAATATACATGGCCTTCTTTTAACCTTCACTCTGAATGTCTTAGATTAAAATGCAAAATTTAAGTATAATTATAAAGTGCCTGCTTTGTAATTTACCTTAAACTACTAAATATGTACTCTCGGTAGAAACTCCATTTTAATTTAGGCTTTGTCAGGGAATCATTATTGCCCACAGATAATTATCTAATATGTTTCCCAGGCAGTGTAACAGATATAGTCATCACAACATCTCAGCTTTGTTGTTCTGTGTCAGGTGAATTACATTTCTCTCTGAGGCAGTTACCATTAAAGACCTTGAAATGAAGCTTTCATTGCTTGCTGATTACTTTCACTGTAACAAAACAAAACTCCAAACATTTTATTTATTCTTTGTTACCCACATATTGCAAATTAAATAAAGTGATCACTTTACCATTCTGGCATAATGAGGATTCATGTTTTTAAGGTGGCTAAAGCAAAGAAGTTTTAGAATATTTTTCAGGGCAACAAGATTAATCAGGGAAGTGTTAGTGAAAACAGACTGAATTTGGTGCGCCCTGATGTAACATTCATAAATATAATTTGAATTTAACAACTCTTAGTATTTTGGAAGATTACATCTGTCAAATGACTCCCCCCCCCCCCGATTCCTAGCTGTCCTTACTTTTAAGGCAGATTATGCCTCTTCTATTACAAGGCTGTATATTTTAGAAATGCGACCCTTGACACAGCTGTGGATGCAGTGATGTGGTAACCATTCTCTACAACCAGCAAAGCTTTGGTGCTTCTCAAAGGTTTACAGAGGCACTGAGATTTCTTCCACCATGAATATGACCTCATCCCATAGATCTGCCACATTATAGAAAGTACATTTTGTAGTTGGATCCCGTAGTGAAACAAGAAAGTTTTATTCACTAGGGAATGGAAATAAGTTTTGTCAGAATAATACTGAGCCCAAATGCTTGCCCTTCTGTGAGCTAAAGATCATTCTTTGCAGCTTACCAAGAATATTAAGAGGTACTGTAAATCCTTTTACCTTCTTCACTAATATTGCTTCAGATAGCGACTTAGTTGCTACAGCTGTCTCCTGGGCAACATTGGTTAAAAATCCTACTTTTTCTAAGATGGCCCCTGAGAATTGGTTTCCTGTCAGAGCCTGTTCCTTTCTGAGCTCAGCCCTTTTCTTGTCAGCTAATGGGTACAAATTGAGGAAATGGGCAGCATGTTAGAGCAGTGTGAATAAAGGAAGTTTTGCTAAATGAGGTGGGTGGTAGAACCATCTGGACATTTGAAAACTTGCCTATTTCTTGGTTAGATAATTATCTAATTTCACTATTATTAGGCATGCAAAATCTAAATGGCAACATCTTTGCCTGTGACTTAAAATACAGTATTGAGATGCCTGGGCTTTTTACATGTTAAACCAGTGTGATTAATTAATTAATTTATTTATTTATTCTGTATTATTTCTTAACTGCAATTTTTATTGATGCTTCTTTTGCTTTTATTTACCAATCACTATATGTAAACTACATTTTTTTTCTTTCCTTTAGTAATGTTTTTAAAAACTTTTACATCCACTTATGAGTTAACAAGAATTTCAAAATCTTTCTGGAGAATATGCATTAGTGTTTATGGCTATTTTAACTTTAAAATAGCATGAAAACAATCATGGACTATTTTTATTATGGGATTTGATCTCTAAACCCCACTACAAAACTGGAGCAGCTGCAGGATATGTTGGAGAACTGCAGTGAAACAAAACAGCTTTTGGGCCTCTTGGGCTAGCACACAACATTTTCCTGGATTCAGCCTAAAAGACTACTCTTTGTTGCTATCTCTATGTGAATTCATAGGGAGACAAATTTTCTAACTGAATAATAAGTTGTAGGGCTTTTACTAGCTTGACAGCAGGTGTTTTTCATCTTAGAAACTTGATAACATTGAGAGAGAAAGACAAATAAATAAAAAAAAAAGAGTGGTAGATCTGTTTCGTATCCTTAAAGTTCTTGCATAATTTTTGGGAAAAATGAAATTTAGATAGGTCTTATTGTTTATTTATTCATTTAACTATACTAGAAAATCTTGCAGTGAAAAACACATTTTGCTCCAAAATGCATTTATGTAAACTTTTATTTTGGATTTATTACTGGAGAACATGAAATGGAACTTATTATACTTGTTAAGTGGACAGGGGAGAAAGAAGGACAGGGCAAGAAGGAAAAAGCCAAAGGACAGAAAGAACAAAAAGTCAGACTGAGATTACCGGTTTTGAAATGGAGGGAAAAATTAATAATTGTTTGGAAATACTTTCCCTATTAAGTTAAGAATTCCTTCCCATTGAATCATAGTATAATTTTTGGCAAAATAAAATTAAGAGTAGATGCTCCAAATTCTGTTATTACCACTATTATCTATTACCACTATTATCTAATGATCACTTTAGACTAAGCATGCAAATTTAATGCTGCTTTGAATACTCTTCTCTTTGGCAGGTTGCTTGCTACCAAACTTAACAGTTATTATCTAATTAAAAGCATTAAAAAAATAATTAAGCTATGTAGAAGATAGTCAAACGGGAGGGACTCTGTGAGGTGTTTGCCTTGTTCGATGTCCCCATGTATATGCCATTGTAGTGCATAGAAACTTACTACTGTCTATGAAGGCAGCAGTCTCATTTATGTTTACTTTGAAATATGAAGAATTACAGTGGCTTCAAAGGGAAGGAAATTCATAGCTGTTCTTCATGTAAGCAAAGAAAGCAATCTGCACTTCTTTTTCTTTCCTAGAATCAATAAATATCAGTTTCTGTCTCCTTTTCCCTCCCTCCCTTATGCGTCCAGAGAAGTCAGCATGTGTATCTGGGTTGTATTTTTAGTGCTGTATTTCTCAGATTTTTGCCAACACCAGTTTTTCAGAGAACTTCTACTGTCATATCTCAAGGCAGTCCATCCAAAGAACTACTTTATACTCATCTTCTGTCTCATCAGTTTAATTAATGCCTCACTTGTTCAGAGCAAACCACCTATGGCATAACGTGACAAGTCCAACTCTTGAAAATCTAAAGGTGAAAAAAATCCAAATAATTTGTCTTTTTCTTGTTAAAAGAAAAAAAAAATAAGGCAGTAAATGACTGACTTCCAACTGAGACATAAGAAGTCATTCACATTTATGTGAATAAAAAAAATGTTCAAGGAAATAACAGTTATTCATATGCATTGCTTCTAATGAATGATAGAAGAAAATAAGATGGAGTTTTGTTTCATGAGAACTCCCAGAGGTGATAAATCATACTGGATTAAGCAGGAAATTTAGGCTTTTTGCGTCCTCTCTGCAGTTCTACTAAGTCAACAGAATTGTTTATGAATGATTTTGCTGTAGGAAGAGAACAACCCACTTTGTTAGTGATCTTTGCTGATGTAGTCCCTGGTACTCCTGAGCTGAACTTCTGTACCTGCTTGCTGCCCAGAGCAGCTTGAAAAGTTACCATGAAGGAGACCTCAGTTCAGTGCTTCTCCCCTAGCCACCAAATACACTGAATGCTCAAATCTATCCTATATTTCATAAATCTATCTTAAATCTATCTTACATCTTATATTCAAATGGATTAATGTTTTAGAGGACTCTCTAAACCGGCGTAGGATCAGTCAAATTTACACTAGTGAATCCATGGCTTAGAGGTGCCATAGCCCTTCCACTCCTGGGCTACACAGTTGTGTCTTGTGTCAGGAGGATGCCCTACAGCCTTTGCACATAAACAGAAAAAAAAATGCTGACACAGAGGTGTATAATTTTTCCAGGTTTCTCAGACTGATTAACAAATTTTAATTTCAGTGTATTCTGAAATCATACATTGCTGCAATTAAAAATAACTGTTAAGTTACAAATCCAAAACAGAGCATAAACCAGGATCTCGTACCCATCTGGTAGCTATCTAGCAGCCACATTTATTGTCATAACGATGTTATGTACCATACGTGAACTACAGTGCATTACAGGTATTCAAAGCAGTGCTAAGGCTACCAAAATAATATTAATATGAGTTTTTATATAAAAAATGCATAAAATTTCAGAGAATCATTTTTTATAACTATTTGACCCTCTCTTTCTGTGTGTTTGTGTTTGGTTGTTCTGGTGAATCCAAATTTTCCTCAAAGCATTAATATTTTCATTACCATCATGCCACTGAGGTTGATGGGTAATACAGAATTTGAAAGCATTGTCAATGACATACTTTTTCCTTAGAGTTGCCTGTGCTTTATTATTGGATGATATTCTATATTCAGAAAGGGAAAATTTTTATTTTTCCCTTTCTGATTTAGTTTTATACATGTTGGTTGTGCTCATGAGAAGTGACTTGGGGAATTCTGCTGTGTACTGTGCTAGTTTAGAATCACACTATTAAAGATACAGTTGAATACAAGATTATTTTTGTATTGAAGTTTCATGCAAACCCAAGTGAATCAAGTGAAGGAGGAAAGAGAGGTCGAGAATGCTGAAAGTCAAATAGCAATCTGTAAAAGAAGCTGTGGTGTCAGGAATATTGATAGTGCAGTGGACTGTGACAGGTATAGTTATGCTCAGTCTCTGTGGGAGATCTATGGATACAGCTGGATGCTCTGAAAGAAGAGCTGGGAGAACTACCCGTACAGTGAGATTTGCAGAAATCTCAAGACAAAGGGTTTTGATTTTCTTTGAACTTCCACTGCTGGGCAAATGGGGACAGGTTAAACACAGAAGACAGGTTTAGGATGCAGCAGATGCAAATCAATTTCTTATTTGTATTAGGTCTGTATTAGGCTTCCTAAAGATTTGTAGTGAACTTTTGGAAATTTTAGACATAAGACTCCCTTAAGCTGTACCTATGAAATATGTATATGTACATTTGTATTTGTCTGTATAGGGCAATATAGAAATCACATCATTATCAATATTTTAACCCACTAGTATAATTTTTGAACAGTTTTAGGTCATCATAAGTACTATCAGAAACAAGTATGACAAATTGTCAAATTCAAAGCATCGAAATGTCTATCTAGATATGCTTTTGTGAGCTCTGCCCCCGTCTGCCATTGTCCACAAGCAGTTGGGGTCTCATTTTGAAAGAGAACAACTGCACTTTTTGACAAATGAAACAAGATATGCCTATGGTGTCACAAAGAGGTCCAAGAGTTTTGGATCCTCCCTCTGTGTCTCAGCTTCCAGACAAACTTTCTTCTCCTAACATTTCCAACTTCTTTTTCTAAAAGTTATTTTTGTTCTGAAGTCATGGGATGTTGCTACATATTACACACTATTTGCAGTGTTCATTGATCGTGCCAGCATCAGATGGTTTGTTTTGAAATAATAAAATTTTAAAGATTGAAAGTATTAATTTTGTTTTGTTATTTTTGACATGTACAGTTAACATATACTACTTAGGTAGTATATAGTATAGTATACTTATAGTATACTTTATAGTACTTACAGTATATTTTAATTATACTATATTATATATATTATTATACTGTAGTACTTGTAGTGTACTTTAGTTGATTAAAAGTTCTTGTTGCATCTGGGAAAAAATTGTTTTGTGAGAACAGGACTATAAGGAAACAGTTGTTAGGTATGTATGCTAATAAGGTCAAAATTTTATTCATTAAAGTTAGTGCAGTTGAATAATTATTTTTGTTCAGTAGGAAACGAAGTAATTTATCTCAACTTGAACTTTCAAATAAAAATAAAACAAAAATCTGCTGGAATTTTTGGCTGAGAGTATATCCTTAAAAAATGAAGGTGTAGCTCAAAAATGGACTTGGGTCTTCTTAGTCAAGCACTGCTCAGTTCTGAGGCTATGAAAATGAGATGCAAGATATTTAGTTAGGTGCTGAAGCTCCTTATGAAATGGTTTGAAAGACTTGGCTACATCAGAATAGAAACCACAAGAACTAGATTAATTAGCATGTAGCTGTCCAGGCCTAACTAAAAAGGAAACAATTTCCACTGCTCATTTCTAAGAAGGCAATTCTGTCGTGTTTTGTGTCTAGTTCCATTTTAATTTCTTCAGAGTGCTTGAGATACCTGCAGTTAGCATGTAGGTGTGGTGCAGGACTGGTGGGACAGCTGCACGTCTCTGAAGCAGCAGCTAGAGATATGCTAAATACACTGGGGTATCCAAATGGCATGATTCACTATGGCTTGACAACTCGATCCTACGCTGTCTTTTCTTTTATTCTGAACCCAAGCAGGATTCTGTCTTAAAAAAGTGGAAATACTGCGATTGTCTTCCCTTTCTTTTCAGAATTTCTGTGATTAAGACAATCACTGATGGTTTAGAAGACCCAAATTCATCTCCTTTCTCTGATTAGAATATTCAGACACATCTTCTACTTGAAGAGTCTCTTAATCACCCAGCAATCCTGGAGAGAGGAGGCAGGATTTGGCATGCAAAGTTGTTTAATTATTTTTTCAGATTATTCAGGTTTCTTCAGGAAAGAGGAAGGAAAAGGATGCAAATTTCTGTGTATGACTGGTTAGGACAGTCTTCTGGAATGATGGAGACGACTGCTGGTTTCAGCCTTTTTTTATTATTTTTATTTTTATTGTAGACTGCTTATGGAGTGAGTGAAGAACAGTTAAAAGGGAAATGTTATACTAAGTGCTATTTAAATGCAAAAGCAGCGTGAAATACATTGAAGGACTACTTATTTAGACAAATGCTATCACTTGAGTTTTATCTCATTAAAAAATACTTAGAAGTTTGTTAAAAGAATACTTCTCAATTCAGGCTGTGCGATTACTAATGAAAACTAACCTAAATTTGGCTTAAATAGTTTAAGTTTAATAGACAATTCAGGCACAGTTCTTTCAGCTAGGATTAAAACTAAGCAGAAAGTGTTTGCAATTAAACAGAAATTAATAAAAGAGGAATAACTCTCTCAATGTCCATTAAAGTCTATACATATCAAATAAATATAGTAGGAGCCTACAGCCCTGCTGTAATTTTAGTGTCTTCATTGTAGTTATATGAAGAAGCAAGTTCTGTGCATTGCTGATTCCAAACACCAAGAATTTACATTCAAGGGGAAAAGAAAAAAAAAAAAAAACAAGCTGCTGGTAAAAATAATACCTATTTTACTAAGAGAGAATATGAATTTTTAGTGCTGAGTCCAATATAATTTCAATATAATTTTAACTTACAATGGCTATTGGTCTCCAAATAATAATAAATTTCCTAGAAATTCCACTAGTAGACATAATTAAGTCATTGAGTATTTGCCAGAATTCAGATGAACACTAGGTACAGCCAACCCATTTTAAACACTTTAAAACCACATTGCTTTTCATAGCCATTATCTGAGTATTTACTCAGGGTTAGACTTTTACCTACACAAAGCCAGCTGCAGGGAACAAAGTGTTAACCTTCCCATCACAGCGTAGAAACAGGTTTAGCAGGAGGAGAGAAAAAGCAGGGAAGAAAGCTGGTAGTACTGTGTAACTTGTATGTAGTGGTACTATCCAACTACTTTTGCTGAAGAATTGGGGAAAGAAGTGTGACAAGTAAAGCCTCAACTCTTGTTTTGAAGAGGAATATCTGCACTGGCGCACAGCAAGAGATATTAATCAAATAGTTTGCTCTTTGTAATGATGCAGATTTATATTTTGAAAAGGGCCAAGCACAGAAATGAAAAGGAGGTGGTTCCTCTAGTTAGGGTTGCATCAGTAAACTCATTAGAGCCAGGTCTCTGGCTTGAGTACTGTCATATGATCATCCTCAAAGATTATTAACACTGTTCCTGACAGAGCTTTTGGCTGTACTAACACATTTAATGGCCTCAAGTTGCACCAGTGAAAGTTTAGATTGTATGTTAGGAAGAGAGGGTGATCAAGAATTCAGATGGGTTGCCCAGGAGAGTGGTGGAGTCCACATCCCTGAGGTATTTAAAAGATGTGTGGATGTGGCACTAAGGGTCATGTTTTAGTGGTGGGACTCAGTAGGTCAGGTTAATAGTTAGACTTAATGACCTTGAAGGTCTTTTCCAACCTAGATGATTCTATGAATTGAAGATTTGAAAACAGTGCCCATAATTGCTTCAGAGATACTGTGATCAGGACCTATTCCCAATAAGCAACATAGATGAGACCACCCATTTTGGGGTGTGAAAGAGTTCAGCTGTATGAACAAAAGCTCTCCTCACTTCTTAGTCTCTTGGGGTCAGAGGCCTTTCCCTTTTTATTTAGGAAAACAGTTGAAGTTTCTTGGCTCAAGAATGAACAAACCTGCTTGCAGTGGTTTCACATTCCTATGTTTTAACAATGACATGAATAAACAATGCCATAGACTTTTCTTGGCAGATACAGCTTATCCTACTTTGTTACATTCAATTCCAAAGATCTTTTGCTATTGTTTAATATCATAGTGAAATGTTTTCATGTATATAGAAGTGCATGGTGAAAGAATCACATTTTTAACACTATTAGGCTTCCATCACTGAGCTACCAATAATAATAGTTTGATGGCTCTTTCTAATTAATGTATTATTGTTTGTAAAATCATTCATCTACTTTCAAGGAACATTGCTTCCAAAAGTGAATTCAGTCATTTCAAAAATGTCCCAAACTGTTTATTAAAGATTTCAAAATGTGGGGCATTAGCAGTCAGATTTTAATAAGGTTGCCATTAAAACAAGAAACAATACATTCTGTGATCTATCTATATATATATATTCAGATAAAGCTCATATTTTTCCTCCTTGTAGGGATTCTGGTGTAGTATGACACTTGGATACTTAAGCACTTTCTATTTTATTTTCCATTTACTGTAACCTCCATGTTTATGCCTTCAGAAATTGGGAAATCAAGTTATGATTTCTCTTTTGGTAGCTCTCAACAGTCAGCTGGCAGGTCATATTCCTCTGTCTGCTGCATCTTTTCTTATCCTGAACCTCTCTCTCTCTGCACTCCCTGGCTTCTGCCTGATTCTTCTGGCCTCTTCACTGGGTAATGTGTCTCCTACAGGTACATTTAAGTAGTTTGTATCACTGAGTGAACATTGTCTGATAAACCTGCTACTACTCTGCTTCCCAGAATTTAATCTGTGTCATAGACCTACAGGCACTGTTGCAGTAGGACTGAATAATTGAATAAAATGCCATGAATCCTGCAAACAGGAGCTGTAGTACCACTTCTTATACCCTAGATTCTAGCAGTGTGAGGCTGTATATCATATTCTATGATAAATAGGCTAAAGTATCAGCTACGGGATTGGTTGTAAAACAGAGAGAAAGAAGTATCTCCTATGTTGGTTTTGCAATTTGTCTGGGGATTGGAAATGTGACCTACTCAATAATACACGATAGTTATTAGTACTTTCAACAGTATGCATAATATGGGCAGCACAATCAGTGCAGTTACCTTTCCCAGCAAGTAAGTTAAAGGGAAACCCAGAAAACCGGGAATTAACATAGATATAATACATCAGGTAAGCAAGAGTGACAAGGGTCACTGGGAGGACATATCGAAAATTAAACAGCTGAAAGACAAGGGAACATAATTTGAGGAAATGAAATTGGAGAAGAACCTATAAGCATAAATTAATATTTGTAGGCTGAGAGAAAGAAGGAAGTTGAAGGCTGAAGGATGAGAATTGTAGTGGGCTATGTGATAGGCAGAGGATCAGTAACTTAACAGAAGCTTTACAACATCGAATCATGTGTAGGAGAAAGAAAAATCTCACTGTACAGTTAGAAGTTTAGGGCATAATACTACAGAAGAGTAGATGTTACAAATGTAAGCACTGGCAGAGCTTAAAAAATTGTTAGAACATAAGGAGAAGAAAATATAGCAGCACCTGCAATGGTCCATGTTACCTAATAGCCTAACTTTTACTGTTCAAAAGAAGATTTTTAGGAAAGAGGTTAAGAAACAAGAAAGTATAAAAAATGTCTTACTCTGGAATGTCTAGAAATCAGTGGTTTAGGGACCACAGAGTTCAGATTAAATTGAAACAGCAGTCCAGGGGTAAATCTTTCATAACATTTTGATGAAGTAAATCTTTCTGAAGTTTTGAGATTCTGATTTTTTTTTTCCGTGAAAAAACAGTTTTTGATGCTGTTTACACATTGACTTCTATCGCATCCTGTGGTGATCGTGTGGTGATGAATTTCTTAATTTGACTGCTTGTTAAAAGAAAAAAACTACATCCTAATGTTTTCTTTTAAGTCCTATGCTTAGCAAGTTTTTGACTGTCCACTACTACTTGCATCCCAAAAAGACAAAAATCTTCCCTATTCCTCTTTTTCATTTTTTTTTCATTTTATTTTATACATCTCTACATCTTTCAGATTTCAAAGCAAAGCCATCCTCGTAGTATATTTCGTAGTATATAATTTGCTTTATTCTTTCTGAAACAGAGCAGCCTGCATTGCAAACCACTGTCTGATATAGAGGTTTTTCCCTTCTTTCTTCAGTCTCTCTTAACAGTTCCTACAATTCAGTTTGACTTTCTCATCGTTAATGAGAACCACTAACATATTCAGATGAGTATCAACTGTATTCACACCATATCTTCCATGTGGGACAACAGCTGATTTAATACATCATATATAAACAAATAGATTTTTTTTTCTTCTTGTACTTTACCTCACATACTTTTTTTTTTTTTGGTCAATAAAATGAAAAATGAAATTGAGTCCCTTGAAAACAAGTATTCCTTCACTATCTCTTTACAACCATCTTTAGTTTTGATTAGTGTAAAGTTCAAAATTGTGAATCCCAATCATTCTCTTTGGGTTTTTGAAGTTTCTTCTGGCTTTAATTGATGGACATTTCAAAGAGCTCTTTTGAGTTCCAGTTCCTGGTTTCATCCATTTCAGTTTTCTCCTATGCTCATCAAATTTATCAAAATGGGCTCTAGTAATTTTGTGAAGCATGATTACAAAAACAGTGCAGAATCTTCACCATATTTGCTATGTGTCCAATAATTTTATTGTATTACACTATCAATATATCAATATGTGACTATAAATCAGGTAAACTGGAGTGGAGGCATTTGCCTTCTCATGTTGAGGCTGTTTTGAAAGATAGCTCAGTGCTTTCCTGTTTAAATGTATATAGAAATTATGAGTGATGTGTTCAGATAGTGGTACATTTTTACTGATTATGTTTGTTTGTTTTTCTCTTCCAAAATTTTCTTCCTACAAATATATCAGTTAGTTAAGTTCTTCTTCCCCTTACATTAAAATTCCATTTTTGGAAGTTTCCTAAGCTGCTTATCAGTCAAAAGTGATGCAAAGAAAAATAAGGTTTTTTGTTTTGTTTTTTGTTTGTTTGTTTGTTTGTTTTTCCTTGATTTACACCTTTCTTATCTGTCAGCCCCACTGAGTCTTCCTCAGGTTTCTTGCCATTGTTGAGGTCATGATGAACTTCTGGTACTTGATACAGAAAGATATCAGAAGTCAGACGATGGATGTAGACAGACAAGAAACACAGTTGTAGTGAAAATAATGAAGATAAAAGTATTGTGGATGCTTTTGATGAGTCCTATATAAACACTGCTGAAGCAAGAAAAAAGATGGTTTTGGTAAACAAGAAAGGAGCTGGTAAAATCTTAGAACCAAACGAAACAAGATTTAGAGACTTATGAAGAAATGACAGAGGTGATGATTCTGAAAACGAGTGTTCCTATATTCCAAAAAGTGGCTCACCATTTCCAAAATATTTACTTTTCTGACTCTGAATGCTGGACCGAGCCAATTGCAGAGATGACTTCAGCTGTTGTACCAGATTACCAAACGGTAAGCTGGGCCATCCTTGTTCCCCAATAAGCTTCTGTGTTTCTGTTGACAGTGATGGCAGATCCATACGAAGCTGTTTGACCCTGTTAGTTAGTATGACGTCAATAAGATTAGTTGGTGTTTGACATCCCTGGTAGTCAAATGATGTGTTTTGCATCAAAGGACAGATGTTAAGAAAGAAAAACTATAAGTATTTTAGTTTCAACATTTTTCTTAATGTTCTGAGTACCTCACTTTCTCATTTGCAGAATATGAGTAATAATATTGACCTATTTTCAAGGAAATGTCAATTTCTATTTTGTTATTTTTAGTTGTTAGGTCTAAATCACAGAATCACAGAACTGAAGGGGTTGGAAGGGACCTCAAAAGATCATCAGGTCCAACCCCCCTGCCAAAGCAGGTTCCTTAGAGCAGGCTGCCCAGGTAGGCATCCAGGCGGGCCTTGAATATCTCCAGAGAAGGAGACTCCACAACCTCCCTGGGCAGCCTGTTCCAGTGCTCCATCACCCTCACTGTGAAGAAGTTCTTTTGCATGTTGGTGCGGAACTTCCTGTGCTCCATTTTGTGGCCATTGCCCCTTGTTCTGTCCCCACAAACCACAGAAAAGAGGTTGGCCAAATCCCTCTGTCTCCCACACTTCAGGTACACATTGATGAGATCCCCTCTCAGTCTTCTTTTCTCCAGGCTGAACAGACCCAGGTCTCTCAGCCTTTCCTCACAGGGAAGATGCTCCAGGCCCCATATCATCTTTGTGGCCCTCCGCTGGGCTCTTTCCAGGAGATCCCTGCCTTTTTTGTACCGGGGAGCCCAGAACTGGACACAGTACTCCAGGTGAGGCCTGACCATGGCAGAGTAGAGGGGGAGGATCACCTCCCTTGATCTGCTGGCCACATTCCTTTTAATGCACGCCAGGATCCTATTGGCCTTCTTGGCCACCAGGGCACACTGCTGGCTCATGGTCAACCTGTTGTCCACCAGGACCCCCAGGTCCCTCACCTCAGAGCTCCTCTCCAGCAGGTCTTCCCCCAGCCTGTACTGATACATGAGGTTGTTCCTCCCCAGGTGCAGGACTCTGCACTTGCTCTTGTTAAACCTCATTTGGTTTCTTCCTTCCCATCTTTCCAGCCTGTCCAGGTCTTGCTGAATGGCAGAACAGCCTTCTGGTGTGTTGCCCGCTCCTCCCAGCTTTGTGTCATCGGCATACTTGCTGAGGGCAGACACTATTCCCTCATCAAGGTCGTCGATGAAGATGATGAACAAGACCGGACCCAGCACCGACCCCTGGGGAACACCACTAGTCACAGTCTCCAGCCGGACTCTGCGCCGCCAATCACCACCCTCTGAGCTCGGCCAGTCAGCCAGTTCTCAACCCACCTTACTGTCCACTCCTCTATCCCACACTTTCTCAGCTTTGCTAGCAGGATGTCATGGGAGACAATATCGAAAGCCTTGCTAAAGTCAAGGTAGATGACATCCACTGCTCTCCCCGCATCTACCCAGGTGGTGATGCCATCATAGAAGGCAACGAGGTTGGTCGAACATGACTTCCCCTTGGTGAATCCATGCTGACCTTCCTCATAACATTCTTCTCTTCCAATTGCTTGGAGATGGCATCCAGAACAAACTGTTCCAACACCTTTGCAGGAACAGAGGTGAGACTGACTGGCCTATAGTTTCCCAGATCTTCCTTCTTGCCCTTCTTGAAGACCAGAGTGACACTGGCTATCCTCCAGTCTTCAGGCACCTCTCCTGTTTTCAGGACCTTTCAAAGATGATAGAGAGTGGTTTGGCGATCACCTCCACTAACTCCCTCAGCACACATGGATGCATCCCAACGGGACCCATGGATTTGTGTGCGTTAAGCCCACTCAGACGCTCCTGAACTACTCTCTCGGTAACCAGGGGGAGCCCTCCATTTCCCAGACCCTTTGTCCTCCCACCAGGGTCGAGGAGTCCCGGGGAGGGGGGTAGTCCTTGAAGCAAAGACTGAAGCAAAGATAGCATTCAGTATCTCCGCCTTCTCGGCATCTCCCGTTACCAGGACACCTCCCTCATTCAGCAAGGGACCCACAGTATCCCTAGTCTTCCTTTTACTGTTTACATACTTAAGAAAACCCTTCTTATTATCTTCTATCTCTTTTGCAAGCCTCATCTCTAGGTGGGCTTTAGCCTTCCTCGTCACATCCCTGCAGGCCCTGAGAACAATTCTATACTCCTCCCAAGAGGACAGGCCCTTTTTACACATTTCATAGACCTCCCTCTTCCTTTTGATCTTATCGATGAGCTCCTTGCTCATCCACGCAGGTTTCCTGCCACCTTCCCCGATTTCCTACAAATGATTCCCTGCAGGAATGTTAATATTCATAAAGTTCAAAATGGAAAGGCCTTTACAAATGCCTTTTTCGATTCTTCACCACCAAGGCAGAATATACAGTTTGGAAGTGTCAAGGCTTATATGGGGTTACTGTTCAGAACATTGCACTTCCAAAATATAATTGTCTGATTTTTTCTATCCTTTGCATGTCACTTCAGGTATGAATATCAGCAAAAGTTTTAGAGAGTTTGTGAAAGCACAGAGTAGCAGATTGCAATGTCAAACAGTAGAAGAAAACAGTTTCTGAACATGGAAAAAGGAAGCAGGATGTGGGATGAGGAAGGTGGAGGGTAGAAGAGAGATTATAATCTAGTTGACATATTTAGCTAGTAATCCAATACATGGCTGAACTTATTCTAGAAGCCTAATGTAAATGTACTGTTACTTAGCTTTCTGCTGATTTATTTATGCTTCTGAGCTGTTCTCAACATAGCATGTCTTCTGCCTTTCAGCCTTATTGCATATAATTCTTGTTACCCGGGGAAGATTTTTGCTGCAGAACAATGTTGGCAAAAGGACATGTAATGTCCTTTTGAATAAGTGATGAATGTAAAGCCCACTGAAGGAGATGGCCTTATTCTGACAAAATAAGTAACATTCTCACCTCAAATCCCCAAGAAGTTTCAGGGCAGAAAAATGCATACAATAGTTACAAATAATTAAATATCTTGATGTCTGGAACCTTTGTTACAATTCTCTTCTTCCTGTCTTCCTCCCCCCACTTTTTTTTTTTTTTTTTTCCAGAAGTAGGATTATACAACTTTCAACTCTCAGGACTACTAACTTGTATGCAGACAAACTTGTACCCACGTTGTTAAATTCATAAACAAGATAAAATGTAAAGAATCTATATAGAAAATATATACATATTTAAATAATAAAACAATATTTATAGTCATGTTTTCTTCCTTTGTTATTTTTAATGTTGGACATAATTCACTTGTGCATAACAAATCTGGTGGCCTTCTACATTGGGGTTACAGCACTGGTGGATAGGGGAAGAGCAACTGTCATCATCTACTTGGCGTTGTGCAAAGCATTTGACACTCCCCCAATATGGCTGACACACTGGAGGGAAGGGATACCATCCAAACGGATCTTGACAGGCTTGAGAGGTGGGCGTGTGCAAACCTCATGAGGTTATAGACCAAGTGAAAGGTCTTGTATTTGGGCTGGGGCAATCCCAAGTACAAGTACAGGATGAGTGGAGAGTGGATTGACATCAGTTCTGAGGAGAAGGACTTGGGGGTGCTGGTGGATGAGAAGCTCAACATGAGATTGCAACGTGCACTTCTAGCCCAGAATGCCAACTGTATCCTGGGCTACACCCAAAAAAGCATGGCCAGCAGGTTGAGGGAGGTGATTCTTCCCCTCTTGTCTGCTCTTATGAGACTCCACCTGGAATACTGCGTTCAGCTCTGGGGTCCCCAGCACAGGAAGGACATAGACGTATTAGAAGTTCAGAGGAGGGCCAGGAAAGTGATCAAAGGGCTGGAACACCTTCTCTGTGAAGACACGTTGAGGGATTTGTTGTTCAACATGGAAAAGGCTCCAGGCTAGTACTTAAAAGGGGCTTACAGAAAAGATTGGGAGGGACTCTTTGTCAGGAAGTGTAGTGATAGGATAGAATAAGGAGTAATGGCTTTAAACTAAAAAAGGGGAGATTTAGATCAGATATAAGGAAGAAATTCTTTACTGAGAGGGTAGTGAGGCACTGGAACAGGTTGCCCAGAGAGGTTGTGGATGCCCCATCCCTGGAGGTGTTGAAGGCCAGGTTGGATGGGACTTTGAGCAACCTGGTCTAGTGGAAGGTGTCCCTGCCCATTGCAGGGAAGTTGGAACTAAATTATGTGTATGGTCCCTTCCAACCCAAGCCATTATTTGCTTCTATGATTCACTTAGGGAAGAAATAGTGATTTCATTCCTTTCTAGTCTAGTCTGAGTTTTTTAGGCTGGTTTTAACATAAGAAACAGTTTTTGTTGTTCTATATTTCAGTAGGGGTACTTGGATAAAAAATAAACGCAAAGAACCACAGTGTTTATCTTTTTTATTTTATTTTATTTTATTTTATTTTATTTTATTTTATTTTATTTTATTTTATTTTATTTTATTTTATTTTATTTTATTATTTTATTTTATTTTATTTTATTTTATTTTTTTCTGTACAATTATTTGACAATTAAAGATTAAGGTGTCTGGAAATCTTATCCTGAAAAAAAAATTATATATATATATATATAAAAATTTTATACATGCAAACTATGATTATTATTTTTTTTAGTAAAACATTAATGTAGCTATGTATTGGTAAAATAAAAGCTAGACAATGCCCTATCATTCTCTTTACCTTAGTGCAAATAAAGAAAAAACTTCTAAATTATTATATAGTAAACATTCAGCACTTCAGCTACCAATAAATCCAGGTGGCAGAAACTTGTGTAACTTGTTCAAATTCAAAGCAGTATTTCAGCTATCATCATGTCCCTGATTTCAAAGATAAATAAGCACCTTAAGTACTTGGATGAATCAGAACTTCAGTCGAGGATAACAGAATTTGGACCAAAGGTTCATTCTGTTGCTCTTGGCAGCCTAATAAAATCTTCAACTTTCTGTAAATATGAGGCTTTCAGCCACCCATTTTCAACCTAACATATAGACTATGGTCAGTGAAAGAGATGAAGGTGTTTAATATCTCTGAGAAACAGGCTGCTGGATTTTAAATCTGAGCTTTTTATTCTCTGTTTTGTTGACCTGATTATAAAAATAAGTTGTTTGATTTAATGGAACATGAAAAAAGCTGTGAGAAATTAAAGCAAACAAACTCCCCCTAAAATGAGGTGGCAGTTGGGACAGTTGGGACAGAGGACTGAAGGAAGTGAGGTCCTCACGATCCGTCCTCAGGAAACTTGCAACCTGAATTCTGATCCAGAAAAGTTAATACAAATGGCTTCTTTACAGTGAAACAGTTCAATTTCATACCCTGCAAAGTCAATTGACCCTTGACCACAATCATGCCATAGGAAATTTATAGGTATCCAAATACTTAGAGATAATTTGAAAAATTATCTTTCACAGTGTGTACTTTTTTGTTTGTTTGTTCTTGTTTTTGTTTCCGTCAGCCCAGCAGTAAGTTAAATGCAATGTGGTTGCTACTACAAAGTTGATTTGATTGAAATATTTCTGAAGCTTAATTATTTTTACATTTTTTTTAATATATATATATATTTTATCCAACTATAGAGCTGACCCTTTTTAATTGAAAATTTGATGGGACTTTCAGAAAAAAAAAAAAAAGAAAAGAAATATTTGATCTTTTCACATTTTCGTTAACATACGTGTTGGGACAACAGATCTGATTGCCAAACTGATTGTTCCTAAGCAAAGAGATTGCACTTATGAAAGCTCTTTTTAAAGCCAATGTGATTTAAAAACTTATTCTGAAAACATTACCTTTCCATTTAACATAGAGGACTCTTAGAGGTTTCATGTTTTTTGTTTGGTTGGTTGGTTGGTTGGCTTTAGTTGTTAATATATTAATAGTTTATTTGTTTATTAATCTATTATATTATTTGTAGAGAACAGAAAAAAAAAGATAAATCATCTTAGGACAATGTTGCTGCTTATTACATTTACTGAAGTTTAATTCTTTCAAGTTGTGCAACACGGTATTAATGGCTCCAAAACTGCCGCTGATACTTCTGAAGATAGTGGAGTTGCAGATTTAAGATTTATGGTGTTCTTCATATCATGCTCAGAATTTGTGTTCTTAGCATGGTTATCTTCGTCATAGAATCATAGAATGGCTTGGGTTGGAAGACATCTTAAAGATCATCTAGTTCCAACCCTCCTGCTACGGACAGAGATGCCCCTCACTAGATCAGGTTTCTCAAAGCCCCATCCAACCTGGCCTTCAACACCTCCAGGGATGGAGCATCCACAGCCTCTCTATGCAACATGTTCCAGTGCCTCATCACTCTCTGTGTAAAGAATTTCATCCTAGCCTCTAATCTAAATCTCCCCTTTTTTAGTTTAAAACCATTCCCCCATATACTATCATTGCATGCCCACATAAAAACTTGCTCTCCATTTTTTTTTTTTTTCATAAGCCCCCTGTAAATACTGAAGGGCTTCAGTGGGGTCTCCCCAGAACCATTGAGGTCTCTTCACACTGAACATCCCTAGCTCTCTCAGCCTGTCTTCATAGGAGATGTGCTCCAGCCCTTTGATCATCTTTGTGGCCCTCCTCTGTGCTCATTCTATTACAGAATCAGAGAATCACAGAATCACAGAATCATCTGGGTTGGAAGAGACCTCCAAGATCATCTAGTCCAACCTCTGACCTAACACTAACAAGTCCTCCACTAAACCATATCACTAAGGGCTACATCTAAACGTCTCTTAAAGACCTCCAGGGATGGCGACTCAACCACTTCCCTGGACAGCCCATTCCAATGCCTAACAACCCTTTCAGTAAAGAAGTTCTTCCTAATATCCAACCTAAACCTCCCCTGGCACAACTTTAGCCCATTCCCCCTTGTCCTGTCACCAGGCATGTGGGAGAACAGACCAACCCCCACCTCGCTACAACCTCCTTTAAGGTACCTGTAGAGTGTGATAAGGTCACCCCTGAGCCTCCTCTTCTCCAGACTGAACAATCCCAGCTCCCTCAGCCGCTCCTCATAAGACTTGTTCTCCAGACCCCTCACCAGCTTCGTTGCCCTTCTCTGGACGCGCTCAAGCACCTCGATGTCTTTCTTGTAGCGAGGGGCCCAAAACTGAACACAGTACTCGAGGTGCGGCCTCACCAGAGCTGAGTACAGGGGGACAATCACTTCCCTACACCTGCTGGCCACACTGTTTCTTATGCAGGCCAGGATGCTGTTGGCCTTCTTGGCCACCTGAGCAGACTGCTGGCTCATATTCAGCCGACTATCAACCAATACTCCCAGGTCCTTCTCTGCCAGGCAGCTTTCCAACCACTCATCTTCCAGCCTGTAGCGCTGCTTGAGGTTGTTGCGCTCTGGGTGCAGGACCCGGCACTTGTCCTTGTTGAACTTCATACAATCAGCCTCAGCCCATAGGTCCAGCCTATGCAGATCATCCTGCAGAGCTTTCCTACCCTTGAGCAGATCGACGATCGATGCATGCACCTAACTTGGTGTCATCTGCAAACTTACTGAGGGTGCACTTGATCCCCTCATCCAGATCATCAATAAAGATATTAAAGAGAACTGGCCCTAGTACTGAGGCCTGGGCACTCCAGTAGTGACCGGCCTCCAACTGGATTTAACTCCATTCACCATGACTCTTTGGGCCAGGCTACCCAGCCAGTTTCTAACCCAACGAAGCGTCCTTTCTGTGCATCTGACCTGCTGGAAAATATTGTAAAACAGTAAACCATATTGATAACATTTTTAAATGCAATGTGCACTGGGAATAAATAATGGTCATCACGGTATTCAGACAAAATGTTTCTCACAGGATTCAGCTAAATTTCTGTACTTCACTATCAGAGATTTGCAAAACACATCTGCACTGCTACCTGCTCAATGTTATACGTCATAAGCAAAGATTGTACCCCCAGGCACAATTGCATAATTGTGATTTCGCATGCCTCATTAATGTTATTGATTAATGCATGGTATTCTATTTTATTTCCATTCCTTCAAAAGTTACGTTATCTCAATTTTCCCCATACCGCATTTTTAACATACTATATATAATAAAAAAGCAGCTCTGCATTTATTTTCTTTTTCTGAGTATTGAATCTTTGAAACAATTTTAAGCACAGTTTTGTCATGATAAGATACCATGTCAAATTATGTTAAGGCAACTAAAAGGACAATAATTTACTTGTAAGAAACCTAAGGCAACATATAAAAAGTAGCTGTTATAATATACAGCTGGGCATGCCTGAAAACATACAGGTGAGTGAAACAGAGTGAACCACACAAGCAGTTCTGCTGAAAGACTGGGAGGCTGCCACAGCCACATACAGATACATCCAGATTTTCAGCTGGGAGAAGGTCAGAGGCAAAGGAACCTTGAGACCTGGATTTATGCATACACAGCTGACAGCTGTCTCCTGAAACAGATACTACAAAAGAGGGGACAAAGTCAAACTGATAATCAGTCCAACAGTGCAGTCCTGGCCTGGCCAGGCTCCTTTTTAAGCTTGGCAGAGTGCCACACCATGCAGGGGAAATGTGGTCCAGTATTACTCTATGATGAAATAAAGAGGTGGGATCAGCAACAAAGTGGAAAAGCATTTAAGATGCACATGGGGAAGCAGGTTGCATTTGCTTAGTGTAGGAAGTTAAGAGCATCCCCACCTTGATCCACTCCTCTGGCCTCCAGCTATGGTCATATCCAAGGATGTACACAACTGCAGCACAAAAAGTAAATAAATAAATAAAACAAACAAACAAACAAACAAAAAACACAAGAGAAATGAAAGGAGAGTGGAAATACTTTGGGAAGCAGCTGAATCCTACTGATTTTAAAGCCAACCTACACTGAGGCTACAGTCTGCCTGTGTATTGTGTATCCCCCTCACCCCACCCCCTACCCCCCTGTCATTGCAGAACAGCTCTAAGTTGGACAAAATGTGAAGCAGTCAAGAGAATTTTTTTTTAACACATGTAATAGAAATATCTGAATTAATTCCTGAGATTAACTTTAAAGGTCTTAGAGAAAGGGTTTGGGGGCCTAAAAACAAAAGTAGCCCTAGTTCAGGAAAAAAAAAAAAAAAAAGAAAAAGAAAAAAAAAAGCTATTGAGACTTGTAGCATAAAGATTTTAACTTGTCTGAATTTCTGTTAAAATAGGAAGCTCTTTGTTTGCCCATAAATAAGAAAAATGTGTTGAACTTATTCTAGCATCTCATAGGTCTGTGTATACAAAACTCAGTTACAGTTTTCTTGAAGTTCTGCTAAGACTCAGTGCCAGAATATGCTATCTGAATGCAGGCTTCTGCAGGAGAGCTGGGGAATTTACATCCCCCATGTAATCAGTGGAGTCTGAAAACTAATTCAGCCCATCTGAAGAAGACACCCAGTGGTTAGTTATTGAATTGTTTTCTGTTTCATTAACTGTGTTAAGCAGTTAGTCTCCAAGCTCTCTTATAGATATCTATTGTAGGTGATTTAACCCTGAAGTGAAGCCCACCCACAGTCTTTCTACTTGTGATAATAACTTTACAGTGAGTAGGAAAAGTACAGTTTGCTTTTCTGGTATATCATATTACAATGAATGCAAGCAAATAAGAAGCTGTAATAGTGATAATTTAAGCTGTTAGTTTTATAGCTCTTCTGTTTCACGCACCTTCTGGGGATTTTTCAGATTTTTCACGTTTTTAAACAGCCTCCCTACAGATGTATTCAGTCATTTTAGATGTAAATTCAAAAAAATGGAAAAAAACAACAACAGTAAATACATTTTAAAATTATAGTCTAACCCCTCACCTACTAGATAACACACTCAACCTTTCTGAAGATTCGTGAAGTTCAAGGATTGTTCTTAAAATACAAGAACATATTAGTGTTGTAGAAAAAAATACTACTTGACAGTTCTTAATATATAGTTAAACATAATTAACTAAATGTGAACTGTCCTGTGTCATCTATGATTTTTTTCCTTGTGATTAAACATGACAGGATGTTATCTCGAACTGTGAGATGGAAGGTAATTCAGTTTTCACAGAACTTTTATGTGATGCTGATTGAATTAATATTTAAGATATGTCACGTCTCATGCAAGGTATATGCTCACTGCTTCCATTTATGACTGGGATATTTTACTACCTTCTAGGTATTCATGGGCATGATAGGTCCAGAAAGATATTTGCAGTGAGGAGTGGAAATTATACTCTGAGGTCTGTGATTTTGGTGTTATCTTCTGCATTTTCTTTAGTGTTTTGTGGAGAACGCTGTCTTTAATACATAAACATTAACCATAAAATGGTTTTGACATCATAACTGAAGTACTGTGTAGATCAATTTGTAAAAATATGATGGAAGATGGACTTTATAAGACAATATTGGTAAATGGAGAGGAATAAAGGCTCAAACACCATATTTTGCTGACATGCTATAGGTAAATAACTGCTTAATTGCTGCATGACATTATCAAGTGTTCTGAAATACATGATAGCATGTATAAGGAGAGAATAATTGGTAACATAACAGTTTCATTTCAGAAAATGAAAACCTCAGTTTAACTCTCTCCTCAGCTTAATTTATTTCTCAGCAGTTCATTAAGAACAATGAAGGAGAAAAAATGCTTCTGTCTTGTTTCATGTTCGGGGTGAATTTAGTGAAGTAAAGGTTTGTGGAAATAGCAGTTCTTTGTAATTCAAACACCAACAAATGTAGACAGAAACTACCCACTATTATGAATTCTAAACTTTTAATTTCATGTTTTCAGGTGTTTATTTGTGAAACTATTAGGCATTACTTATTTATTGGTAGTCTATGAACATTAGTAAGATTCCAGTTAGCAGTCCTTTTTCAGTGACTGACACTTCAAAATGTTTACATGTTGCTAACATCACTGGGTCAGACCTAAAAAAAACAGAAGGTCTTTTAATATGTACCCCAGGAGAACTCCACTGGAAACTTAGCAGACTGTGGAGAAACCTTCCTTGGGTCTGTCTTCACTTTGGAAGCATTTTACGTCTTTCCTTTCTCTTGTTATGAAATACCCATCCATTTTCTAAGCAGAATTAGGCAAAATATATTTTCCTATAGTATTCTGTATAATTTTGGTAAGAAACAGGGTTAAACCACATGGTCAGAGTTTTTTACAGAAAGACTAAATGCCTCCATCTGATGAGATATGGGGAATTTGCCTGTTCTAAGGATGGCATGTGTGGCCTTGCATTTCCCATTCCTGAGAGTCCATGAGCTCTGTGGGAGAAGTTAATAAGGGCTCAGCAAGGCTATTGTAGCTGGTTTTGACTGATAGATTAACCACCGTAGTTGTATTGATGAAATTTCAAGCGGGTCACCATACAGAATGAAAATCATACAGTAAGTATGTGTACAAGAGGCTCCAGTGGTGAGATAGACAGAGACCAAAAAGAGTTTCTCACTTATGTCATAAATTAATCAATAGGAAGATGTGCTAGGAGGATGTGCTGCTTGATTTGTTTCAACTTAGAGAACTTGCAACTAATGCAAGTCCTAACAGGCAGAGAATGCTGTAATTGAATAGCAAATAAGGCATCTTCAGATATAAAAGATGCATTGACAGGTTGGTGGACTTTTAAGATGGGACTAGAGTCAGTATATAGTGGGAAATATCAGGATCCAAACTGGCCTTTTTGTGCTTTGGAGTGAAAATGGACAATGTCGTATGAATAGGAGTAAGTCTGTTTCTGGCACTGTATTCCTATCTCTAGCATCTAATTAGTAACTGAACACTTGTTCAGTATATTTGAGATTGGATTTCTTTGTATGTATAGCTAATTCTCAGAAAGCAGAGCACCTTTCTTTACATTAGGTTGTGTTTCCTAGAATTTTGAAATGTTTCTGTCCACATGATAAAGGAAAGAAGACCACGATTTTAAGGTGTCACAGGCTGATTGTGCAAAGTATGACTCACTTGATAACAAATTTTAAAAAGTGAGTCAGGGTTTTATTTATAAGGAGTAGGTGGGAGGATATGAGAATTCCTCAAGTCCCCTTAGGCTTTAGGAAACCCACAGCTGAAAACAACTTTCAGTCATCTGATCTGAGCATATACTTGCACTGTCCATTTTTTTCCCAGTACCTCATTGAACTTTCATTTTTACTTCAAGTTATATTAACCTGGAGATAAAGGAGGGAAAGATGGGAAACTATCAAGTAGTAAAAGAGAAAATAAATGTTTTCTGTTACTAGGCACCCCTTTTTCAGATTGTCTTGGATGCAGATTCCACTCTGATGAGGAGCTGAATTCCAAGCCATCTGTGAATCCTCAGACTTGCACACCCACAGTAGAAAATGGGTATAATTTGTTTCTATAGCTGCTCATGGAATCCGCCAAACTTTTTTTCTCTTTCAGTTGCTTCTCTTCTCTATCTACATCCGTCTTCATCCTTGTTTTCTCTGAGTTTTTTGACCAGCAAGAAGAGGAAAGAAGCACCATCTGTTCTTAAAAAGCTCTAAGTTTGGCTTCTTCTACTGTTAATCAGCAGCAAATCAGACTAAAGCACAGCATTTGGTATTCCTCAATTATAACATATCTAACAACAAATGTAGCAAGCCTGAATGGATCAGAGTTTTGTTTCTAAACTAAGTATGGCATGACTACTGTGGGACTGTTTTTTCATTACTTCACAGATATATTTTCCAGTCCTGATTTTTTTTTTCTCACTGAAGACATTGTCAAATGTAATGCAATCATGTCTGAACATTTTTCATTTTTACCGGTATTTCATTTTGAGCATGTATTTAGGCATAATTTGAATAACTTTCTATAGTACCAATAACTATTTCCCCCAAAGAGTAGTATTAAATGTGATTAAAATCACTGTAAAACTGTGAGAACTCTTTCATTGTGTCTATCTGACAGACTTAAAGTTTAATAGAGTTCACACTTTCCAATTATAAAAAACATGTTTTGTTGTAAGACAGCATTGCTATTAAAACTCCACATGTCTAATTAGCGCAATAAACATGTTAGCGAATTTTATCTTCTTGAACTTTGAAAGTTCATAACTCATCAGTGACCATGGGTCATTAGATAAAAATGAGTCAAAATAATTCAGTAGTGTGCATGGCTTCATCATGAAATCTGATGAAAATTGCTGTTTGAATCTGAGTTGTCTGCTGACTTCTGTGCTATGACATTTGAAGACTGCAAATGCAAGTATATGAAATACACATTCCTCCCCTTGCAGAAATGGAGGAGTAAATCTCAGCAGTGTTTTGTCATGACTCAATCTTAATTTCTGATCCCCTGCTTTTATTGCTACAGCATATATTTTTTAAACGAATACAAATACAAGTAACACAGTATATCCCCGGTTTTTGATGTTGTGACAAACTGCAGAGAAGGTCCATTATTGACTCCTTTCAGCAATTAGTAGCCAAAGGAGGAATTTTACCCTGTGTTTTTTCACTGAAACCTCCAGATGGTCTAGTGTTACAGTGTTGAATCTGACGCACTGACAAATAGGCTGTCTGGGAAGATTTTCCCTGTAATGTACACTGTGAAACTAAACCATGTATTTGTTGATATACATTGTTTGAATTGTGTGCAGTTTGCCATGAGACATCATGAGAAGGTGATGTGTCTTTGCCTCTATATGAATGCAATACTTTCTTGAAGTAAAACTTAAGTGGTTGTTCCATCTACTGAGTTGCCAAATGAAGTCATGTGCCAGAGAAGATACGGAGCAGAACTGAATCAAAAATATTTGCCTTATTTTATAGGGTGTCATTTGTTATGTGTAGCCTCTCTACAGTGTTTTTTTTTTTTTATTTTAAATTTTTATTTTTTAATGTAAGGGATCTGATCAGAAGTAGATAGCCTAGCCCTTAGAATTTTGGTCATCCACCACTAAAAGAATAGACATGGTGAACTCCATAAATATTTAATGATAAAAGAGGAAGACCCCCCCCAAGGACAATCTCTTAGCTGGCTTGTAGAAACGATATTCAGAACTTAATTGGATTGAAAGTTACTATGACATTGTTCCTACTTAACTCAGACTTGTGATTTAGAAGACTAAGTAAAGTAGAGGAATTAGCTTCTCGTCCCAATATGGTGTTCCACTACTTGACTGTATTCTTTGGTAGAACATCACTTCAGAGTATTTATTTCCCTTCAGATTGCTACTGCTGCTGATTTTGAACAAAGAAGTCTTCATGTAGCTGCCTAATCTGCTCATTGATCACTGATTAGTTGCAACAAATCACAGTCTTTTCTCTTGATTTTGTTGTTTTAAAGTGAGTCCTACTTTAATGTAATCAGTATGAGGCTACATTTAAACTTGCAGAGTTTAAGGTTCTATTTGTTAGAGAATTTGGTGTTCAAACTACTTAGTACATAATATATGTACATGCCATTGGTGGACTGTAGGAGATCAGAGAATCAGAGAATCATAGAATATCCTGAGTTGGAGGGGACGCATAAGGACCATCGAGTCCAACTCCTGGCACCACACAGGACTATCCAAAATTTTAGACCATGTGACTAAGTGCACAGTCCAAACGATTCTTAAACTCTGACAGGCTTGATGCAGTGACTACTTCACTGGGGAGCCTGTTTGAGTGTGCGACCACCCTCTCAGTGAAGAACCTCTTCCTGATATCCAGCCTGAACCTCCCCTGTCACAGCTTGACACCATTCCCGCGGGTCCTATCACTGGTGATTAAGGAGAATAGATTGGCACCTGCCCCTCCACTCCCCCTCGTGAGGAAGCTGTAGACCACGATGAGATCTCCCCTCGGCCTCCTCTTTTCCAGGAGATAGGACTGTAGTCCTACTAGTGGTAGCTGTACATTTGTTTTATGCATGTAATGTTCTTCCGAAAAGATGTGTTCCTTGCAAAGGTAAAATAAAAAATGTCTTCCGCTACTCTGTCTGACATTTTCTGTATGGAAGGTAGATTATTGAGTTTTCAAGGTTAAGAATACCAAGCACATGTTAGATGTAGCCCAACAGAACCTAAATACTGACCCTGTCTATAGAAAAATGGGCTGATAGCTTGTTTTTCCCATGAAGCTGTTCTATTGCATCATTTCACTGGTTATACAAGTAAAAGAAATGTACATCTTAATTTCTCAAGGTATTTTTTAGTTATGTTTGAAGCAATTAAGTAGTTTCAGAAGTTTGGTGGTCACTGATCAGAAGAGTTTCGAGGGAATTTTTACAAAAACAGTTTAATTAATAAAGCTGAGAACTTATGTATGTTTATATTTCACTTCAGTTAATATTAGTTGGAAATGGATCTATATAAGTAGATTTTATGTTGATTTTTATATGTAAGCTGAACTGCAGCATGTACTTAAGAAAGGCATTTTCGCTTCTGAGGAAACAGACAAAGAAATGAGTGATTATGAGATTGGCAGACATGATTTGCATTAAAAAAATGATGCTATTATTCTTCTATTAGTATAGAATTACCCTAGAAAAATAGAACATTAATGGTGGGACTAGCAACAGGTGACTTCCTGAAGTCATCTGAGTCATGTGTCAGTCATTTACTATTCTGACTGTGCAATCTGAAATATTAAAGACTGATAGTTTATTTAGCTTGATTTTATATTGGTTTAGTTTATTTAATTTCAAGAAAGAGGCTTGGATCATAAATCTTTTTAAAACTCTAAAATATCACATATTTGAAACAAGATAATGAACATTATGGGATATTGGGAGATGTCTGTGTTAAGAATCCTTTTCTGTTTTTGTAAAAATTCATCCAGGTTTTGCAAAGTGGCCAAAATTGTAGTTTGCAAATACTCATGGAAATTTCTTCAAGTAGTTGAATATCTTCCATGAGACTGACCTAATTATCTAAAATAAGATTCCTTAGTCTGTCCTCTGATCTGAGGATTGCTCAGCTCAGACAAAGCAGCGTGGAACACATCTCTGAAGGCTGAAATACTTTGAAAAAATAAATGTTAGGCATCTTGAACTGGTTACCCAATTTTGGAAAAAAGTCTTTTGCTTTGATACCTCTTTTTTGCCTAGTTGGAAATGCATCAAATCCTAACCTCATTGAATGGGTGCAGAGGAAGTATATAAAAAAATCTTTTTGAAAACTTCTGTGCTGTAGAGATAATCATTCTAAAATCACGCAATGAATGACTAATTGTGCCTTCAAAGTAGGTCTGAATTAAATGCAATAAATAAGGACCTATATTAAGCAATTTAAGAAAAAGAAAGTACTGGGTAGTCTTTTAATGAGCAAAGTATGCATTGAATATAGGAGAGTCTATATTCTAGAAAAATTTATAAGCAGTCATAATATGCATGTACAAGAGTGCACATTTAATATTACCCTTTCCTGGCTCTGTGGAGTATGACTTTTAAGTTTAATAAAACTTAATGTAGTTTTCAGGTCTGTAATACAGCATAAAGTATAGCCTTTAATATCATATTATATTTCCTCTAATTTAATGCAATGCATGACACTACATTAAAAAGAGATTGCAAGTGTCTACTAGTATAGATAAAAGTATGTGAACATACACAATGAGAGTTTTAAAATATGCTTGGAAATGTCTAGGTATTATAAATAACTTCATTAAATGTTTTAAAAACATGATCAAGTTTCTACTTCCAGTCTCCATTGATTCAAGGAAGGTTAACATAGAAGAAGGGATTATTCCATATTGACCTATAATATTTTTAAGATGTGGATATCTGAACATTCACATCGTATTTGAATATCTCATATTTGATTTTGGTCAACACTGAAATACAAAATCAAAGATACTGATTTATTATGGTAATTTCTGGATTACTAAAAATGTATGTTGGGAAGAGCTGAAAATCATCTTTCCGTGAAAATTATCTGTTTGCATATTATTTTCCTTCAGACTTCATAAAGAAAACTCTTCTGAAAATGCAGCTTTTTCCAAGCTACAAAATTTCTTAAGGACCTCTACAGTTTCCATTTAAACGTTATGTTTAGGTATCTCTGGGAAGGATAAAATTTGTTTGTGAAGAGATGAATTGCACCTAAGAGCATCAACCCTGTACTTTGCTAGCATTTCATCATCTGATTATCCAATATGCACTGTATCTTTAATGCTTGCCTTTTAATCCACTTATAGCTATTTTATACAGGAAATGGAGGACTGGAACATTAAGATTTAAGAAATGAGAAAAACACATGATACCAGGGGAGCTTAGAAAGTAATAAAAATGAATTCCAGCAAATACATATATACACACCAATCATAAAAATAGGTCATTTCTTTTTATCTGTCATTACTACAAGAAAGAGATTAATTCTGTGTTCAGAACATCAGCTAAATTGTTCACATCCTGTGAAGACATGAAAGGAAATTAAGGTTATAATTACCTGAAACATATGTAGGAGTGTTGTGAATCAGACAAAATATGACAGGGCTAGTATGTATGTACTATGTATGTATATATCTAGATAAATTTCAGTTTGTAAACTGTTGTACATGGATATCTATCTGGATTACCATGTTTGGAAAAGAAGCTAAAACATTCTTTCTGAGAAATTAGTATAATAAGAACCTAATTGTACTGGGATGTTACCTTTTAGAAATGGAATGATGTCTGAATTTAGAGATAAACATACAAACAAACAAACAGAAAAGATTGCTTAAAAGACTTGAGGAGAGGCTAGAATGGCTTTTCTCTAATAAGTGTAAATTTTAAAAACTATTATGTATTCTGCGTGCTATGATATTTAGTCATTGATAAAGTCAGATTGTTTGGAAACTTTCTGAAGTGAAATCTAAGTTTTACTTTTAAGGTTTATTCTGTGTTTCTTTTCACAATGAGCAGGAGGAACTGTCCCACTGCACGCCTGCATGAGTAGGCCTACGCTCTCAAGAAGTGGAGATCTCTGTGTTACCCTCTTCAAGAGAATGAATCATAGAATCATAGAATATCCCGAGTTGGAAGGGACCCATAAGGATCATCAAGTCCAACTCCTGATTAAATGAAGTTCTACACCTGCCGTTCTAGGTGTAGTCACATGTTTCAAGAGGGGGTTTCACAGCTTCAGACCTGACCTATATAGCTGCTTTATAATTACACACTGCTTTGAAGGCATCTGCTACCTTTTTATGACTGTATAGGGAGCTCACAAACTATTTAACTACTTAAGGCTACTAAATGCTAAATTAACTAAATGCTTTTAGATGGGGTTGGGCTGTGGTTAGGTTAGGTTATTTTCCTTTATATCTTTATAAAACTCTCTCCCTTTTCCATTTCTTTAGCCTTTCTTCCATTAATTCATTTATTTTTATTTTTGTGTGTGTGGTATCATTTTTCTTTTGCTCCCTTCCTTCACTCTTTGCACTGACAATTCCTCTTGTGTTAACACAGCTAGGAGGTAAGGTTACAAGCCACACTAAGTAACCCAGTTGATTAATGCAATCAGGATTGCATTTTGATTGATTCTGCAAGTTTTCTTCCTGCTAATAACCAGTTTTTTAAAATAGGCAGAGCTATATATAATATAAAATATAAAATATATATAATATACAATATACAATATATAATATATAATATATAATATATAATATATAATAGAGATCTTACTCTCCTGAGTTTATTTTTCTACCATTTGTAGCTCTTCTGGCTTCCCACATGGTAGTACTGATCCCCTGACTGTGACTGTGATTTTGAGTTAAACAACGATGAAAAGCAAAAGCAAAAGAGATTTTGAATCTTGTTTGCCTGTTTAGAGACTATAATTTTAGTGGTTGGGAGGGAGCTGAAGAGAAAAATTAATTTGCTTCCTTTAGCTTCATCACCAAAGCTTCTTTAATTCTAAGTTCTTAGAATATACTAAACAAGGATAAAGGTGATCTTTAGCTAGAAATTTTCCCAATATGCCTGTTGAGGAGAACTGGTCTTAGAATTTAGTAGATGTTGGAGTTCAAAGTGTCTGTTTGGCAGTTACTGGCTGTGTTTCTTTGTCATCTCTTGGAGAGTATTCCTAATTGTATTGACCCTTTTGTGCCAGAGTCTGTCTTCTGCACAGATCACCAACAGAGGAAATCCATGCAAAAACAGATGAGATCTCAATCTCTGAATTTAGAGCCCATGCATCATGTGACAAGGCCATCATTCAGAGAATTAACTCCCTCCACCGTACTTTTGAGAGAGAACACTTTAGTGTGTTTTAGGTCCATCAAATGGTGTTTCATTTGTCAGGTAAGGGAATGCATATTAATTTGAGAAAGAATGAATGGATTTAGGGTTCTGGGTGGAAAGGCTGATGGATTTGGCAAGTAATTTACTTAGGTAGAGTCAGGTGGGTTGGCAGTAAGTAGAAACATATTTTATTTTTTGGCAGGAAAGCTGTTATGCTCAGGGAATATCATATGTCTTGTCAACTGAAGTGGAAAATTTTGGAGAGAACCTCTTGTAAAATTTCTGGAATTATATCACAGGCTTTGTCAAGATGTAAATATTTCAGGATTGCAAAGTCATACGCAGAACAGTCAGGAAAAGAAAGCAGGGATTTTTTGACAATGATGCTTCGCTCATATTCAGAAGAAAATAGTTCCCTGATTCCTTTATGTAAGCATTGGGATTGTTCCAGTGAATGAGAGGTGCTTTAAACCATAAAACAAAATGCTGCACAGAAATAAAGAAGACGGAATCATTAATCCCTATGGGGAGGTGGGGGTTAAAGAAAAAAACAAACTAACAAAAATAAATTTTAATTCTGAAATGAAAATCACTTTTTCACATTCTCCTCACATTTCATTTATATCTATAATAATGAATGATGCCACTAAATCATGTTTCTTCAGACTATTTCTTTCCATTTATTTTTGTTTAGAAACAGGGTTAGAATGTTTTTTTAAACCATGATATTAAAGGAGAAATCAGACTTTTGAAATCTTAATATGATTCAGTTTTCAACAAGGTTGTGGTTCTAACTTGTAGTAAGTGAACAGTAAGACATCAAAAATAACTTTTCTCAGTGGATTATTACACACTAAATATATATTTAAATTGTGATGTTTCTGGTTTTCATAAAATACTGCTTGCTTTAATTAATTTACTTTTTTAATATTCTGAAGTGACTGCTGTTTTTAGAATGTTGACTATTTGTTTGGCATTTGATTAATCTTTTTCCATTTGATTAGCCTACTGGTCAGAACATGAGCAGTTGTGATGTTCAATGCAGTTGTGTTTTATTTCAAAGTGCAACTCAGCCAAATGTGGAAAGCAGAAGCTACTGAGAGGCCTTCCTTCAGCTCCAGACTGGGTCATCTCTTTCCCAGTCTGGATTGAAACCCACCTAGATT
Source organism: Anser brachyrhynchus (assembly GCF_964034855.1). Lineage (NCBI taxonomy): Eukaryota > Metazoa > Chordata > Aves > Anseriformes > Anatidae > Anser > Anser brachyrhynchus. The sequence goes on from NC_137694.1 coordinate 151,097,910, forward strand.
GAAATGGGTAGATCTGATTCGTCTCAAATACCAGTAATTATTTATTTAGCCCATAAAAATGGGCTAAATAAAGAGCCACGGGTTCTTTGATATTTTACAATGACACAGTGACATAGATATTTGTATTTGGTCACTGACCATGGAAATTGCGTCTGGATACTTACTTAGCTGTGGTGATGTGGTTCATCACATACCCACAGATGTTTCTATATGAATGTGTATATATGTATATTTGTACACAGGTATGTGTATATGCACATTCTCTAATATAGACAAGAGTATGTATACATAATTCCTACCCTTAATGGGTATTAGATGCTCTCTTTCTATGTCTAAAAATTGTTGAGATACCCTATGAGAACAGCTTAAATATCTCCTCACTGGGAATATGCAGTTATATCTGTATATGCATGTCTTTATTTATAAGTATTTGTGGCATCCTGTTCAGTAGTGACCTGTACATAGGTGTGTTTGCACATCACTGTTAGTGAGAAATTCATCTACGTGGGACTAGAATTAAAACCCCTTTTTCCTACTCACATTCCCAATGCTTATGATACTACTGTTAAATAGGCAATAGAAATTTCTTTGGCTAGAAGAACTTTGGGAAGTGGAGTAAATATAAATGAAAAAAAAAGTTCAAATAAAAATATTTTTGAAGCAACTGCATCAAAGCACAGAAACTCAGAAAAATATTTTTTCTTTTATAAAGCTAAAATGTGAACAGTGATATATTTAACATGGATATAACTTATTTCTCTGAAAAAAATGTACATTGGAATACTAAGTTTCATCAAATAACAGAATGTGATTTTTCACACAAGCACACACACAAGATAAAAATTCTGTCCCCATTTTATTTGCACAAATTCTTATTAGTTTTCATTGGAAATCAAGTTTCAAAATAGGATAAGGGGCTACGTTTTTTTGCCATTAAATAGGAAGAGGTTTGATTCATACACTTGAAGTAATCTCCCTAGTCAGTCATAACAATAGATTTCAAAGCCTGTTTTACAGCTGCTCCCCAGGTATGTATTACTTCAACTTTGAAAATTATTCATTTTGGTGCATACTAGCTTTAAGATAACTTCTTATATACTCCACCATATTGAATGTTTGGGATATGGTCTTTCAGAGCTCTGTTTTGTTCTAAGGTTGTGTTATGGGTTAATGAGGAAACATTAATAGCTTTTTGATGCAAACCCTAAAAATTTCGGTGTACTTACTACAGCTGTTCAAGAGTGTTTAGTTAGATTTTTTTTCTATAGCAGAAAGTGTTTTCTGTGTAAAACTGAAACCTTTTGATATAAACTGTTTTTTTTTTTTTTAAGGAAAAATATATTCGCTATTTTCTAGCAATATCTGGCACAGTAAATGATGTGAAATATTTCTCTCTGCCTGCTGTGCTGCAGTCATGTTTCTTCCTGATTACAATGATTTTAGTCTTGTGATGCACCAAAACGCTGCATAGTCAATTTTATTTTCTTCAAAGAAAACACCACTGCAAAACCATTAGTCACAAAAACTTCATGAAATTAATCGGAGATTCAGCTTTGGTCAGAGACTGCTAAGAAGAGGAAAGATTGAACATGGTGATATTGTCCAAATTCTTTTATGGAAAACAAAACAAAACAAAACAAAGAAACAACAAAAAACAAACAAAAACACACATAAAAGTTTCCTAAAGAGGTCAAATTTAAATCAGAACCAAGTTATTTATTATTATGTGAAATGCAGAAACATAAGTCTTGTAAATGATAAACACTAGCCTATAAAGGTTTCTTTTTAAAATGTCTACAGCACTAGATTATTTTTAAAAAATGAACAGCTTCAGTTGGTAAAACAAAAGACATTTATTTTAGTACAAACTACATAGTTTTTAAGGACATCTTCTGCCTTTCATAAATACCCTAGATGTTCTGTGCAATACTCTTGCAGCTGAAAAGGGATAAACCAGGTGAAATGTTATGCAAGTGAAATGAAAGCTCATGATACTGGAATTTCACCTGATTCTTTTTCCCCCTTCTTCAGTCCCTGCTTAAGAAATTAGAATTCCTATGGATTTCCAAGATTGTAGAGTCTTAAACCTATAACTCTGATTAAAATTTAAGGTTATCTTTTGTTTTTCTTGAAAGAAAAAGCCCCAAAGCTATAAGCATGCTGTTAACTTTATTTCTCAGAAAACAACAACAACAACAAAAACCACTTTACCTTAAAATACCTCTTTCTTTTTGCAATTCTGTTAAAATAATTGAAGATCAATGTTTATGGAATGCTACAATGTTTAAAGAAGAATGGTTTTACTGAATGAAAACTGACATATGTAACACTTTTTTCAAAATAAAACATTTGAAAACTATGACCAAATGTCTTATGGTTCTACTGCTGTTACATACAAGTATTACAGTAACACACAGATCACTGGGGAAATACTGAGCTGGCTTGACAGTTCCTATCCAACACAACTTCAAATCCACCTGTTTTCAGATAAATAATTCTTTTAAGTTCTGAGTTTTAGAAAGGTGATAAAAATGACTCTGAAGAACAGAAAAATAGCTTATTCTTTTACATGCAGCTATTGCAAGTGACATCATACTTAGAGCTACATCTTTTTCTGAATCCAAATGTTGAGTGGAAGGCTGAGTAAAGTATGTCAGATGGAGTGAAGAGAGATATGTTTTAAATCATAGGCTGAAGTGAAAATATGACTTAAGTCTGTCCCTGATAATACATGCTCCTTCATGACACATTTCTTCTGCATCACCTTTTACTTCCTGAATCTGATTCTGCAAGACCTTGCACACATGAGTGGTCTTACTAAACATGACAGGACTGCTGGAAGAGTTGGCAGATCTGAAGCCAATATGTGTCACGGTTCCCTGACACTGCAACAAAACCAGCTGAGTGTCAAGGGACATGGGTAGTTCAGACCTTAAATCCTTCTTCCAGGTTGCTTTCAAACAGTTTTATGTGTTTTAAATGTATTACCTTCTTTCATGAATGCCTCATAAACTATGAATGCTGCTTTCTTCTCTACCAGCCTCTGCTTTCTTCCTCTCTCTTTCTTCAAGAGAATAAAAAATAGAAGGAAAAGTACATCCTGCACCATCTCTGCTTTTATATAAACAAATAGCACAGTAGGAGTAATTGTAATGTTTTATGTATTAAATTGGCTAAACCATATCAGGAAATCTGAAACATTTTATCTCAAGCAGGCCCAACAATGGCTATTAGAGAACTCTGTAGCAATTTGTGCTTGATGAGTATCTTCACTGTAATACACACCACCAGGGTTTGTTTGGGGGTAGGTAATAAAGATTAAAGATAATACCACTGTTACAGCACTTTGCAACTATTATAAATAGAAGAAATCAATTTTGGTATCACTTCACACATTATTAATATGAACAGAAGTAGCCCCTACTCAGAAGCTGGATCTGTGAGATCAGGACTCTGTCTCAAGAGTCCCTATGAAAAGCTCCAAAGAGTATTATCTTAAACAAATGGAAAATAAACAAATAAATAAATAAAGGCAAGAAAGCAGCTGATCCTTTGGGATATGGGATGAATTAAGGAGACTTGTCTTATATTGGCTCTAAAATACTAAATTATTCTCTGATTGTTTTTGTGTTGGATTAACATTTGTTTAATCTCATACTGAATAAAATCTTACATTAGGATACACAAGGATAAAAATATATTAAGTTTTAAAATGCAAGATAACATTTGAAAAGCAGAGATACTTAATTTTCCAAATTGACCAGTATAATGGAATGAGAAAAAAATATATTTCTAATATGAACTTGGAGATGATTCTTTTTCATGTGGTTACATTTTTAAAATGCTTTAGAAGATGTAAAAAGATAGATGTAGAAGATGTGTCAGATTAGTCCAGTTTTATTTTCTTCTTCTGTTACCAATGAGAAAATAAGTTTAAAATCTTTTGGTACTATATTGGTGATAGTAATTTTGCAGTAGCAATAATGCAGGAGTAAATGTACTAGCCCATTCATACAAGCAGGCTATGATTTTTTCTTGTTTTTTCCTTTTTCACATGACACATTGCTGCAACATCAATAATTTTACAGCAATTAGCTGAAAACATGTATAACATCCCATTTACTGGGTCATGAACTGCATTTTGTTACGCTGGGATCAAGCTGTTAGCTAACAACACATTTAAGAGCTAGGAAAAACATGTCTTGGAGGTTTTGTTTACACAGAAATGTAGTTTGAGGCTACACTGCTGCTGTACTAAAAAGCTGTTTTCTGGTCAGCATTAACTTTCAAATAGATTCCATTTTGTTACTTCCCTTGTATGAGGAGTGGACTTTACCACTTCTGCCACTTTTTTTTTTTTTTTTTAATGGGATGTGATACAACTGTTTACAGAGTGGGTTTCTTAATGAAGTTTGGAGGGTATGTATGAATGTAAAAATTTTAGAGGCAGCATTGAAATTAATTCAGTCTCTGTTTTGAGAGTCAGTTAAAAATTAAATTTGTATACTACACAGACCTTTCTTTTTCCACACTCACTAAAAACTATTCTATGTTATGGTTTTGTACTGTTGCTCATCAATGAAGCATTTTTCACACCCTTCTTAGAAACACACTTGTAGACTTTCTAAACACTAGGTATCTACCATTTTCAGGTAAGAGCCATGTCTGAATAAGCTATGTTTTTTCCTGGTGTACAATCTAAACCTGCCCGGCACAATTTGAGGTAATTTTCTCATGTCCTGTCACTTGTCACCAGACGAAAGAGATCAACTCCCACTATGATACAACTTCCTTTCAGGTAGTTGTAGAGAGTGATGAGGTCTCCCCTCAGTCTCCTTTTCTCCAGACTAAACAACTCCAGTTCCCTCAATTGCTCTTCATAAGTCTTGTATTATAGTCCCTTCACCAGCTTCATTGCTCTTTTCTGAACACATTCCAGCAGCTCAATATATTTCGTGTAGTGAGGGGCCTCAAACAGAACACACTACTCAAGATGCAGACTCACCAGAGTTGATTGAGTACAGAGGGAAAAACCTTTTCCCAGTCCTGCTGGCCACACCATTTCAGATGCAGACCAGGAGAGTATCAGCCTTCTCGGCCACCTGGGCACAGTGCTCACTCATTTCAGTGAGCTGTTGACCAGCACTCATGGGTCCTTTTCTGCTGGGCAACTTGCCAGCCAGTCTACCTCAAGCCTACACCTCTGCATAGGGTTTTTATGACCAATGTGCAGCAGCCAGTATATACCCTTGTTGAATGCCATACAGTGGGCATGGCCAATGGATCTAGCCTATCCAGATCCTTCTGCAGAGACTTCCTAAACTCAACCATCTAGCCAGTTTTTGACCTAGTAAACAGTACATCGGTTCAAGCCATGAGCAGACAGTTTCTCTGGGAGAATGCTGTGGGAAACAGTAACAAATGCCTTGCTAAAGTCCAAGTAAACTAGACCACAGCTTTTCCTTCATCCACTAAGTGTGCCATCTTGTCATAGAAGGAGCTCAGGTTAGTCAAGCAGGACCTGCCTTTCATAAACCCATGCTGACTGGGTTTGATGACCTGGTTGTCCTGTACATGCCACGTGATGGCAATCAAGATGAACTGTTCCATGACTGGTATCTCAGTCAGACTGACAGGGCTGTAATTCCCTGGATCCTCATTCCTTCCTTTTTGTAGATTGCTCTCTCATTCAGCATCCTTCAGTCAACAGTGACCTCCCCAGTTAGCCATGACTGCTGGTAAATAATTGAAAGTGGCTTAGTGTCTTGTCTTCTGTCAGCTGCTTCAGCACCCTTGGGTGGATTCCTACCGCACAGATTTGCGTGTGTCCAAGAGGTCTAGGAGGTCACTAATCATTTCCCCTTGGATTATAAGGGCTTCATTCTGCTCCTTGTCTCTGTTGTCCAGCTCAGCAGGTTGGGTACTCCATGAACAATTAGTCTTACTAATAAAGACTGAAGCAAAGAAGACATTAAGTACCTCAGCCTTTGCTTCAGATCTTGTCACTATGTTTTCCCTCTCATCCAATAAAGGATGGGGATTCTCCTTAGTCTTTCTTTTGTTGTTTATGTGTATATAGCAACATTTATTGTCTTTTACTGCAGTGGCCAAGTTAAGTTCTAGCTGGCTTCTGGCCCTTCTAATTTTCTCCCTGTATAACATAGTTGCATCATTGTCTTCTCATATTCTTCACACATTTTTTCTTCCTGTTCATGTTCAGCAGCCCAAAAGGCACATCTTTATCAGGAAAAAAATAATGATCTTAATGATCCTCCTTCCTTCCTCCTTTGTTACAGTCTGAACATAGGTGACTGGAAACAGTAAATCTAGGGCAGTAGTCTAGGAAGAAATCAACCCCGCAAAAAATAGCTGAAAAAAATAGCTACCTGAATTGTTTTTGTGTTCATCCTATCTCAAATGTAACTTAACAGTGAACTTGGTTGACTCAGTTTAAGACAGGTGGACAGAGGAGAAATGTAATGCTTTTTCTCACTTCTCTGACTTCCATCCATAATATGAATGTAAACTCAACACCATCGTTTTAGGCTGATTTTTTTATATATATATATTTAATCATAATGGCTTAGAACCCCTGTCCCTCAGCCTCTCAACCTCTCTCAGACTCTCTTTTTCAGCCTCTCTCCCCTCTCTTTTTTGAAAATACTTTTCTCTTTTGTGATTGCTACCATCATTTCAGTCATTTATTTCCACTCATTTTCTCTTACATATCTCTTCTTGAACAGAAAATTATACTTTTCAAAAATTCTTGTGACTGGTTATGATCCATTAGTAAATATTTTCTCCCTTTCCATTCTCTTCTCCAGAAAATTATAGCATTCATTTATCCATTCCCTTGCTGGAACCTGTGGACACTAATCTTCACACCATTTGTGATGAGAGAAAAAAAGTTAATAAATAAAACTTACAAGACAAAAAAAAATAATCCATGTATGTTAGCAAAGCATGATATTTTTATTTCCTTACAGGACTATTCATGATGTTGTATAATAATTTAAGCTTATCATAACAATGGTAGCTTTGAAAATTTGTAGTATTTTGCTTTGTCCACAGTGAATTCTGATGTTGCAGATTTTTTTTTTTATTTTATTTTTTTACAGTATGGATACAGTGAGTGCAGAAGTGACAAATTGAATCATCTAGCTACTGCAGAAAGTCTATTTGAATTAATTTAGAGTTTTGCATGAACAAGATAGGAGAAGATTGTGGAATTGCTTTCATTTTCTTTACACATTGGCCATAAACTTTAAAAGAGCATGTGTATAAATGGAGCAAAAATAACACTTTGATACAGGAATAGTAGTCTTTACTCCATTTATACATGTACTGCATAAACAGCTTTTAAATATACCATTATAATATACAAGAGTCTATTTCCTCTGTGATATTCCTGTGAGAATATCACAGATATTCCTGTGAGAAGGAAAGACAATCAGCTGAAAGGTGCAGCTGAGAGAAAGTCTTGCTAATTATTGTGGGAAGAGGGTGTGAACCATGGTCTTACTGGTTAAAATAACCTTTAACACATGCTCTTCAGCATTTTGGCAGCAGTAGAAGAAATCATGTTAGATTTCCAGGGGTCTGGCAAGGTCATCAGTAGAGTTATGGACACCTGTACCTCTAGTCAGCTCCTCTCTCTCAGTTGCACGTGTTGTTTTGCACAGACTAGACCTCAGTCAGCATTCATTAGCACACCACATGCCATTACACAGTGTTGGTATACAAGCTGGAGAGGTCTTTCATAGAATGTCACTGTTTTTCTGACAGGCATTTTTTGCTGAAATTTGACTTGCATCCCTATTGAAATTAACTTTCAATGTATCGATAATGTATTGAATTGCTACCCCCTTAATCAGCTGAGGCACTGTCCACTGATGTCTAATAAAAAGCCTGTATTCCTAGCATGGAAAGTTGATTCTCCAAGCTCAGTTGTTGTGAATACAACTTGAAAAGAATAGCAGTTGTTTTTCTAAACTCTCTCCTCTGACCATAGTAATTTATGGAAGACGATTTAGGCAAGGTTTGCTCGTGATACTTTGGGGCAAATAGGACACCTAGCAGGAAGCCAGCATCATTTGCCATTTCATCATTCTATTGATAGTTTCTAGGATAACTAAATAAATATTCAAACTGTGCTTTACAGCTGTAGTCTGTGTACCTGTAATTTTCTGAATGTCCAATATAAGTGATGAATACACTATCCGAGACTGTTCCAGCTGAGAGGACGCTGTGTCAGAATTTAGTCAGTTTATGCTTGTGCAAATTTAGGTTATGGCAATGCCAGTGCAAACCAGCAAAAAACCTGCATAAGCACAGGTACTGATTTACCCTAGGAAAATAGTAGTTACCATATCATTGCTTTGAGTAATTGTAAGAATGGCATTTTAGACATATTATGTAAGAACAACTATATTGAGATATTGTTCTTTTTTATTATTATTATTTGCTCTTTCTATATCTATTCTAATACATGAGCACATTCCAATGCTGCAGTACTGCCATATTGTATCTTATTATATCATGTGCCAGGAGCAATAACATAAAATCTTTGTTTTTCCTACATGCTCCATTTAATCTCTAAAAGCAGGACGTAGCTCAATGGAGTGTGTATATACCAGCACTACACCAGTCCCATTCTGGAACTGCAACTGCTCTTGATCATAAATTTGTAAACCACAGCAATGCACAAGTGAGGCATATAGGTGAAAGCCATGGGAAGTTTAGTATCTAGTAAATTTAACAGTCATTTTGTGTAGCATTTGCTGTAAACCTCTTCCAGTTGATTATATATTAAAGCTACATGCTCTAGTCTTGTCTTGGCAACAGCTGAAAGAATAGGATATAAAGTGTTCAGAAGTTTATATTGCATTTCAGGAAGCTGATTCATTTCTTATTAGTTCTGGCCCAATGTGTGTGGGGGAGGAGGAAAAGGGGAGTATGCTTTTAGTTCTAAGAATATAAAATTAAAAAAAAAAAGTCAAACTATAAACATGGCATTTGAGTATAAATATAGACGGTCATATTTTCAACAACACTCTAACAGTAATTAGCACATTTTGAAAGTATATTATTTGCCTCCAGAAGGGGAAAATATGGCTTTACTGAAGCTGCATGTAAATAGTCTCAAGTGCAAGTTGACATGATTTTTCCAAACAAACAACAACAACAAAATAGAATAGACTAATACCCAATGGCAAAAAAAGTACCCAAAAGCTACTGTTGATGCATACATGTGCTTTGTACAAAGCTAAAAAATCCAGTGAAAAGGAACCCAAGACTAGGACCTATCTTGCCTAATTTTAGAGAAGTACCACGTAGTCAGCTAGACTCTCCTTATGCTCATTTCAGAGGAGCAAACATTTAGAAAGAGTAATTCATCACTTCCCAACATACATGTCTACATTACAGTTATCTCAAGATCAGTGAAATGTATCCACATCCAAATGACCTTCAGATTTATTTTTCCATGCACTGCTAACGTCTTCTGGTAACCCAAATGTGATTTTCTCCTTACAGCAATTCAGCTTTTCTGGACTTCGTACACCAGATTTATCAAACCAATCCCTATCTCAACCATCTTTCCTCCCATACAGTATCAGTGGAAGTTTCATATAGTGATGTGAATGCACAAGCAGGAAGGAGCTTGCAAAATGCAACACAGGACTTTTGTTATTTCTAACTTAGTAGAACAGGAAATATTTTTGGTCTATGGTACCTCTGGCTGAAGTAATATGTGGGTATCAGGTAGAAAACAGAATGTGCTTGTTAAATTATTTATTGTTTAAATTTTCTTAACCCCATGTCACATCCATAGTTTTAAATTACTGTACTTGTTTGTCTTCCAGTGCTTCTAAAATACTAAGCACTAGTTGTCACCACATATAAATCCCACATGCTTTTTATGTGTTGTCTCTCAAGCATATGAGGGCGCTTTCAGTAGTCTCCATGATAATATTATTGTTGCTCTTTAAAGCAGAAGTCCATCTGCAGTGAACACCCTGCATATGTTCATGTATGAATGTACTCAGTAAGTCATGAGAATGTACTCAGTAAGTCATCTAATAGCTTTGCTTTACAAAACAAAAAGAAAAACAAAACAAAACAAAATCAAGACACAAAAAAACCACTCCCCCATCTCTTGTTTTGTTCATTCTTGGTTGGCTTGGTAGGTGGGAGGACAGCACAAAGAATGGGAAATAACAGCAATAAAAATACCAGAGTAGAAAGGAAATGCTTCCATTTTTCCAATGTCATCAGGTTTGAGATAAAAATTAAGTACAGGCACTGCCTAATTGCTGCCTGTCATTTAGGTTTTTCAGTCTTATAGAAACAGTTTCTAACTTCCTAACTGCATGTGATCACTCTAATTCAAGCATTATTGAGCATTTACATCCAGTAATAAAATGTGGTCCTAGCAATCTCATAAAGAAAAGTTCCTTACCCTTTCCTAAAAACCTGGGATATATGAGTCATCATTTCTTTAGTTCATGAGAAACCACTGAAGGAAATAAGCTGAACGAGTCAATTTCCTACATTTCCTAGAACAAAATACAAAATTTCCTACAACAAAAATACGACACTTCCATACAGATTCCCATAAGGTTGCCTCATAAGATAAACTTCCAGGGTAGGTTTTCTGTGAAGCTATTAGATTCCAGGGCGCCTTACCAGTTTAAAAATGTGAGTCGACATTGATGAAGACACGGCAAAAAATGAAATGACTGATACCTAAAATCAGAAAATAGTTAGGCTCGTGTTGGGTGACAATAAATTACTAAAGCAATATCAAAAACAAAGATGAGAGGAGGGAAAAATGTACTCAGTAATCTCATCAGTATGAATGTATAAAGGAAAGAGATAAAGATTCCTCAAAGGAAGAAAGTGATGCTTTTGTCAAGAAAGTAGGCCATCTTGGAGGCCTCCTCTCAGATAGTTTTTGCATATACTTTTCTGTTATGAAACTTTTTTTTAACATTCAGCATCCAAGTAGTGCCGTTTACATTTATCAATGTTAACCAAATGGCAGAAAAATGTGTTTATATATTTATATATATATACACATATAATTTACTGAATATTCAGTCAATTTTTTAAAAACGTAAAAGTGTGACGTTATCAAGACAGCTAAAAAGAGTAAATCTTAAGGATGTCATTCAGTGAAAAATCAAATATGTAAACTTAAAGTAACTCCAGTAGTTTATGTATTACACACTGTGTGCCAGGTTACATACAGTTTTTAATTGGTAACAAATATGAAGAAACAAACAAACAAACAAACAAAAACCTACATTTACAGATTCAGGAAATGGGTTTTCAAAATACACTTTATTGCTTCGATTAATTTTGATTGCATGAGTCAAAAATTCTCTGCTTATTTTCAAAATGGGCACCATGGAGTGTGAGAAAGATAGCAGGGGAGTTTCAGAAAGAACTTGGAAAAAGAGCACAAACAGAAATCTGTTAAAAATAGTTGAGAAGAAGCCTTCCTGTTCCTGAAGATGATGTACTGTACTTTGTGTTATATAATACAAAGGAAAGTGATTATAGCAAATTGGTTGTAAAAACACAGACCAGTAACATTTTGTTCTTGTTTTGTTGTGGCATAAAGTGTGCTGTGGGCACCAGAGAGTTGAAAGGAAGTACATTGGGGGAGATCTCCAGGAAGGAATGGTTGAGATATGAGTTTCTGACCTGCTAAAGAAAGTGAAAAATGAGCAAACCTAAGAAAAAAAAAAAAAGAAGAAAAAAGTAAGATGCACAATGACAGAAGCAAGGATGACTAAAAACTAGTTAAGCCTCTTTCAGAAGGAAAGAAAAGAAGCAGGTTAGAATGATAATTCAAATCCACTTTTTTTTTTTTTCTTTCCTCCACATTCTGATTCCTCACATTACTAAGAGCGTTTCTTCTTCTCTTTTGATAGAAACTGTAGGAAGTAAAGTGTACGCTTCGTTTTTAGGATCTCTGTATTTGGTCATGGTCATGAAGTGACTATACACTGAAGTTGCTGAAAAAAAAGGAATTTTGTAAGCAATTGATGAGGTAGAAAATTAATTTTCATCTCCCCTATAACTGGTAAGAAAAATTGAGATTAATATTGGCTCATACTTTAGGGGAGAGAGTGACCTTAACAGAAAAATAATGTTGAAGCTTTAAAGAATAATAATGTTTTAAAGACTGCTGATTACACAGGTTCACATAGTGTTACACTTAATTTCCTAAAATCTGTCCTATCTGCATGAGAAAATGTGACAAATAAGATAGCGATGCAGTCCGTCATAACAGTAAAATGAAGAAAGACTCAGGAATTCCTTATTATAAAAACTCTGTTCAAGACCTTCAAAATCTACTGAAAAAGGTCTCTAAAACAGTAACCAAATATTTTATTCTCTTTTGACTTAAAGTCTTTAGTTGGTTGATAGGATATGGCTGTCTTTAATGTTTTTGTTCAGGACCAAGTTTCTTTTTAAGGTGCTTTATGATTTTTTTCCTCATCCTTTTCAAGGAGCTCTTTCCTTCTTTTCTTGAGTCTCAAAACAATTTCTTTTTAATTTTTACTACCTTTGTATTCTCTCTGGTGCTTACTATATTTCAACAGCAGGATTATGACAACGAACTGCTACACTTACGAAATCAAAATCAATTTTAAATAATTTTAAAAAATGTTTAATTGCTACAATGTGCAAAATTTAAAAACTTCTTGATTAATAAAGAAGACAAAATGTTTCATATTCATTAGCATGTTTCAAGTCAAGAATTTCTTTCAAATCAACTTTGTGACCTGCAGCAGAATGAATCAATGTAGGCTCACACATAACCCTTCATCTGAGGAGGGAATGCAGTGAAATATCACAGAAATTCAAAGCAACAGAAAAATGTGTAGATTTCTGGAATCTACATGTGCAATACATGTCTGGAAATAGTAGGCACATTGTGCCAAAATTACAAGAACATTTTTTCCTTAATTAAATTTCTTACTAGTTTTGTAGAAAAAAGAGAAATTTCCTGTTTATAGGCTGAAAACTTAAAAGTGTTTAAAAAAAATCCCTGTTTTTCCTCTTGAAAAGTAATGGAAAAAAATTCAAATTATGAAATTAATCCATTTATTCTTTAAAAAATAAAAGATACATATTATAATGTGTAGCCAAGGCTCTGTTAAATTTGAGAAGACAAAGAAAGAACAGAAACAAGAGTTGTTATAAGACATAAAAGAAAAATTGTTGGAATTTGGAAACAAACAAACAAAACGTATATTAACAGCTTTTTTGGACAACTTCTTATTTTAGGAAAAAGTTTATCCATCAAGGGACATAGGCTTCTTGTCTTAATAGCTCAAAGTTATTCAACTTTATACAAGGAAAAACTGTCAATAATAGGATTACTTTCTTAGGAAACAGATAAAAAAATCTGTTACAGGTCAATGAAATTATATTTATCATAATGAAATCGGATTATCTATATCAATTTTTTCATATATATATTCTATATATATATATATTCTTACATATATTCTTCCTATATATATTCTTATATATATATTCTATACAGGACTTTATTTATTTATTTATTTATTTATAATCTAGTCTGCCATGTACCCTCTTCAGTAGTTTCTACAGTTTCTTTAGCTGGCTAAAATAACAAGAGTAGTTAATCCATATATTAAGTGTCAACAGTTTAACAGTTTAATAAATAATGTGGGATTAGGAAGAAATATTCATATTCATATTCTCTCAAGCTTGTAGATTTATAAAGTTTTTCACATCTGTCCTTGGGCTGTATAGTTTTTCCTGCTGTCTGAAACTGGACATGAAAATTAAAAAGACATTTATCTGTTTATTTATTTATGGTTTTTTTCATTCGTTCATTCATTCATTCTCCTTTAGACATATGCAATAGCGTTCTACTATAAACAATATAATGACTTGACCTCATCATGCAAATATTGGTTCCTTGTGTAAATGTTGGTTCTTTTACATCTAGGTGGACCTGAAGGACAATATTTTACTTTTAGACATGTAATGTAGTTTTCACAAGGTATATAATGTTTAGAAGTCATTGGTGAAATGAACATTTTACAATTGTTTTGTACAGTAGTATTTTTAAAAAGCCAGATACATTTTAATGTGAAAAATTCAGGTAGACAAATTCAAAAAATTATGGGGCCTTTGATTTGTTTTCCCTATGTCATGAGAACTAACTCAATTTAGAACTACTTGTTCATATATATTTTAGTTAAATTCTATTTGGATTCATACAGGATAATTAAGTGTTGCATGTCAGAATCGTAAAAGAAACGTGTTATTATTATTATTATTAGAATTATTTCACAACATATCTTAAACACCTTCTCATCCTTAGTTTTATTTGGCATATTACTTTTATGACCATGAGAGAGACTGCTTGCTTTGATTCCTCATGAGACTGATTTCAAGCCATGTTGCTAGAAACCATTGCTCTGTTACAAAGTTCACTCATAGACAGCTGAGATAATATTGCCTTATTATGAACGTATACCATCACTGATAATATTAAAATGTGAGATAGAGAGAGAAAGAGAGCAGAACACAATATTGTGATGTTTCCCCACAAATCCATGCACAAAATCCCTGCTGCTCTAGCAATATTTTTACTTTGACATTTTTTTTGTACAGAGTAGAAAGTAAGAATCTAATGCATGTAAAGAAGGTCAAAAAGTGTGGTATTTTTACTGACTGAACTAAGCCAGTTAATTCAGAAGGTCCTGAGTTCACCTTTAAGGCTACAGTAGGCAGTGGATTTCATCCAGCTCACCTCTGTTGATTTGAAGCACTTGGGTTGGGGTTTTTAGTGTTAATATGTTTGAATGACATCAGCTAATTTGACAAGGACAAGAGGACTTAGGGAATACAAGCAGGTTTAGGAAACTCCTTTCTAAAGAAATATTGAGGAGAGCTTGTAACATTGTTTCACTGAAACAATCTATATACAGAATTTTTCCTAGAAGATCTGAGGGCCTTTTGAACAAGAAAACCATTAGCCGTAGAAAACAGAACCTAAGTAGTCTTGGAGCAAAGGAAACAAGTACTATTTTTGTGATAATACATCCAGCTGTATGATTTGTCTGTTGGCAGTGGTGGTTTCACCTATTTTCAGTAAGTGATGTTACATCACAGGAATACTATCTCAAAAAATACTATTGTTATTATTCAGGTCTTAGGGCAAAGTCTCTTGCTCTCTCTCTACAAGAACGAGAGGAAAAGAACACTACTGTATGCAAGAAAGCATTAAGAAGAATGGTTTCAGTGAGCAGCTGTTAACTGCATTACAAGTGGTAAATGTTAATAAAAGCATAAAAACTCAGAATATATAATAAAAGCCTACCCCAAGAGGCAGGCTTTTAAGTCAATCAGTATTTTGTTGTTCTATCTCCTGGAAGAACAGGGTATTGTTAGTAAATACACAATGAGTATTTACCACAAGTCTCTTGGTGTTCCTTGAAAGTTCTTAAAAAAGACAGTTATTAGTCATCAGATTTATCTCTTAAGCCATCTTCAGCATCTATCTTGGAGATGCTCTTTCCCCTTCCCTTTTCTCTGAAGTAGCCAGGCAGAGTGCACGATCCTGCTCCTTACTGGTGAAGACTTCTCCTGGCTTCAGAAGTAAGTTCAGTCTGTATCCAGCAAGCGGCATCTTTTATATATCTTTGTAAATAACAAATAAATAAAATAAATTTAAAAAGCTATTGGATTTTATTGTCTAAAAAAATTGTTATTTGTTTTAATTTACAGGACTCATCATCTGCCGATTCTGTATCTGTCAGCAGACATTCTCCTGTAAGCCACAGAGTCACGTGCTGTCACTAGAGAGTCGCTGGACACTAAGGCTGCTTGAGCAGTTTGAAAGAAAGCATGAGGCAACAGCTGTTCTTTATAAAGTTCAGTAAAGCACAGACAGCCTTGAAGCAGAAACCTCTATCTGATCTCAAGTTATTTTCCCGCTTCAGCATCCACCCATTTTATCTCAAGCAGAGGTGTATGTTACTTCCAGTTGTTTGAGACAAGCAGGTATTACACATAGATGCTTAGAGGATGTACACAAAGGAGAACATTCCCTGTCTGCCATAATGGACTTGAACTGATGAGAAAAGGGCACAAAAGTTCAACTTGCAGAACAGAAGAAAAGCCAGCTCTGGGCCCTGGAGCAAGTATGTGACTTTCTTCAATATTATACTCACATCTTGTTAACAAAAATAATCTCTGCAAGGAAATGCTGAAAGAATATTGGTGAGAATGGCACAAGATGAAGCTCTCCGATGAAAATCTCAGGTCAGTGAAGAAACAGTCAAACACAATGAGTTATCTTTCCAGTTAACTACATGTTTTGAAACTATGAATTGGGGGGTGGGGTCAGTGGTTTTAGCTAGTTTGGAAAAAGTTGAAAACAAAGGCTGTTTTTTATCTTGCATGTTCAAAAGGGAGCTATCATTTCTGTTGGTCAAATCCTAAGAGGACTGCTGAAAGTAGTTGATTCCTTGACAGAAAAATGATGTAATGAGGAACTCATGATCATGATCCATGTAATTTTGCACATTTTATTCTGATACTCCTTTTGTAATGTTATTTCAAAAAGCAAAATAAAAGTTTTCTTTTAATTATGACTTCTAAGAGTTTTTTTTTCTATTGACAAAACATAATCAGATAAAATACCATTTTCCATTCTTTCACTAATTCAATTTTTTCACTTGGTTGCTCTTGTGTCATGTTATACTTTCCACCTTTAACATCTGTGTTTAAACCACAATAAACATCAAATAGTACACAAAACCCACCAATCTCAGGCTAAACCATAATGAATCTATTGCAGTGGGGAGAGGGAGGGCATGTCGTTGTGGAGTTAAATAATTGCATAGGAAATATACGTGTAAATATATATATGGAGAGACAGGAAGAACTTTTGCATGTTGAGCAGTTGAGGAAGGAATAAGCAGAAAAGAAGATTCAGGAGGATTTTTCAGTATTACAATTATACTCTGACCTAATGTTCATACTTTTAGCCTAGTAATAAAGCTTTATAATCAAGAAGGTTACATGGTGGAAGTCCACTTGCAAGCTGCTTACTAGAATCTGAAAAACCATAATATTGCTGTTTGATTTAGTCAGTCTCAAATTTTGCATTGTATGACAGGAGATTCACATAGAGGAAATAAAAAATATTTTTGTGCTCTGAGGTGGGGTTTTCCTTTTTGTTTGTGTGTGTGTGTTTTTTTTTTTTAATTTTGTTTTGTTTTTTTTTCTCATGTTAGAGAACATAGGAATCTACTTTCATGCTAATATCAAAAAGTAATCAAACAATGTTTACAATCTTTAGAATTAAGGAAAAAATGTCTTGGATTAGGTTTATGTTTGTTAGCTAAAATTTTGGGTGGCATTTTTGTTTAAGCTAGCTACTTTTTATCTGACCCTCTCACATGTAGGACCTGATTGCAATTTGTGACTAGCACAAGATTTGGTGTTAATTAATTTTAAATGAGACTAAGCCAACTGCAGTTTCCTAGAAAAGTGTCTCCATGTGGTTTTGCAGAGGTCTTGTCAGCCCGGTTTAGGGCCAGCCATTCCTTTACTTCAACTGTGTGGTCTAGTAAACATGCTTTGTCTGTTCCTAGTGCACTTGGGAATTACAGCTAATTGTTCACACTCTCAGCTGAAGGCTTTCATTCAAAATAGACATTTGTTTCATGATTTATTTGTGAGCCATAACTTAATACTGCATTATTTAATGGGAATGAAAACATTTACATACCATATGTGGAAAATCATCGTTTTCTCTGGTTTAAGAAAAGGTTGCTTCTTTATTGCAGAGGCAAACATCCTTAACTCTTCATTTTTATTTATTTATTTATTTATTCATTTATTTATTTACAATGACCATATCATGAATACTACAAAGTCAGGTTTTAAGGTGGGTTATTTTCTTCTAGTTTTGTCTTTCTTCCCCTAGCAAAATATAAGTTTCTACTTCCACAATTTGCTTCTTTTTAGATAATTGTGCTCTTTAGACTTCACATTCTGGTTATCAGTAAAATATGGTATTATATACTGTTAAAAAAGGGCAGAGATCTCCCATAGTCTTTCTAAATTAACTCTGTACAAAGAGTCATTCACAGACAGTAGTCGAAATTTGTCTTTAATGGAGAGGAAGTCTGATTAAAACCAGCTAGTCTAAGGAATACCAGAAATTACACCTTCTACACCTATGGATAATTTTTAGTTGTAAATACTTGCCAGAAAATATCTGATAAACAAATTCCCTGATTTCTCCCCTAGCCAAAACAACAAAGGAAAGAAAAATGTTTTTCTGGGGACTTTTACCACAAACATTCATTTATCTTGGTATGTACAAATTACTAAAAATGATGTTGCTAAAACACAAAGAACCCAAGTATGAGAGCAATTTCCTAGCTAAAAATATTCCTAAAATTTCTTACGTCGTTTTTGTAAACAGCGACACTGAATTACTTTGAAGTCAGTAGATCCACAGAAAAGCTATGAGTTGGTTCTATAGATCTTTTTCACATTCCCTGGGGGAAAAAAGAAAATCCAAAGCATTGCACAAAGGAATACACAATAGGGTGATGGTGAGACAGAGTTAGAGTTCCTCAGCCTTTTTCAAGGTAGCATGTTAGTTCAATAAAATTTATTGAATTTCCCTGTGAATTTTTCATATTTCAGTGTGGGTTCATTTTTGTTTGCACAACAATAGTTCTGTTGCTGGGAATGTTGCATCAGGAGGTATTACGCTAAACTAGGAACAAAAAAGAATACTGCAAGGAAACATTATGTTGTGGGGAAAACATTTTGTTGGTGATGGTGTTTTTCTGTTTTGTTGTGGAGAATAGATTTACCTGATCTAATACATGTATGAAATCCTTATCTTTTCAACAACCCATCTGTTTTTATATGGCTTCTGAAAGTATCAAGAATGTTGAATAAATGAAAGCATTCTATAAATAGAGTTGCTTAGGTAGTGAATGGTGAATCCAAATATTGTCAAATTCCTAAGGGAAATAGGGTGCTAGATAGAAAATGTGTAATAATATTTAAACATCAGGCAAACACATTTCCTTGTTTTACATCTGTTTTCCACCAGATTTGACAGACTTACAATTATTCATGTTTCATGTGAGGAAGACCAGTGCATTTATGATTAAGCACACCTGGTTTTCCTCAAACAAGTAACCTGTTTTAAGTAAATGGAGCTGTTTTTAATAAAAGACGAGGAGGGATTGCACCCAAAGTGTGTGTTTAGGAAAGATCATATGAAGACATCAATACTTGTTACATACAAATGGCTCTTATTGGATCATCAGTCTTGAAAGTAATGCTAAAGAAAAAAAAAAAATGCTTGCTCCAAAACTGCTTTTCCTTGTAACTAATCTTTTATAGAAATAAATATTCTATGGAGCTAAATGAGGCTTTTGGTTTTTTTTAAGCATTAAAGGTTAAGTTGTCAAATTAGATATGTTTGATTATTTATGACAACATGGAGGTGGGGTAAAATTAAACATATTATCCTGAGATACTGATATGATCCACATATTTCTGAGATGGAATCTATTTTAATCACCTCATACATTCTAAAATATTTTTTGCACAATACAGAAGAATATTGGCTCCTTTTAATGAATCATTTACTTTTGATTGTTGTAGAATTGAAAATTCCTTATTAATGTGAGGAAGTTCAGTAGAAACTTGGATGAGTTATAAACAGATGAGTAGTGCTTGTATAGAGTTTATTTTCACTGCATGTCTTGTTCTTGCAGCAATAATATTGCAGTGTTTACATACGAGGGCCATCTGAAGTGACTACTGAGGATAAGGAAAATGCTGAGGTTCTTAATGACTTCTTTACATCTGTATTTACCAGCCAGACCACTTATCCTCAGAGTACTCAGCCTCCTGACTTGGAAGTCTGGGACGAGGCACAGGAGAAACCCCTCACAATTCATGTGGAAACAGAGACCTGCCGCTCTACCTGGACTGTCACAAGTCCATGGGGCCTGATGGGCTCTACTCGAGGGTGCTGAGGGAGTTGGCGGATGTGATTGCTGGGCTGTTTTCCATCATCTATCAGTGGTCATGGTCATCCAGAGAGGTCCCAGATGACTGGAGACTTGCTAATGTGATGCCCATCTATTAGAAGGGTCGCAAGGAGGACCTGGGGAACTACAGTCCTGTCAGCCTGACCTCAGTGCCAGGAAGGGTGATGGAACAAGTCATCTTGAATGTAATCATGCAGCATGTGCAGGACAACTGGGGGATCAGGCCCAGTCAGTATGGGTTCATGAAAGGCAAGTCCTGCCTGACCAACCTCATTTCCTTCTCTAACTGGGTGACCCACCTGATGGATGAGGGAAAGCGTGTTGATGTAGTCTGCCTATACTTCAGCAAAGCCTTTGACATGGTCTCCCACAGTCTTCTCCCGGAGAAGCTGGCAGTCCATGGCTTGGACAGGTACACTCTTTGCTGTGTAAAAAACTGGCTGGATGGCCGTGCCCAGAGAATGGTGGTGAATGGAGTGAAATCCATCTGGCGACTGGTCACAAGTGGTGTTTTCCAGGGGTCAGCAATGGGGCGCACCCTCTTTAATATCTTTATTGATTATTTGGATGAGGGAATTGTATGCACCCTCAGTAACTTTGCAGACGACACCAAGTTGGGGGGGGAACTGTTGGTCTGCTGGATGGTAGGAAGGCCCTGCAGAGGGACCTGGACAGGATGGGTCTATGGGCAGATGCCAATGGGATGAGGTTCAACATGGCTAAGTGCTGGGTCCTGCACTTTGGCCACAACAACCCCATGCAACTCTACAGGCTTGGTGCAGAGTGGCTCGAAAGCTGTGCAGAGGAAAAGGATCTGGGGTTGTTGATTGATGTTCTCCTGGACATGAGTCTGGCAGTGTGCTCAGGTGGCCAAGAAGGCCAACGGCATCCTGGCTTGTATTGGGAATAGTGTAGCCAGCAGGGCCAGGGAGATGATCATCCCCTTGTACTGTGCTCTACTGAAACCACACCTCGAGTACTGTCTTCAGTTTTGGGCCCCTCAGTACAAGAAGGACATTAGGGCCTGGAACATGTCCACAGAAGGGCTACAAAGCTCAAAAAAAAAAAAAAAAAGCTGGTGAAGGGCCTAGAACAGAAGTCCTATGAGGAGCGGCTGAGGGAACTGGGGTTGTTTAGTCTGGGGAAGAGGAAGCTCAGGGGAGACCTTTTTACTCTCTACAGCTACCTGAAGGGAAAGTGTGGGGAGCTGGGGCTTGGCCTCTTGTCACAGATAACTAGTGATAGGACTAGAAGGAATGGCCTCAAGTTGTACCAGGGGAGGTGTAGGTTGGAAATGAGGAGACATTTCTTCTCAGAAAGAGTAGTCAGGCATTGGAACGGGTTGCCCAGGGAGGTGGTGGAGTCACCATCCCTGGGGGTGTTCAAGGAAACTTTGGACATTGTGCTCAGGGACATGATTTAGTGGGTGACATTGGTAGTAGGGTGATGGTTGGACCAGATGATCTTGGAGGTCTTTTCCAACCTTTATGATTCTATGAAATCATGAATAGAATAAAAATGGTATAAACTTCATGGAGAAAATTAAAGTGATCTTGAAATATAAAATGTATTATAGGTCTACAAAACACTAGAGGCTGAATTTAAGTACATTTCTAGTGTCATAAGTAATGAAATACTTTCTTGATATGTATTTGGGCAAGGCTTTCCTCAGTTGGCTTATGAGTTTTGTCTACTCTCTCTATTAAGAGTTATGTGTACTTAGTGAATGTTTAGTTCTACAAATATGTGCATATAGAGATTTTGTATAATAAATGGGTAGGTCCAAATTCTCAGTCTTATATATTCTGGTATATTCTGTTATCATTGCAAATGCTCAGATTATATCTATCAGAAATAATTGTTTTTGTTACCTTGTCGATGTAGAAAATCTCTCTCTCTCTGTCTCTGTCTCTCTCTCTCTCTTTCTCTTTCTCTCTCTCTCTCTCCCCCTGCCCTCCCCCATGTAATACATGAATGGAAAAATCAATTTACTAATTTCAACATTCCGATTAATTTTCCTATATGTATGATATATATGTATATCTGTTGTCTAAATAATAGTTAAAAATGTGTTGTTTTTTTTAAAGCCTGAACATTTTCTTGGTGTTCTCAGAGGAGTAAGCTAGGAGCAGAATTAGGCAAAATCAAAATTCAGCCATTAAGAAAAAGACAGTGTTGCGCCTTGAGCCCTTGACCTAATCACAGTAACTTATGTGTGAAAGAATCAGACCTTTTTTTCCCAGAGGTTAAATTCCACATTTCACTCTGCTCACTCAGGTTTTATTAGCTTTGGAATATTTTAGATGGAACTTTGCCTTGAGCATGTGGTAAGCAAGGTGATTTACCTTTTTTTATTTGTCACTGAAGCTGTGTTGAGAAATAATATATAATCTAGAAGCTATCTTGCCTCTTAATAACTTGGCAAGATTATGCAACATTCAAAATGGTTGAAAGTCTATGAGTTTTTCCAAGCAGCTACCATATATACATTTGTTTGTTTTTTCTTGACTCCATTAGGGAATGCAAGCCTCTGGAAGGCGCTTCAGCTCTTTATTCTATGTCTGTTTCCGAGCTCCAAAATGACTAGTTTTGAGTGAACCTCCTGTCCTGGGCAGCTGTGGTGGCTTTGCTCACATCCCTGCTGCTGGGCTCTGCTCTGCTCAAACCATCCTTGCTCTTGTGAAATCTGTTGTTTACCATCTTTTCTGACTCCTTCATTCAGGATTTGGCTTTTTAAAACAGAAACTGAGTAACCTGCAGCCAGTGATCATTTTTCAAGATATTCCTGGTTTTTCTTAGAGATAAATTCTGCCTGTTAGAATAGAAACTCCTCTTCTGTTTCCTGACAAAAAGAGGTTTTATCTTCCATTGCCTCTATGCAGCCTGAGTTTTAATGTCATTACAAAAGAGGATGTCTGATGTTTCTGTTTGGATCCAGGTAAGCTAGACATTGATTAGATGAAGTTCATGATTAGCTTCACCCAGGTTTCTGGGTCCTCTACTATTTTCAAAATTAATAAAGAAACTGAAAGTTAGGCAATCTACAGCCTGTGAGAATAAATGTAGGAAACTTAATTGTAAGACTACAGGTTTGGTGGGAGCTGTTTAATTGTTTTTATGACTTCCTCACATGACAGTCTCTGCTCTTCTTTCCTGTTCACATTTGAGAATGCCCTTTAAGTTATTTTGGCCTGAAATACTCTCTCCCTCTCCCTCCCTCCCTCCCTCCCTCCCTCCCTCCCTCCCTCCCTCCCTCCCCTCTCCCTCCTTCCGTCACACCACTCCCCTGCCCCCCCCCACCCCCCCTTCCCCTTCCAGCCAACTTTCTCTTGGGCTTAAGGGAAGCACATTTATATACACACATATATTGCACAGGACATAAAGAAGCTTCCAGATACAACTATATGATCAAACAACATATGCAGGCAATAAGTGCCAAACCTCTGTACTACTCTTCAGCAGCTTGGGAAAAGTTTTAGGGAATAGAAAAGGAAAGCATCTTGTCAGTATTCATTGAAGTCTTGCAAACTAGAAATGATCAAAAGGCTCAGTTAATTTCTGTGGTGTCTGTGTTTTCAAAATGATGGGGGAATGAAGCAAGATTAACAACCTGTGGGGAATGTAACAACATAAAAAAGCCATGAATGTCTTTTCTTTTTCTTTTCTTTTCTTTTCTTTTCTTTTCTTTTCTTTTCTTTTCTTTTCTTTTCTTTTCTTTTCTTTTCTTTTCTTTTCTTTTCTTTTCTTTTCTTTTCTTTTCTTTTTCTTTTCTTTTCTTTTCTTTTCTTTTCTTTTCTTTTCTTTTCTTTTCTTTTCTTTTCTTTTCTTTCTTTCTTTCCTTTCCTTTCCTTTCCTTTCCTTTCCTTTCCTTTCCTTTCCTTTCCTTTCCTTTCCTTTCCTTTCCTTTCCTTTCCTTTCCTTTCTTTTCCTTTCCTTTCCTTTCCTTTCCTTTCCTTTCCTTTCCTTTCCTTTCCTTTCCTTTCCTTTCCTTTCCTTTCCTTTCCTTTCCTTTCCTTTCCTTTCCTTTCCTTTCCTTTCCTTTCCTTTCCTTCCTTTCCTTTCCTTTCCTTTCCTTTCCTTTCCTTTCCTTTCCTTTCCTTCCTTCCCTTCCCTTCCCTTCCCTTTCCCTTCCCTTCCTTCCCTTCCCTTCCCTTCCCTTCCTTCCCTTCCCTTCCCTTCCCTTCCCTTCCCTTCCTTCCCTTCCCTTCTCCTTCCCTTCCCTTCCTTCCCTTCCCTTCCCTTCCCTTCCTTCCCTTCCCTTCCCTTTCCCTTTCCCTTTCCCTTTCCCTTTCCCTTTCCCTTTCCTTTCCCTTTCCCTTTCCCTTTCCCTTTCCCTTTCCCTTTCCCTTTCCCTTTCCCTTTCCCTTTCCCTTTCCCTTTCCCTTTCCCTTTCCCTTTCCCTTTCCCTTTCCCTTTCCCTTTCCCTTTCCCTTTCCCTTTCCCTTTCCCTTTCCCTTTCCCTTTCCCTTTCCTTTCCCTTTCCCTTTCCCTTTCCCTTTCCCTTTCCCTTTCCCTTTCCCTTTCCCTTTCCCTTTCCCTTTCCCTTTCCCTTTCCCTTTCCTTTCCCTTTCCCTTTCCCTTTCCCTTTCCCTTTTCCCTTTCCCTTTCCCTTTCCCTTTCCCTTTCCCTTTCCCTTTCCTTTCCCTTTCCCTTTCCCTTTCCCTTTCCCTTCCCTTTCCCTTTCCCTTTCCCTTTCCCTTCCCTTTCCCTTTCTCCTTTCCCTTTCCCTTTCCCTTTCCCTTTCCCTTTCCCTTTCCCTTTCCCTTTCCCTTTCCCTTTCCCTTTCCCTTTCCCTTTCCCTTTCCCTTTCCCTTTCCCTTTCCCTTTCCCTTTCCCTTTCCCTTTCCCTTTCCCTTTCCCTTTCCCTTTCCCTTTTCCACACTGCAAACAATGTTTTCATAGAATCTTTAAGGTTTAAACTCTTAGATCATCTGGTCCAGCCATCACCCTACCACCAATATAACACACTAAACTATGTCCCTAAGAACCACATCCAACCTTTCCTTGAACACCCCCAGGGACAGTGATGCCACCACTTCCCGGGGCAACCCATTCTCCTGAACTGCTCTTACTGAGAAGAAATGTCTCCTAATTTCTAACCTAAACCTTCCCTGGTGCAACTTGACGCCATTGCCTCTAGTCCTATCACTAGTTACCAGTGAGAAGAGGCCAACCCCAGCTCCCCACAATTTCCTTTCAGGTAGTTGTGTTAAACTGAATTGTGGGGTGTATAGTTGCTTTTCAGCCATACTGTAGTTCTTAACAATTGTTACATTTCTGATCTCATATTTCCTATTTAAAAAAATCTCTTTTCTTACACATATAAATATGTAATATATTACATCACATTACATAAAATTATTTTCAGCATGAAATCAACCTTAAACTTGAATTTCTTATGCTTAGGATTTTGACTCAAATAATATTAAGTGATCAAATTATCATATACTGAATATTTCATATGTCAGAGTATCCTCTGAATCTGTCCTGATGCCATTTTAATCAAGAAATTATTGGAATTCATTTGCAGAGTAGCCGAGAGGTTGACAGCAGTACTCTAGAACATCAAAATGTCCCTTTTGGTTTGTGGGAGCATGGACATCAAATGAGGTTTCTCTTAAGAAGGCCTATAAAGGAAAGTACTGAAGTTAACCAGAATACTTTCTCTGGAAAATTATATTTTGCTGAAAAATCATGCATATTTCATTGGATCATTCAGGCAGGAAGGGACCTCAGGAGCGTGAGACCAGACCTGGCTGCTCAGGTCTTTCCTCTTGGACACCCCAAGGACAGATCCTGCTCAGACTCCTGGGCAGCTTGTCTCTCTGCTTGGTGGTCTCACACTGCCAGAGGCCTCCTCACACCTGGCCTGAGCCCTGTGCTTCCAACCCACACCTGGCCAGCCTTGTTTGGCCATGTCCGGCCCTGCAGGGCCTGGCTGCCCCAGCCCATCTCCCCAGGCAGGGGAGGCTATGAGGTGCCCCTCAGGCTGCCCTGCCCTGGCCAGATGAGCCCCACTGGCCCAGCCTCTACTTGAGCCTGGGGAGCTGACAGTGGTTTGTGGTCTGGTGACAAATCCTAGGCAGTGGAGGACAGCCCTGACCCTGGTCGTACTCCTGCTGACCCAGCCTCAAGTGCTGCAGCCATCTCTGCTGCCAGGGATTGCTGTAGGCACCTAGGGCACTCAGTGTCAAAAGCCTGACTGAAGTATAGATAAATGTCATCCACTACTCTCCCTTTGTTCACAGATCTAGCCATTTTAGCACAGTTTAACACATAAGACAATCAGGTAGTTCACGTGTGATTTATCTCTAGCAAATCCATCTGGACAATTCTCAGTCATGTTCTCCTTTGTGTGTCAGTAGCTCTGCCAAACATCTCAAGAATGTGTGAGAGCAAAGAAGATTCTAGCTTTAATTAGATGGCTAAATTGTGCTCATTGCTCATCTCAGAGAGATGACAAGTACTTGAAAGCTTTCTTGTGTTGATCTGAAATGAACAATTCTACTGTGAATCAGGTAGCTAATGGACCTGAACTTGTGTCTTTTACAGAGCCACGCCAAATAGCCAGGATGCTTAGGAGAACAATGTTTTCCGACACTGTATAATTTTATGGAAAATTGTCTGTACCCTGCATCTATTTCAATAGGAATAAAAGATAATTCTGAAAAGATCAGATGTTGACCAGAAAAAGAATTTTTGTTCCTTGGTTCAGCTCTTGTGAACCCTAAAAGGATTTGGTAACATGGTATCTAGCAGAGAAAACTGTGACATTAAGCAATGGTCACGCAAAGTGGCATTGACTTAAAAAAAGCCCTTAATGTGGGATTTGTATAGCTTTGCCTGTCTGATTAACCTGCAAATTTCTCAAAAGAGCTGAGGATGAAAATGGTATGTGATAAACCTATGCTGAGGCTGTAGTACTGGGATGGAAGAGAAAGAATATGCAATGATAACATTTTGTCAAAAATATATATTTTCAAGACAGTGGTCATTAAATTGTGATTTCAATTAAAATAAATAAATAAACAAATGTAAAGCTCTGCATAATATATCTGAGGAAACTATAACGTGGCTTTGGCTGCCTGGGTTAAATACAGAGATTTAGAAAAGAATAATTGTGTGTTGTTTGTTGACAGGAAAAAAAGCAATGCTTGTCAACACAAATTACCATCATGAAAGAAATACAGTGTTTATTGACATTTATATTGTGTGGATCAGTGAAGCTCTTTGAAGACCTGCTGCATATTTCATGGAAAATGGGCTATGTTTTTAATTTGTGTTTTTTAACAACAACAACAAAAAATACTACAGAAATAATTTTAAGGATTTTATATGGAAAATTACATGCACACCTTTGTAGATGCACACAAAAGCTTTGGGTATTTTAGTCACTGCTTGGACTGCATGGTTTACAAAATTTTGCAAATTGACAATAAAATTTTGGATAATGGTCATTTCCTAGATATATTACCTTGATGGGATAATGAGGATATTAAATGAAGTTGTGTGAAAGATATTTTTGGAATGCCCATGCAAGAAGATTTTAAAATGCTTTAAAAGTCTCACATTTGAAAAGAACAAACAAAATTACCCGAAGCAACTGCAAAACCATATTACTTTTTTGATATGTAAAATACTTCTGCAAATTTATTTTAGCTCATTATCTATTCCATTTGTCATAGTCATACAAGCACATTTTATTAATACATATTTAATATTGTGAACATATTTTATGGAAGATTACAACCATAAAACAATGCACAGTCTTTTCAAATGCAAAACAAGTTAGATAAAAGACCATTCTGCCTAGAATAAAAATGCTTAACATTTAGTGTTAAGCATTAAGCATAATGTTAAAAATGCTTTAACATTAGTGGCCTAAGTTTATAATTGAGGCTTATAGACCTTCCACAGATCAGTTACTGTCTTGGAAATGGGGAAAGCCTTTTACACCCAACCACCCTCCCACCCCTCCTACTGCACTGTCACACACACACACATACCTTAGTGAGAATAGTAGGGGATGCCCTGCGAAATACAGTTTAGAGTTTAAGTTGCCTTGAATCCTGCAAAACAAGGAATAGAAGTGCAAATTAAGTGATTTAAAACATCAAACAATTTATTAAGAAATTGACCTGTACATGAATCCTGGTCTTTTTTCTTTTCTACTCTTTTTTGAAATGAGAGCTTGTGTTAGAAAACATGCTAGGTTTCTATTAGACTCTTAATAGGCTTCCATTACTTTTATATGAAAAATAACCAGCCTCTGCTTGGAAAACAGTTGTCACAGGACCTTTCCCTCATTTGCCAAAAACAAAGAGCAATACCTCTAAATATTTTTGAAATACAAATTTTCCTTTAGAGCTGTTTTTAAGCATGTAAGAAATCTATACAGAGATGTTATCGCTTGACTTTTAAGTCCAGTTTTTTCCACCAAGAAATATACTAACAGTGTGAGTACCTCAACTATAAAGATTCTCTGTTACAGAATCATAGCTATAAAGACATATGACTTGTGTTCAGCTGCCATGCACAGTGGCAGACAATGTTTCATGACATGAACTAGAGTTGAGGAGTTAAACATTTCTGTAAGGTTAGAATAGGTGAGCCATGTTTTGGTCTATATAGATGCATGGCCAGTTCTGTCTTTGTCTTTCCCTAGTCTTTCACACCTTCGTTAACTTTGGAAAACCTAGTCAATCTAGACTCATGAGGCACAGGAGACGATGAAGAACGTGAACAATTTCACTATCATTCTGCTTATTATAAGAGAACATATTGGAGGTCTAATTAATCTTTTCATGCAGGAAGAGCAAAAAAATTGAAAATACTTTCACTAGACCTCACAAGATATAACTGCCCTATTTTTGTGCCCCGATGTGTGTGCACATACAGTTTGCTACAGTATAAATAAATACTTTAAAATTTCTTTCTGGCAGGCAATTATCTTTATTGGTGGGAGAGAGAAAGATGAGAGAAAAAGGAAAACATGATGCCTGTTTTGTTTTGCCCTGTGGATGTAGTGGAAGCATTAGAAACCATTAAGAACAGCAATTGTCAGGAAATAGCATGATTGATTTTGACCATGAATTGCAAGGACTGAAACTGTTTGGCTCTATTTTTACTTGCCATGTATACTGGTACCAAGAGCCTCCTACCCCATGGGTTGCTTGAGACTTTAGCAGTTCTCACTGGTAAATAACTAGAGAAAACCATGCAACTCTATACACCACTCTGTAGATATTAGCATACAAGTATACATCAAGTATACATACATTGCAACACTTTCGTCCCTTACTTTTTCTGAACAAGTGCTTTTTGTTGTTGTTGTTGTTGTTTTCCTTTCTCCAGATTTTCATAGTTTTAAGCTCTCACATAAAACGTCAAGAAATAGATTTGCTTTTTACACAAAATTGTTTCTGGCTTCATATAGCAAAAATACAGTACTTACTGACTAAAACATTCTGAATGGACTTCTGCTAAACTCTGAAAAAGTGGAAAAAAACAGTTAATTAACTTGAAAATGAGTAAGTCATCAAACAAAGTCCTGAACTTTGTTTCTTTTTTTTTTTTTCTTCTCTTAAGTGTCATAATAAGTATCATTAAAAAAAAAAAAAAAAGAGGAGCTTGAGTATTGTGTTTCATTTTAATCAGACAGCACAAATTATTTTAATGGAATCAAAATGGTATCATACTTAATTTCTCAAGATGCTCATTTCCCTTCATATCCTTTCAAGCTCACTCCTTAAATTCCACATGCCAGAGGAAATATTCATATATTCTCTACATAAATAAATAAATAAATAAATAAATCATGTCTCATCTGTTTGTATAAAGCATAACAATTAGCTTAGCAAAGGATATTTCTTTTGTGCTGTTTTGTTTGTTTTATGTGCTTCCTGAGTTTTACTGAAACAGCCCAATACGCTTTGAAAATTGAAGACCCTATGACTTCAGCAAATGCCCATGTAAAAGTGGGGAAAAAGACACACACATATGTGCATGCAAAAAGAATAAGTGCTGTGAAGCTTTAAAGGTTCTCTAGTAGATTTTATTAATTTTCAATTTCCTCTGTATTCGTCTGTTATTGTTTTTCTCTTTATAAAACACCTGCTTTTTTTTTTTTGGTAGCATAGTAAAAACAAAACAAAACAAAAACCTTAGAGGCGAAAATATGTGGTGTTCACTTCTTTATGTTTATTGACCATTAAAATCTAAAAATCTTGTAGATGTCTTTATGGTCATTTTTGGAAGACCTTGGAAGTCATACAAAGAAATCAAGAGACCTTTCTGTCATGTCTTTGTTATGTTGTAGATGAGTGAATGTAGTTCCATTGACAAGTGACTCCGTAAAAATCAGATGAACTTAGGGAGAGTTGGTGTCACTGAGCAATTTCCAGATGTTGTTGGACATTGCAAAGATCAGTGTGTGCTGTTTTCCTTTAGAGAGCCATATTGCCTTTCAGAATCGTGATATGTGTTTTAACACATGAGCATAGTGCAAGTGCAAAAGAATAATACTTTTTTTTGCACTTCTTAGTTATATGAGCATTCATGGTGTAGATAAAAGTAAACATTTTTATTTTCTTAACTGAGTGAAGACATCTGGTTTTGAATTATATTGCTAGAAAGCTACATGCAGAGTCAGTAGAAATCTAGAAATAATTGGCTTGTGAAACAGGAATTAGTATCTCCTAGCCTATGTCTGGTCTGTTGCTTATAATCCAGCGTTTCCAGTATCTGTTTTAACCTGTTCCTTTGTATCTAGATAAATGGTTATATTAGTGCCAGATAGTATAACAGAGCATTTAGTATTCAAATAAGGAGACTGTTTTCTCTGGCTAACTGAGATTGATGTCCACAAGGAGGGGAAAAAACAACAACAAAACAAAACAAACAAAAGAATACCCACATGTTCTTTAAATCACAAATATACTTATTATACTACTTGTTATACTACCTGTTAAAAGATATGGGAGGGGAAAGAAATAGATGGTATTTATGTAGGACATGTAGTGATAATCATAGCTTAAAGTTAGCTGTAGAATTTCCTTTTTTTTTTTTTTTTTCTCAGATGAAGCTAGCTATCTTCCTACACAGACATTTAACATCTGTGCTTAGGCTAGCAATAAGTGGTTTAAAAAGCTAAAAGGAAGGTATAATTTGTGTAATGAAAAAATGTATATTTATATTCAATAATTCTTACCAGTGACCCAGACAAAGCTGGACCCTTTAGAAGCAGAAAATGTAGTCCACTGTGTTGCCAGGGCCTTGCAGACCTAGATTTTTTCTGAAACCAATAAAGTGCTTTTGTTTGGAAAATATTTTGGAACTGTGCTGAGGCAGAGGGTGACCAGTAAGTTGGAAAAATACTCCCAAAATAGAGTTTTGTTTTGATTTTTTTTTCATTCTCTTCACCAATCTCAATTCTTCATATAAACTATTTTGACTTCAAATGTAAAATGTGAGAATTTTTTTAAAGGCTTGATAAATCTTTATTCAACCACTTTTCTATAGTTTGTAAATTCCTTATGGTCAGAAGATTTTTTCCTTTAGTCTGAAAAATACTGGCTTGTACTTAATATTCCTGCTCTTTCTAACAGCCATATTATTATTGTTTTACTGTTTAGTGGCATTCTTTCACAAACTGTCCATTTTCTATGTTTTATTGATATTAAGTTGTCTGGGCTTCTTAGATTCAGAATAAGGGAGATACATTGCCATCTTTTGTTTGAGAACTTTGTTTCTCGTCGAGTCTAAAACATCTTTATATATCTTGGTGTTAAGATTGGAATAAACACCTAGGTTGTTACATATGTGCTGAGTACAAACTAGCGTTTGCACCATGAGAAAGCCTCTGGAATGGTAACCTTAGTCAGATTATCTTGAATTATGCCCCTGGTTTTTTAGGCAAAATATTTTAGGTCTATGCTACATAGATGTGCAGAAAATTAAAATAGTTATTATTATTATTATTATTATTATTATTATTATTTATTCCTATAAACTCCTATTTGTTTGCTAATATTTTCACAGGCAGAGTCATCTCCTCTCTTAGCACGTACTTAATTGAATATAAATAAATCATGAATGGCCTCACTTCATATTTGTAAATGCATACTAAAACCCAAATACAAGACATACATTTTGTTAATGCAGGAAGCATAAATGCTGTGGAATTAATTTTAGTGGCTAAGTGTTCATTTTCAATAACCTCTGTTCCATAAGTCTACAATAATTATCTAAATACTGTCCCTGGTTATTGGGTGATTAGCATGTTTTAATGATGAGAAGATCCATTCATTAAAAAGAAGTGTGTGTGTGTGTGTATTTGTTGTTGTTGTTGATGATTATTTATTTTTATTTTTTCCCTTGATAGCATGATTCCTGTTCCTTCCTTGGGCAGGATAGATAAAAAGAATATCAAAATTTAGACAAATATAACACTATTATTAGAACCTCAGCAGAACAGAACAATGTTTACAGTTCTCCATTAACCTGCTTCTCTCTGTTCACACTCCTTGTATAACTCTTCCTCAAAAGAAACTCTGCTTCAGCAGTATCTGAAAATGCTTAAATACTACTTGGCCTCAGCAGTGCTCCCCATTTTTAACTTCAAATTCAGAGTGGATGTTGAGCCTTTCTGTCTCAATGGGTCTTGGGAAAGTCTCATATCAAAGAGGGAAGTACGGAATCTCTGCCACCAACTCCACCACAAGGCACTGTGACTGACACAGGGAGAGATTGAACAGCAGCAGGTCACAGCTTAATAAATCAGCTTATAAATACCTTTGTATAATTTTTGTCCACCATAGTATTTTGCTTCGAGGATCTGAAACTTCTTTGCTTTAGTTTTGGAGTACAATGGAGGTAGAAGGCACATATGGATTTGAAGGCATCTATTTGTTAGTTTGATTTTTTAAAGTTAATATCTATATATGTGTGTGTGTGTTATATATTATATTATATATATCTCATATATATTATATTATACACTACATATTACATATTATATATTATATATTACATATTGCATACTACATATTACATATTTTATATTATATATATTATATATATACGTGTGTGTATATGTATATATACACATTTTCTCTCTTGATTCTTATTTTTGTAATATTGGATCATGATTGTCTGCTACATCCACCAACATGCTCCAACCACTTCTCCTGCTAAAGATCCATCTTCTGACATAGGTACTAAAGTCAGACTGGACCTTGTGCCCAGGGGTTTCATTATGACAGTAGAAAAAGTTCTTTTTCTTTCTGAGTTTTTAAGAGCTAAACATAAATTTGGTTGTGTTCTAAATTGCAGGGTTTTAGAAAACAGATGAAGAAAATGACATGAGTAAACGTAAAATGACTAACCAAAATCTTTTGATTTAAAATTAGAATTTCATAGGCAGGCATCCCCCAAAATAAATAAGCTGAACTATCAAAGTTATATCGATTGAATATATTGAATATATAGAATAAACATCAATATTCATCACCGTGACAGGCCTAAATCGTTAATTCAATACCATCATAACTTCTGACTGTGGAAATGCATTATTAGCTTTGATATTCTAAGTTTTACTTAGTCTTCAGAATCCAAATAATATCTCCACTTCCCAAATACAATACACCAGGGATTTGACATATTATAAGCAAAAATAAGGTACAATTTTTCTGAAGCTACAGCAAAGATTACCTAATTTGCAATAAAAATAAAATAATAAATAAAATCTATTTCTCAGTTATTAAAGGACCAGTTAATCTTTTAGTGTTTTATACAATCTGTCTCAGAAATGTTGTTGAAAAGAGTTCTTGCTTGTAAAAATGCATATGTTGCCACTTGAATTTTGAAGTAAATTCAGGATTAATGCTGGGCAGATAATCAATTTTTAACTCAGTGTCTAGAGTGAAATTAAAAACAAAACAAAACAAAACAAAACAAAACAAACAAAAAAAACCCTATACGTAATCTCACAAAATGGAAAATATTTTCTAATATTTTGTTATGGAAAAAAAAAAGCTACAATGCCAACAAAACTACTTTGGGTAAAAGCAGAGAAAACTCTTCATTTAATTTCATGGCTTCTTAAATAACTTTTTGCAAGATCAAAAAATTTGTTCCAAATTTTTTTAAAAATGTGTTACTAATTCTTAAAGGAAACACTCCACGGTAATGAAACTAAACATTTGATTTTGAAGTATGTTAATACGAAATCGTTTTAACATATTCAGAGATTCTTCTATTTCCTGATTTTACGGATCTGAATCTTTTGCTGATATTATTGTGAATCAGTGCTAAAAATATTTTTCTTTAATTCATCCTGCATTAAAAAATTGTGTCTAAAGCACAGAACTCATACTGAAGACAACATGATCTGTTCTGATCATGAGTGTTTACCCTGTCCAAAACTCACTCTGCAAAGTCCCTTCAACTTCACAACAATCTTTGCTACAGTCATTCATTGAAATTATACTATGCAACAAACAATTTATATCATTGACCTCTTCTGTAAAATCTTATAAAAAATTCTATATAGAATATATAGAATGCTATTTGGGTTCACCTCTACTCTTCGATGAAATATATATTTCTAGGAAATCAGATTTAGCCCAACATTTAATACTGCCATGTATGTTTTATAAAAATCAGACAGCTCCTGGATACGTAAGTGAAAGTGTTATTTTAGACAAGGATGTTTCTGAAAGTATATCTGGAGGATGTTTTTTATTGCTCATTATACTTAAGGCACATTGACTGTACTGCCTTCTCATCCACTAGCAGACATGTCTTTTTTCTTTCCACCGAGAGAAATGAGAGCAGGCTCAGATGCATCCAGGTCAGATGTCTGCATTTACTTTAGATGATTTTGACAAAGTATGAAATGTCAGTGGAAAAAAAAAATGTTGAAGGGAAAAGGACAGCATAGTCCATATAAATATGACATGGTGAATCAAAAATTTATTCTCTTGTCTGCCTGTTTTTTGAGACCTAAATATCATACTGCATATTCCTGATGTCTCTGGTTGGATTTCAAACTGGTGTATGCGTTTATTTCTTGAAGAGAAGATAGAAGAATAGCCAGGGAAATTGCCAGTGCAACTTTCTCTGTCTATCTCTTCTCTCTAAAGGGCATGAGCTGTCTGCTGTAGGCACAAGTTGCTTGTTATCTGAGTTCAGCAGCAGGTCAGTTCTTTTCTCAGTAGGTTTCACTCCAGTCAGTTTTAGCTACTACAGGGTTTTTTTGTTTCCTTTCCCAAGAGGAGGAAGTAAAGAAATCTAAACACACAATTAAGGTTAAACAAGGGGATAGAGACCAAGGGAGCAGTTCTGCAAATGGCATGTTGCTCAATGTTTGTACCAAAGTATTGCAGAAAAATTTTTATGGAAGTGGAGCTTTGAGACCACTGATAATGATGCACACATAGTCTGAAGTAGATGGCTATTTCAAATTCTCTTGCCAAACTCTGAAACAAGTTCAGACCCAGTAACAACAACTTTGAGGATCACACCATCCTATCTACCACAACAAGACCCATTTAGCCCTGTTTATAATCAGGGCTACTTCCCTAAGGAGGTTATATATAAGGTTATATATCCTCCTTCCCTAAGGAGGTTTGTATATACATACATATATATATATATATATATATATATATATGCAAAACAAGTTTCAAACCTCCTCATCCCCTTATTTTAGGAAGGAATCTACCCTCCCCTGGCACTTTTGGTGAGCTTACATTCTGGAGCTTTCTGTTCTTTTCCTCTTGTTTATTTATTTTCATTATTTGACTTTTTTCCTCCAGTTGTAACAGGAAAAGAGCATATAACTCTTCTCCCATCTCTTCTGACACAAAGTCAAACATAGCAATCATTTCATCTTAATCAGCTGTAAGACAATAGTGACTAAAAGGATTCCAGAGACTGAGTTTCCTTCTTTTCTCCCTGTTATCCCTCCCTCTGAGCTTTTTGAAAGTTGACTTGTTCCTCCTTCCCCACCTTTTATTCCCCCTTTTTGCTTTTTGTCAGTGTTTTTGCTTTTAATAACAGGTTATTATATTGGATATCTTCAAAATCTAGGGAGGGAACGACCTCACTGCAGTTAGTAGGACTCCCATATTAATTCTCTTGAAGTAGCATGACTGACTGGGGTCAGTGTTTTACTTCATTAATCTTTTGCTTTTCTTTTCCCATGTTCAGAAGTGTGTGAGGAGGATCTCTAGCTTTCCATTGTTTTTCTAGAGGTTGTTAATGCCATAGCTTTCACTGGAAAGGAAACTGGGAGCAAGAGCAAAAGTTAATTACTCTCCTTACATCTGACTAGCACCAGAAGATCTTATACTCAGTGTTAAGTCTCTTACATTCCTTACCTGCAAGTAGCAATGTCAGCTCAACCCAGTCTTTTTCTTGGGCAAACTGGGATTGCTGGTTCATATGACAAAGTTAATAGCATAATGTTGGCTTATTTCATTTATTCTCATCAACGTTAAGGAAAATTTCTGTATTTCTTATATGTGTCCATAGCAATTTCACGTATCCCAGAGATTTTTTTTTCTGTTGATTTTCTTAATAGCAAGCATAGAAAGTGGCATAAAATAAATTATTTTAAATTGTATAAACATAGAATGAGCACATCATTTGAATAAATAAATAATACCTCACTAATGCCATACACCTTATGAGAAGATTAAACCTTTTTGTTTGTTTGTTTGTTTCTGGTGTTGAAATAAGCTTGGACTGAGTTCAAAATATTTTCCAAAGTTTAATGCCCATAGTCTATAAATTTATGGCTTCAATACATTCCTATGGCCATTAATTGCAGTCTGATCTAATAATCTTTACTCATATTGATGGGATCTATTCTGGAGTGGTGACTACTCAACTGAGAAGTGATTAATTACATATAGTATAATTTAAAATGGCAAACATGCTTTCAAAAACCAGGAAAACAAAGCCAAAATCTATTCAAAGGAAATGGGATTGTTTAGAATAGGCTGGTGGGTCCACTAATGTCAGCAAGATTTTTGTCATTCATATCAAAGGAACCTTTCCAGATGCTAGGCTACTTTTTCAGGCTTTAGGTCTGTCTGAATTTAAAATAGAAGTGGGATTTTTTTTGTTTGTTTGTTTGCCAATACAACTATGTTACATTGGTATGCACTCTAATTATATTGCATAAATATGTAAGTCTTGTTTATGAATGTGTGCTCATGCATAAGCTTGGAGGTAGGCTTCAATAAAAGTGGTTCCATTTGCTATAAGAAAAAAATAATTTTCTGGACATTCCTTGTGCCAATAGAAAAATAAATAAGGAACAGTCCTTAAAATATCCCTTCCCATGCCCTGTTTCTTGAAATGTAAGGCAATGTATTTAGGTAATTAGTCGACAGAAGAAAGCAATTTGCTGTTGATTTACTATTACATTTTAAACGTGACATTTTAGGAATTTTTCAGAAACAAGTTTGGCATTTGTCTGGCTATTTGGCATCTGATCAAGACACTTGGAATGTGAGCAGTGTTGATTTTTCAAAAATTTTCAAAATCAGCACTGCGTAAAACAATTCCAAATTGTGTTTTCCTTGGTCTTCTGGGCTAACTTTGAGAGAACCCAGCAAAGGCAAGATAAAATCAGTCCACAAATGACTGCTACATACCGGAATATATGATTTATATAGTCTCACAACACACTGGGAGTTCACCATTATTAAAATCATCCTACCTTCATAGATCAGTCTTTTCACTAGAATGATTGTCTTCACTACTTCAGAAACAGATAGAAGTGATAGAAAGTTGTCATCTCTAGAGGTTTTACAGAATATTTAATCAAAAAAAAAAGTGAAAAATGAAAAAGGAAAGAAGTAATACTCAGGTTCATATCAGATGGCTTTCCTTTTTCTTTTGATGTTCACTGATAGTTATTTAATTCTTATATTGCCATTATGGAAACATGATGACTTCCTCAAAAATAAAACATTTTTTTCTGGCCATTCACACTGATGTGGTATTGACTTGACATTTAATGCAGATGAATCTTAGTATCCACTCAGATGAATTAGACCACTACCAGAAAGCAAAACTCAACACAAGAAAAACATCTCAACAAACAAATCCAAAACCTTAAAACAAGAAGTCCATCATTACTTACCATCAAGATAAATAATTCTCCTGTGTTTGAGACTAATAACTACCACACTACTTTAACTTAACCAAATAAGATTTCAATAATATCATTATAATAAATAACAATAATAACAATAAATAATAATAAATAATAATAAAATAATATAATATAATAACAAAATAGAAGGAAAAAAAATACTTCTGATTTCAGTAGACCATCAGCCTCTATGAGCAGACACTATAGACCATGTTCTAAGGATAGCAATGACACAGCAATGGTGGTTAGGTACATGGTAAAGAAAATATTATCATATTTTGAATATGAGTTAAACTTTTGTAAAGTTATAATGAATTTGGCAAAAAATAAATCACTAATATCAAAAAGTCTCACTGTGATTATGAATGGATGTTTAGATGTGAATATAATGGCTGTGAAGTAAAAGGAATTTGTATATTATATTAAGACATGCAAATTCAGTTAAGCCTTCCTTGCTATTATTGACTCTATCAAAGGGATTCATAAATTGGCAACATTTTGACTGAAGGGACTTCAAGGTTACAGCTATCCTTCCTCTCATTTCTGACAGCAACCATGGAGACGGAACAACATAGAAAAATGAGAGAAGGCAGGCTACAGATTGAGCTTTTATTTCTTACTAGCCAATAGAAAAATGACAAAATGGTCTGGCAGATAGACCATTTATAATTATAAGGTAGTTAAAAGTTGGGAAATTGTCAGTAACTGCAGAGAATTTGGACAAAACCCCTGCAATTTGAGTTAATTATCTATCCAGAGTTCTTGTTCTAGGCAAAACACGTGTTTATGTAGTAGTATTGTACTAAGACTTTATTTATACTTGCTTTTTACATAGCCTTATTAAAAATAAAAATAGAGGGATCCAGAAACAGTGTTTGAAAAGTTTGTTAAAACAGATCAACTCTCATTAAATAGACATTGGAAACCAAATCATTTCTAGCAGCTCATTTTCAAGTAGCAAGGGCATAACACAGAAGAGAGGAGGGAAGATGGGGCACGTTACATAATCCTGACTGCATCCTATAGCAGTGTGTGAGCTTGTAGATCTGCTGAACCCAGTGGAATTCTACCTGCTTTAAGCAGCTGAGCCTCTGGGCAATTAGGTTTTAAAGCAGTGCTGTTGTCTCTGATTTTTTTCCCCACTCTTTGAAGAACTTTCTTGTTTCTAAAACTGTAGAAAAATTAGGAGCTTTGAATCTTTGAGTTATGCCATTTTTGAACATAATCAACTGTCCAAAATTTCTCTAGAAAATTAAAGCAATCATTCATCTTAATGTAATATAAATAAACATAAATATCAATAAATATCGCAAGTTACTATGATAAACAGATTTGTTAATTCCCTGTTTGAGTTAAGGTGGATGAAACTTTGAAAGCACACTCTGAACTTTAAAGTTAAGCAAAAATGTAAAAGTGATTTTTTTGTGTGTGTGAATTTAGGAGTTATCCATGATTGAAAAGATATATTCTTCTATTATGTATAGGAACATTTTTTTATAAGAACGGTAAACAGTAATTATAATCAGTGTGAACCAAGTATAATTAGAAAATATAAAATTAAGCTATAAAAATCATATTTTTCTAGCAGACTTCTAGAATTTATTTAAGATCATAAATGAAAGAATCCCAAAGTAGAAGCAGGAACAAAATAACCTACTCCAGCCTCATATAACCAGGCTAGCCCTACGAAGACGAGCAAAGCAATCATTTTGTTGTCATAATTTTATTTAATCTGACTACAGAAAAAGTGGCTGTTGCACCAAAAATGAGATGAAAATCTTTTTCCCCTGTTGTATTTCAAGAGCATCTCCATATCTTTCAGCAGCTGAGGGCTGGATTAAGAAGGCAAGAAGACTTCAGTAGGACAAAGCTATATTCCTGTTTGAGCTGCTGGTGGGTACATTCACTGTATCTGGGAATATTAGCAGCTTGATTTCATTTTCTTTCTATAGAGTGCAGCAGTTAGAGCTAAATTTTACGATCTATAGAGCAAAGTATTCTTCATTCATTTTTCAACATAACTGATACAGCATCTGCTCATTCTAGAGTAATACTTAAGCTGAACAAGGTGATGTTCTTGTTCATCCCATGTTCTCCTGAAAGGGCTCTTAGCACTTGAGTTTGTCCTCTCAGCCTGTGAAATACTATGTTGTGCACTGCCTGCTCTTATTAGAGAATAGACTGCAAGGGATACTCTATGGTCTGTCTACATTAAGATTTTAGTTCAGGTCAGACATGCACTTTTAAAATAATCTCCCAGTACTTCTTGGCTGCTATTGTAGTTGCACTGTGGACTCTTTTCAAGTAGAACTAAACAGCAACATATAGTCCAGAAACACCCATAAGGCACTCCAACTGCTAATGGGTGTTCCATTTACTGGACCACACCAGAGCTACTTCCGTGAATCGGGTGAATGATTAGGTCATCTTCAGCAACTATTCTGCACTACAGATACATTTATTATATTTATATATATATAATATATATATTTATTATATTTTATGTCTTGTTGTGGTTTAACCCGGCTGGCAGCTAAACACCACACAGCCGTTCGCTCACCCTCCCCCCTCCCTCTCTGGGATGGGGGAGAGAAATGGGAAAGTGAAGCCGGTGAGTTGAGATAAAGACAGTTTATTAAGACAGGAATATAATAATATAAGGAATATAAGGAATATAATAATAACAATAATAATAATAATAGTGATAATGATAATAGTATTAACAATAATAATGTGTAAGAAAACAAGTGATGCACAATGCAATTGCTCACTACCTGCTGACCGATGCCCAGCCTATTCCCGAGCAGCCGGCCCCCCCACCCCGGCCAGCCACCCCTATATATTGTTTAGCATGACGTCAGATGGTATGGAATACCCCTTTGGCCAGTTTGGGTCAGCTGTCCTGGGTCTGTCCCCTCCCAGCTCCTGCTGCACCCCCAGCCTGCTCGCTGGCAGGACAGAGCAAGAAGCCGAAAAGTCCTTGGCCTGGTGTAAACACTGCTCTGCAACAATTAAAACATCAGCATGTTATCAGCGCTCTTCTCATCCTAATCCAAAACATAGCACCCTACCAGCTACTATGAGCTACTTAACTCTGTCCTAACTGGAACCAGGACAGTCTAATATTACTTTCAGATGGTAACCAACATTTTTTTTCTAACAGGTTCAACCCAGACAACTTCCTTCACTTTTGGGTATTGAACCCTTTAAACAATAGCAGTAAAAGCAATCCACCCTCTGATCCCCAAAGAAAAGTTAGGTAATGGAAAAATATCTAGTTCAAATCAGTTCGATCTCAAAAGATCGGTTCTGTTTGTACAGTTCCTTTGGGATAGGGAAAAGTATTTCTGATGTCCAGAAAAAAAGAACGTGGGAATTGTGTTAGCTTTTACTGTGGTAAGTAAAACTGAAGAGAGCTAAAACTTTACTTGTGTTGAAATGGTGATACCCATGTTCATGTGGGTTAATGCCACAAAATCTATCTGCTAGGATTATTAGAAGCTGCCAGTCTTAGTCTGCAAAGCTGTTTAAACTAATGTTCTCTAAAGCTGAACAAAGCAATGCTCTTGCGCTGTTCCAATCCATGCTGGAAGCAATGTGCAGAAGGAAATCTGAGCAACAAACATCACTTAGATTTGGAAACCGCTTTTTTTTTTTGTTCCATGTGCGGATCTGCCCTGATATGTGACAATAAAATAATCTGCAAAAGTAAGCCATGACCTGTTGTTACTGTTGAATACTTCAGAAGAATTAAAGAGAGTGGTCTGAACAAGATAAACTTTGCAAGTTATGCAGGTTTTAATACATACAATGAAGGTTCAAATACAGCCCAAATATCCAGGTACATATAGGCATGGATGTAATTACTTCAGAAAGAATTTTATACCAACAACTAGTTATCTTAATTGACAGTATATTATAAACTATAAGCTTTAAAAAGTATCTGAGTCCATGAGAACAATCAGCACTGAATTCTCATTAGTTCTGTGGAGAAGCAAGATGTGTTATATCATGAATATGTAGCTAGGTTATCTTTTAAACCCTGAGTTTCTTCTATGTGGTGTAGACATGACATTTCAGATGAGGAAAAAATGGGTTTCTGCAATGCTTTCCTTGCATGGGATAGAAATGTCCTTCCTATTTGATGAAAGTGGCAGGCAGTCTTTCACCAGCAGAAACTGGCTTTTGGCAGCTTGCTTCCAAATGTTTCATCTCTACTACTACTTTATCCTCATTCTTTTCCCCTGCTCCACCATGGTATCCCTTCCATGGGATGCAGTCCTTCCTGAACTGATGCTCTGTGGGATTCCCACAGGGTGCAGTTCTTCAAGAACTGTTCCAGTATAGGTCTGTAT
The DNA here is from genome assembly GCF_964034855.1 of Anser brachyrhynchus. Lineage (NCBI taxonomy): Eukaryota > Metazoa > Chordata > Aves > Anseriformes > Anatidae > Anser > Anser brachyrhynchus. The sequence continues at coordinate 151,140,527 of NC_137694.1, forward strand.
ACGACAGGGTACATCTTTCAGGAATGGACTGCTACAGCTGGGTACCCCCCACTCCTGCCAGACCCTCCTGCGTGGGCTCCTCTCCACGGGCTGCAGCTCCGGCCCGGGGCCTGCTCCTGCGGGGGCTCTCCATGGGCCGCAGCCTCCTCCAGGCCACATCCACCTGCTCCACCGGGGGCTCCTCCACGGGCTGCAGCGTGGAGATCTGCTCCGTGTGGGACCCGTGGGCTGCAGGGGGACAGCCTGCTCCACCAGGGGCCTCTCCACAGCCCGCAGGGGAACTGCTGCTGCCTGCCTGGAGCACCTCCTGCCCTCCTGCTGCACTGACCCTGGGGTCTGCAGGGCTGGTTCTCCCTCCTCTCTCCCAGCTGCTCTTGTGCAGCAGTTCTTTCCCTTCCTGCAATCTGCTCTCTCAGAAGCCCAAACAACATCTCTGTCTCGGCTCTGGCCAGCAGCAGGTCCCTTTTGGAGCAGCTGGAGCTGACTCTGATCTGACATGGGGCAGCTGCTGAGCTCTTCTCACAAAGGTAGACCCCTGAAGGCCCTCTACTGCCAAAACCTTGCTACAAACTCCCAATATATTAAGACAGACACAGTTTCAGACTGTTTACAGACTGGTGGATGGATGTGTATGCCAAGCGTACATGTTCTTAGTGTGATTTTACATAAACTTCTTTAGTAATATGGCTTTATTTTGTTATAGACTAAAGAACATTTTATTCAATTGCTAGACCTTCCTTTTCCTCCATAGTAAAGAAGAAAGAAACTTTGAAATATCTTCTTTTGGCATCGTGATACAAAACAAATATTTGTCTTTCAAACAAAAGAAAATTGTTTTCTTTACATTTATTGTTTATTACAAAATTTAGATTAAAGTTCTCTCTCTCTCTCTCTCTCTTTTTTTTTTTCCTTTTTTTTTTTTTTTTTTTTTTCCACTTCAGTAAAGAAATGTCCAGGACAGAATTTATTCCATCTGACCTGAAATATTGTTTTAGCTTCCTGCTTCTTTTTCTATGTTACTTCTACTCTATAGTTTGTTTAGTGAAGTAAGAAATTAATTATTTGCACAACCTAGAGGACAGTGGACAGCAAAGCTCTGGTTTCTTCTTTCTCTGGAGTCTGCAAAAGAAGAGTGAGAAGCTTTATTTTGTTTTGTTTTGCTTTGTTCTTTTTTTATTTTTCTTTATTAAGTCTAGTCAGGCATGCCTTGCCAAAGAGTTTCCAAGAGTTTTGATTTGGAGAGATCCAGTTAGGATCTAGCAGTAAATTACTTTGGCTATTATTTCACTTTTTATTAGAAATGCCCAATATCCTTTTCTCCTTCTAATGATTTCTGACATAGAAGCACTTTGTCTCTTGTTTTACATATTTTGCACAAACTATGGCATACCTTCATGGGTCAGGACATTGTATCACTTGTGTTTGTGTACCCTTCCCTTGACCACAGGTGCAGTTTACCTGTATTTGGGTGTATTTCACATTTTCTGAACTGTCATCTCAGACACTGTTGGATTTGGCATGATTTAAAATTTTGTGTACTCATCAAATGTTCAGTTATTCAATGCTTTTTACCAAAAACTTTTTGAGGTGCTTTAAGTTTTGATGTCTAGCTTAAGACGTCTTATAGGGATCTTATTTTCTGAACTGAAGAGAAATAATATCACAGTAATTTGTGCTTCTCCAATTTGCACCTTTCTGATTTGTATCATTTTGGATGCTATCATACAGTTGCTGCCAGGACCAGTTCTTGTAAATCTATACTGACAGTCTCAGATTAGGTTGTGATTTCCGATTCCATCTGTTTTTTGAATTCCATAATTTGTTAGTTTCTTTTTCTTTTTTTCTTTCTTGTATGCCTCCAACATATTCCAATTACTGCTATATAATTATTAATTATATCTAGCTGTTAGTTTGGCTACTGATCACCTGGCATCTAATTTGCAATCAAAAATGTGTAAAATTTATAGATATTTTCTAGAAATTCCTGGTGCCACCTATTGGTTTAAATGTCAAAATGCAACTGTAGTAACTAGGATAAAAGCAAAGCCATCTGTGGAAACATGCATTAATTAGTTAATTACTAAAATTCTTATGTGTATATGTTTCTGTTAGACACATTTAGAAATATGTGAACTCAAAATATGCATCAATAATATGTAGAATACTAAAAAGAATGCAAATTCTAAGTTCTGTGAACTACAGAAAGTTTTATAGTATTTTCTGTATTTAAAAGGTTCAAATAAATATCAATACTCCTTCATAACCTTCAAACCTCACCGATAAAACATTGTGAAAGCTGGGTATGGCAGCTCCTGGTTCTTTCTGTTAATTTCTTTTCTGTTAATTTGGCATTTTATTAGAGTGTATGAATTTAAAACACATTTGCCCTAATGGCAGTTTTATAGACACCATCATTAAATGTAATCCTCATTTTAATCAGTGATTTGAAATAAACTTTTTTATACATGGTTAGAATCATTCATTTAGACATTTTTTCTCTGTAATCTGTAGTCCCATGGGACAGATAGAATTTTGTCTCATGATGCTTCTTAATTATTTATTTATGTGGGAAATGTAACTTCATGTATTTTACCAACCAGGTCAAAGTAGATAGCTACAAGGTACTCTGATGTAGTACATTTCTAAGCACAGGCAGTTTTACTTTGCAGTCAGTGAAGAAATTGTGAATTAGAAGTGATAAAAATATGGAGTCAGAAATGGAGTTGGCTCATTCATTATGACACTAGATCTGGCTCCAATACAAAGAAACAATGAGTCAGTCTGAAGTAGCTATTCTGGAAGCATAAAAATGCCCAGAAAATTCATGTATTCCAAAGAAGCCATATTTCCCCAAGCAGTGTCCTATGGCAAGACAAGTTTTGGAACAGCACAAAGTTGTTTCCAGGCTATTAGATGAATCCCTGCCCAAAGTTTTCATCAATTATCTTTCATAAAAAAATAGATATTGAAAACATCATGTGAAAGAAAAATTGAGAGATCTACCCCCTCACCTTTGGTTTTGTTTTAAGGGGGATTACTGTGGTTCATTTGTTTACTTGTGAGGTGCTTCTATTTAGTTGTACCATTTGGTGGCCCTGACATAATAATATCTGAAGTTGGATTTGCTTGATTAGGTCTCTGTTAATGACAGGAATTTATGCCTAATTGTGGCTGACAATTGAAGTCCTGGAAATTATGATAGATGATTAATTACCAGTAAGTACCTCTCTTGATATACCAACAGTACAAAATCTATTTTGTTTATCAAATATGTAATACTTAATTAAGTGAATTACCTAATTGTTTTATTCTGATCTAGAGTAAAACCTGACTTTATTCCTGAACTTGTTTGACCTGGTGAGCATTATGTGCAGATATTATATCTGTCAGAGATAGCCTGCTTTTCTGTAAGAGCTAGCATTTAAAAGTTAAACTGAACAAGAAGCATTATTAGAAGTCTAAATTAAAGCACTGCATGGGTTGTTGTTTCTTCAGAAAATCCACAGGCAAATCAAAGTTTGGAAAAAAAATTACTCTTTTATCCTTTGTGATTAATTTATCTATATGTCTATATTATATATATTATCTATCTTTGTTTTCTAAGTATAGAAAATTGTAGTACATTCAAACTTTCAATTCTAATTAATTTATTGGAGTGAATTAATTTATTGGAGTGAAAAAAGTGGTGTCTAATTATTGGATCTTCCATGCTTTACAGATAAGAATACAGCCATGACAGAGGTATGTTTGCAGTTTCAAAGCCATTATAGCACACGCTTAGAAAACAGGGAGACAATATTCTACCTGCTTCTAGCTTTTTGCCTGACTTTAGACAAATTATTCTGTTCTCATGGTTGTCCTTTATTTCTTGCTGTGTATTCTTTAACTTATAAATTCTTGAAGGCAGTGTCCCGCACAATGGGCTGTCCTCCAAAATGTGTAGTGATAATGCACTGTATATGAGCAGTATTGCATAACTGTGAAAGATTGAATTATAAAATAGCGCTGCAACTGCCTAGAAAAAAATGATATATGGTCCTGACCTATCATTGACCTAGATATATTTTCTTCTGGGAGTATTCCTTGTAATCATCACCTTGTTATCTCAACACAAGGGCTGGTCAATTTGCATTGAACATTTTCCCTCTGTATGATGTGTTCACAAAATTAATTTGGAAGATAGAAAGTAGATTATGTGAATTATTATTAGTTTACTTGTATATAACAAGGCAGATTTTAGTTCTGTATTCCAAAGGTCAAGCAGTAACTGGCTTCCACTGAAGTAAAGTATTTTAAAACTGTTTTCCTTCCAAAAATGAACTGCATAACCATGGCCTCTTCTCACATAACAGATCTGTTCCTTATGTGTATAAAAGGCAAGTCTATTTACGTTAATGTCAGAAATAATTTTACTTCTTTCTCTCAGAGACAAGTAAGAAAGGCTTGTCTACTATACTTCCTTTAGGAGACCCATAGAAGTGCTTTACAAGTGTCACTTAGACTGTAACTGAAACACAGTGAGGCCACTGGGTGGCCTCATTTGAACCACACACACACACACACACACACACAAAAGGAAAAGACTTCATGAAGGAAAACATTTGGGAAGAAGGACAAGGAGCAGGGTGTCTCCACTGTACCCATGTCGCTAGTGTTGTAGGATGTGTCAGGTGAGCCTCAGGTAACCCAGGTGAAGGCACAGTGGTGCAACCCTCCCCAGTCAAACTGTCCATTCTTGTCTGCCAGCACAAAACTTGAGTTTGCAGGCCTGGCTCTTGAAAAGAAATACTGTTACCTTAGCAGAGCTGATGTCAGAATCAATGAGAAATCACAAGCAAAAAGCTGACACCAATTCACGGTGTAAGTTTTCTGACTAGAATAACACTTTAACCTCTCTCTTCAGCTTCTCCATGTGTTACATGGGGCTCAGGATAAGTACTTCATTTCCTCGCAGGGGTATTGTGAGAATTGATTTGTTAACATTTGTATGGATCTTACTGGATACAAAGTGATATATATGTGCTAATTAGTTTGAGTATTATGTCATTTGCACTGTAAGGAAACCCATACATTAATATTCTACCACACCAGTTCAGATTTATATACTGCATCCTAGTCAATGAATTTGAAATAATTCTAATAAAAGAAACAGTGGAAGAAATAAAGGCGTGCATTGTGTTGCTAAACAGGTTTGCCATCTTTCATTTTGTGCCATTTTCATCTTGTAAACATTAATAAAATACAGCTGTAGTGGATTTTCAATCTCAAAGCAAAAACGGCCATGAAAACCATTTTACCACATAGGCATTCTGGACGCTGGACCTTCAATTACAGGGAAAATTTAAAAGTACGTAAAAAGATAGCCTTTGGATGGGAGGTAGCATCCCACCAGATATAAATATGTCCATATCAGTCACTTATATTTGGATATAATTAAACAACTGTCAGTGCAGTAACAGAATCTCTCTGTTAGTATGTGTTTCCGGTAGCTTGAGGCTAAAGCTACTTCATATTGACCTTATGTACCTAAGAAAAGCAAGAATTCTCTGAAAGTGTGCCCCAAGGTAGCATTTGTGTGTTATAGGACAAGAAGAATGTATTAAAAGAATGAACTTTCACGAGAACTATAACATAGGAAAACTTATTTCCTAGAGATGTGTGTTTTTATCTGGAAGTCAGTTACAGTATCTTTTTAACAAGCAGACCAGAACAATATTATTAGATATACTAAGAAAAAAAAAAAAAAAAAAAAAAACGAAAAAGAGAGAGAGAAAGAGAGAGAGAGAAATGCCTTATATAAATCACTCCAAAAAGTAAGTCTGCCAATTGAAGCTCTTATAATAGGTTATGGCCCCTATACTCTCCTCTTTCATGAAATTTTCATAATCAGAAGTAACTACATCTCATTCCTCTCTCCACTCTCCCTGAGCTTCCCAGCCTCTTATTATTTATTCTTTCCTATTATTGTCATCTCTATGTAACCCTTCTATTTATTCCATTTTATCCTCATCTTGATTCATGTTTCTTCATGTTACTGTGCATTTCCTTTTCTTCTCTATAATGCCTTTTTGTGTCTACAGTTTTCTGCTATTCATGTTTTTGAGACTGCTTTGTGGCTTTCTTCTTTGCTTTCAAAATTCTTTTCCTTGACATAAGTCTGAATCTCTCTCTTTCTTTTTTTCCTTTCCCACCTTTTCTTACTTTTCCCTTTCACATTTTAACTCTTTCCCTTTTATATCCCTTTTCCCTTTTCCCCCCTTTTATCTTTTCCCCCTCTTTTCTCCCCATTTTCCCCCTTTCTCCCCCTTTCCTCTTTTTCTCCTTTTTCCCTTCCCTTCCCTTCCCTTCCCTTCCCTTCCCTTCCCTTCCCTTCCCTTCCCTTCCCTTCCCTTCCCTTCCCTTCCCTTCCCTTATCATAAATAAGATGGTTCTCTTTCTGTAATAACACTGTAAGTCACAGAACACTAATGTCATTGTGGGTTATGTATTTATGTGTTGAAAGCACTAAGAGTTTTGGGAGGAAAACATTTCTACACCCATAAATCCTTTTCGTCTCTTAGCTTTGTGCCTAAACTGTCTCCAACTTCAATCAGGGTAGCCACACATTTAGGAATGATGTACATGTTATGGCATTTTGCTGAAACAGCACTTCCCCAATTAAGTTCACCTCAGTCAAACCTTTTAAGTCCGTAGTATGTTTGAAAGACTAATGTGTAATAAAAAGCTACTAACTAGTAAGAAAGCCTTTTTGAATAGGAAGATTTTCTCACAATAACTAGGCTGAATCTATTATTATACAAACTGCTTACCCTCTAAGATATGGTCTTCACTTCATAAATTGTTTCAATAGCCACACCATTACTCAACCCCAGTTCATGAACTGCCCTTTTGAAATGGAGGAGGAAGGACTGAAAAGGGATTGGTGACTTTTGTGGGTACTTTTAATAAAGCTGATTTACTACCAGTCAATCAATGCTAAGATGCTTCATCATCTGGAATGTGATACAGTGCAGTGTGGTGGAAATCTATCACCTAAAGGTGGCTACTAGCATCTATATCATAGGCAGGAAACACCTCTGAAAGCTGGAAAACAGCTAGGTTGACTCTTCTAGCTCTAGAGGTCTGTGTCTGATATTTGAATTTCTGGTGGTTTCTTACAAGTGCATTGATTATTTTCTGATGCATTCACCAAATTTCCTTCCCTCCTTTTTGTGTTCTTGCACTTCTACACAGAGCTGGAGGAGCAGGAAATAAAAGTAATTAAGAGAGCATGCACAGCTAATCGTGGAAGCTTGCATCTCTGTATCTATCTATATCTATATCTCTATCATCTATATCTCTATCTATATATCCTTATCTCTATCTATATATCTATATCTGTATCTTTATCTCTATCTGTCTCTATCTCTATCTATATCTGTGTCTGTGCCTGTATCTACCTATATAGAATCATAGAATCATACAATAGTTTGGTTTGGAAAGGATCTTAAAGATCATCTAGTTCCAAGCCCTCTGCTATGGACACCTCCCATTAGACCAGGTTGCTCAAAGCACCATCCAACCTGGCCTGGAGCACTTCCAGGGATGGGGTATCCAAAATTTCTCTAGGCCAGTGCTTCACCACCCTCTGAGTAAAGAATTTCTTCCTAATGTCTAATCTAAACGTACCTTAAGTTTAAAGCCATTCCTCTTTGTCCTATCCCTACACTCCCTGACAATGAGTCCCTCTCCAGCTTCCCTATAGGCCCCTTTTAGGCACTAGAAGGCAGCTATAAGGTCTCCTTGGAGCCTTCGATTCTCCAGGCTGAACAACCCCAGTTCCTTCAGCCTCTCTTCATAGGAGAGGTGCTTCATCCCTTTGTTTGGCTTCGTGGCCCTCCTCTGGACTGGCTACAACAGGTCCATGTTCTTCTAATGTTGGAAGCCTCAGAACTGTAAGCACTATTCTAGATAGGGTATCATGAGGGAGAGGCCTTGCACTTGGCCATGTTGAACTTCACGGGGTTTGCACAGGCCCACCTCTCAAGCCTGTCAAGGTCTCTCTGGATGGCATCCCTTCCCTACAGCTTGCCAGCCATACCACACAGCCTGGTGTCATCAGCAAACTTGCTGAGAGTGCATTCAGTCCCACTGTCCATGTCACTGACAAAGATATTAAACTGTGCCGGCTCCTATACTGACCCCTGAGGAACACCACTCTTTACTGACCTCCCACTGGATACTGAGCCATTGGCCACAACTGTTTCTCTGAGTGCGACAATCCAGACTATTCCTTATCCATCAAGTTGTCCATCCATCAAATTCACGTCTCTCCAATTTAGAGACAAGGATATCATGGGGGACAGTGTTAAATGCTTTGCACCAATTGAGGTAGATGATGACAGTTGCTCTTCCTCTAAACACCAATGTTTTAACCCCATCATAGAAGGCGACCAGATTTGCCAGGCATAATCTGTCCTTAGTGAAGCCACATTGGCTATCAACAGTCACCTCCTTATTTTCCATGTGACTTAGCATAGTTTCCAGGAGGATCTGCTTCATGATTTTGCCATGTAGACAGGTGAGACTGACTGGCCTATATCTACCTCTATATCATCTATCTATCTCTATCTCTACCTATCTCTCTCTCTCTCTCTCTCTCTCTACCTGTATCTATATCTAATCTATATCTGTATCTGTATCTGTATCTATATCTATATCTAATCTATATATATATATCTATCTACATCTACATCTATATCTATCTATATCTATATCATCTATATCTATATCTATATATCATCTATATCTATATCTATCTGTGTGTATATATATATTTAAATTTGGCTGCAGAATGCACCTTCATTCAGAGGGTGGTGAGGCACTGGAACAGGTTGCCCAGAGAAGCTGTGGATGCCCCGTCTTTGGAGGTGTTTGAGGCCAGGTTGGATGGGGCTTTGAGCAACCTGGTCTATTGGAAGGTGTCCCTGCCCATGGCAGGGGGGTTGGAACTAGATGGTCTTTAAGATCCCTTCCAACCCAAGCTGTTCTATGATTCTAAGATGGAAACATAATTTAATATTCAAGTACAATTCACAGAATCCAATGGAGTAACATTTTACTGTGGTTGATATTAGAAATACCCAGCCATTACTCTCTCTCTCCCTTCCTGCTTAGCTGAGGACTTTGCAATAATTTCATTTTCTTTTTGGCAAAATTGGAAAAGAATATGATGAAGTAGCTTCTTTAAAAATATAAAGAATAGTGACCTCAGGCTATCTTCAAGTCAGTGAAAAGGAAACAAATTATTTTTACAGTGGCTGAATCCCCTGGAAGATTTCTAGTGAGATCTTTGTTCATGTGAGCATTACTTTCAGGAAATATTTTTTTACCATGTTACCTCTCCCCCCCCCCCCCCCCAAGCTGCTAAGATTTCTGGATACATTTTTTTTTCAGCTGGTGAGTCACAGTCTTTGGAATATTTATTCTTCACACCAGATATTCATACTAAAAAGACATAGCTTGCCTTATATGATGTCATGGTGCATTCTCATGCATAGAACCATCTTCACTGGCCATGTCAATAATTTAAGTCATATTTAAACACCTCTGACTGTTAAATACACACTGTCTGTGATCAGTTGTCTATTTTTTTTGTGTATGGTTATATGTCTAATTAGAAAAATAATCATCAGGTATCCCATGTTGTGAAGTAAATATGAAATAGCGTTATAATAAAAGGAGACTTCAGGGAAAAATGTGAATACTTTAAAACTAATAAAAAATTGTAGTGATACAAAAGCTATTTAAAAACAGTTGTCTCCCTGAAGATCCTGCTCTCTACGATGCCAGTATTAAACATAGGAATTGGACTTGATGATCCTTATGGGTCCCTTCCAACTCGGGATATTCTATGATTCTATGATTCTATGATCTCCAAGAAACATGGGAAGAAATTCTCTTTTTAGAATCTGAAGTAATAGTTGAGTAAAGGTATAGCTGCACGAGTTTCATGCCTCTCAATTTTCATGTTTTTTTTTTTTCTTTTTCTTTCCTACACAAAACTTACTAGGTTTCTACTAAAAGGCCATTCATTTAAATTCCTCTGTGCTGCTTTCATTAAGTTTGCTACATTTTTTCTCTCCTTCCTTGATTTGTAGTTTGTTTTGTATCAGTTTATAGCAATTTCATATATTTTACATTCTTGATCACTTTTGTTTTTAAGAAGTACATATTCATGTGTGGTGATTCAAATTGTAGCAGACTTTTTTTTTTTTAAATTTTTATTATTTTTAGGAGTGCTACAAGAATTTCACTATTGTTTAACCAGAGTGCTGGAAATATTCTATTCAACATCATTATGTCTTTGGCCCTAAAAGTACATACAGCAGTATAACTTCAAGACCAGAAGAACTGAGATCTTATTCTGCAAATTTCTACATAGCAGTATAGGAGTGCTGCTGGTGGGATTGACTTTTGTTCACTAGCTGTTGAATATACAAATGTTTTTTAAAGCCACTGTAGAGCAAAGTTATAAGCTGCAATTTTGCCCTCAAATATATAATTCACATTGTCTAACAGATTTTGCATTAATAGCTAAGATAATTTACATCTGAGTCTTCATCTGTGATACATCATACATATTTCTGATATGTATTATATTAAGCCATGGATAACAGGAAATGCTGCCAGAAGCAGGAGTTTAACTTAAAACCAAAGATGGCCTAAAGATGGCCTAACATTATGGATTCCCAAAATAAGGGAAAGTACAGAAGTGTTAAAAGAAAATAGTGTGTCGGGGATTAATCTTCTCATGACTGCATCATTAAAAAGATAAATATTGTGATGTTACTGGAGTAATATTATTGTACATATTTTTCACTTTGTTCAAGAACCCAAGGATACAGAGAAAATAATTAAAAAAAAAAAAAAAGAGTTTTAAAATTAAGAAAGCCAGAATTCCAGTTCTGGCAAACATAGTAAGTACACAAACTCTCTATGAAAATAGAAAGATCTGGATTTTTTTTTTTTTCTCAAAGAATAGCTTACTGTTGCCTTTGTAGGGAAACTGGACATTAATGAATTGCTTTTGTAAGCAACAGATGGACAATAGCAGGAAAAAAAGGAAGAAAGGAAGAAAGGAAGAAAGGAAGAGACAGGAAGAAAGGAAGAAAGGAAGAGGAAAAGGAAGAGAGGAAGAGAGGAAGAGGAAGAGAGGGAAGGAAGGAAGGAAGGAAGGAAGGAAGGAAGGAAGGAAGGAAGGAAGGAAGGAAGGAAGGAAGGAAGAGAAAGAAAGAAAGAAAGAAAGAAAGAAAGAGAAAGAAAGAAAGAAAGAAAGAAAGAAAGAAAGAAAGAAAGAAAGAAAGAAAGAAAGAAAGAAAGAAAGAAAGAAAGAAAGAAAGAAAGAAAGAAAAGGGGAGAGAGAGAGAGAGAGGAAAAAACAAGTTAAAAAACAAAACTGGCAAGGCTTTTTCATGCCTGCCTCAAAATGCTAAAGCCAGACCTTCTGTAGAAACTACGGCCATACACAAGACTACTCCACTGCAGTAGGTTTATACGTACTTATACAATAAATGTTACACACATAATGAAGATACACAACGGAAAGTCATTTAGAACTAGCGTATCTTATCTATCCTCTCATCCAAAACCATACCTTTAACTTTGACTCTTTCTATAAAGAAGGGTAAAATGCATGTTAGTTTACAAAATACAAATAAATGAGTCAGACTGGAAAAGGACTTTGACATTTTAGTAAAACATAATAAAAATGACTAAACAGACTTGATTTGTGTAGCATTTATCCTGAGTTTTGTATTTGGTAGGATTTCTGCCTGAATTAAAAGGTGGGTAAAAATTTGGATTTACTGTAGAATGAATGAACATAGAAGTCTCATTTATAACAAGTGAATGCAGGCAATTAGAACCTGTGGATATTTTAATCTCAATCTTCAGAAAAGAAGTAATGGTAATTTTGTGGTATTCTACATCACACGTCTTTTATGAGCGATCAAGTATATTTTCTTAATCATTGTCTTTAAAATCTTTGAATAAAGTGGGTAAGAATAGAAAGGAGATAGTTCTTGTTTCTTCTTCACTGTACAATTTCAAAGTGAGCATGTTGTTGAATTACAGAAAAGAGCACATTTCAAACTGTGAAGCTTTCTTCTCTTTTATGTTTTGTGTCAGAACTACACTTCTCAGTTTTTAATGAAAACTGGGAAATATTTGGGACACTTATTCCAACTGTCTTCCAGTTTTGAAAAATGAAGAGTTAAGTAATTTGGAGAAATGTTTCAAAGAGATTTTTTTTTTCATATTTTGAGAGCCAGTTCTTTAGATTATTTAACTCAATTTTTTTCTCCCCCGTTGGTGGATTATAATGTATTCTTATTATAACACATTTGTATTTCATTCTTATTGTTTCAGGAAGCCAGCTGCTATTTTTTTTCCAGGTCACATAAATTTCTTCACAGTTAAAGACATCCTAAGAATAACATTTAAATGCTTATAAGCGAGAACAAACTTCTTACTTCTAGCTGTTTTTTTCAGGAACGGCTTTCCAACATAACAAATCAAATATGAGTATCACAGAATCATAAAACAGTTTGGATTGGAAGGAGCCTTAAAGTTCCATTTATGATCTAGTTCCAACTCCTCTAGTTCCAACACCTTCCACTAGACCTGGTTTCTCAAAGCCCCATCCAACTTGGCCTTGAACATTTCCAGCGATGGGGCATCCACAGCTTCTCTGGGCAACCTGTTCTGGTGCCTCACCACCCCTCCAAGTAAAGAACTTTTTCCTAATGTTTAATGCTCTGTTTAAGTTTAAAGCCATTCCTCCTTGTCCTATCACTACACTTCCTGACAAGGAGTCCTTCCCCATCTTTCCTGTAGGTCCCCTTGAAGTATTGTAAAGTTTCTCCCCAAAGCCTTCTCTTCTCCAGGCTGAACATCCCCAACTCCCTCAGCCTGTCTTCATAAGACAGGTGCTCCAGTCCCTTGATCATCTTCATGGCCCTCCTCTGGACTCGTTCTAATAGGTCCATGTCCTTCTTGTGCTGGGGGCCCCAGAACTGTATGCAGTGCTCCAGGTGGTGTCTCACAACAGCAGAGTAAAGGCGGAAATCACATCCCTGACCTGCTGGTCACCCTTCTTTTGATGCAGCCCGGGATACAGTTGGCTTTGTTGAATGCAAGAGCACATTGCTGGCATATTAAGGGGAAGTGTCAAATGTTTTGCAAAAGTCCAGGTAGATGAGGTTAGTTGTTCTTCCCCTATCCACCAGTGCTGTAACCCCATTGTAGAAGGCAACCAGATTTGTCAGGCATAATCTGACCTTAGTGAAGCCATGTCGTCTATCACCAATCACCTCCTTATTTTCCATACGCAATTTATTGCACCTTTAAAAAATCTCCCATAATCTGTGAAATATGGGGAAGGAATTCTTCTTCTTGTGGCTTAGTTGATGTTTTTCCTTAAGGAATTAGCCTTTTGAATTGTTTTCCATATGTAACAGTTGTACAAATTAAGATAGTGACACATAACCTGTGTGGCTTCCTCACTGAAGTCACATTCTCTAATATAACTCAGTCACTTTTATGGGGTACAGGCTCATGGTCTGCATGTTTTTCCACTAATGATTTGCTCAACTGTCTGAATTCACCCTAGCAAAATACTAGCAAAGCAATATAAATCACAGTATAGAAGGCTTTATTAAGGTAATATGACTGTGATAGCAGCAAGTTTTAAGGACATGATATGTGCTTCCACTCGTTAAATTCTCATATATTTAGAGTCTTTAATCCTACCATCTGTTGGGTTCAATTATTCTGAGTGAGAAGTACAGTAATGAAAAGAGTATAGAAAGCAGATAACACCTGGAAATGGTGGACATGCAAACACAAGAAAGATGGTTAAAGTGGGATTTTCTATGAAATGGAAAGTCAGTTTTTGTTTAGTCTTTCTCAGTAATATATTATATATAGAGGGAACTTTGTTTTTGCTTACTTAATGATACTCAAGTTGTACTCACAAAGTTTGGTGATAACTCACAGTACTTCAGAGTTCACCCTAGAATGGAAGAAGTAAGTGTTATGCTGTGCTTCACTACTTTTGCTTATGTGGGGTTACTCTGTAGATGATATTTTGGCACATGTTCTTTAGAATATTTAGAATATTTAGAATATTTAGAATTAACAAAACTAAAAATGTAAATTCAGTTATTACTTAACATGTCCTGTAGAAAGAAAATATGTGGAGGCGTTCTGATAAACAAGAACACCGGAATTGTTATTGTGCTCTCTTGAGCAAGCTCTGACCAAAGGAATGATGTGAAACAAAAAATAAAAGAACCTTATCTCATTCACACAAAATTAATGTCTATTTGCACTGCCTTTTCTGAAGGATGGCATGGGACTTGTTTCCTTCACGGTCCACAAGAGGAAACATAATAATTAAGGTAAAGCTTTTTTGCCGTTTCCCACTTAAATACACAAAAGGACTAGGACACGAGGGGGTTTTGCACTGCATAGGAAGTAGTATAGCAGTGGCAGCCGAGCATTCCTCACTCCTGCACACTACTGGAGAACTTTTAGTACAGATAGTGAATAAAACGAGTAGATATTTAGTCAACTACAACTGTTTGCCATAACTTTCTTCCATATTGTTAGGTTTATTGCCCATATCCTGGAGCAATTTTTCTACCACATTTGTAATAACCACTTCATTCTTGCTATACCTGTGAAACATTGTCTTTAGACAAGAAGTCCTCCCTGGAGGCAGCATAATTCTTCACTCCCCACAGTTCAAAGCAGAGTGCCTTAGGCCTTGCCAGTGTTTGCAAATTTAGCATTTGTAACTTTTTTATTGCCAACAATGAGTTAACAGCGGGACTGACTTCTGTACAGACAAGATTCATTACATATCTTTTTATCACAGCCAAGAAACCACTGAAACATAGGGCTCTAGCTCTGCTAATGGCATATTGGCATGTTATTGCTATGCTGTTGTTGCTGCTGTAAGATAGATATTATTTCTTAGCAAATTGGCATAAGTGTCTTCCTTCCAACCCCCCCCTCCTCTCCACTGCTGACAGATGGAACAGTCTTCTCATACTCAGTAGAAGATATGGGAATTAGTAGAAGCCATTTAGCTGTGTCATCAGGGAATGCGCTGTTGATGCTTGAACTAGAGCATCAGTATTTTTGCTGTACTGAGTTTGTAACTAGCACTTCTTTTGCCAGCGGCTGTTTTTGTGTTTGTTGTTGAAAATTTAAACACCTCCCATCCACCCAGTAGAGCAGCAGTAGACACTTTCACAGACTGCTGAGAAGACTGTCAGATCCTTGCAGAGCTGATAAACTTTTCACTGGTGTCTTGAAGGTTTCACTTTCACTGACATGGAAATTTTCTGGAGGATAAGATACTGCACTATCTCCTGGATAAAATTTTAAAATTCCACATGATATTTGCAGTTTATAATGCCCAAATAGATTGTGGAAATAAAACAGAGTACTTACATCCAGCAGCTTTTCTAATGCTTTGAACCTAGAAATGCATATGAACTGGTGTTGTCCCACCAGATTTGCTTTCTGGTTGAATTTGGGTCTACTGGTATGCATAAAAGTTCTTATACTTGTAACTGTTTTCAGGGTTCAGGCATTAGCCCTGTATGCAGTTTTTCATCTGTGCATAATAGAGAGACAACACAAAAGTTATTTTTTATGGTTTTATTTTGTTTTCTCCTATAGTTCTGTGACTTCCATGCAACTCTGAAGATGATTTACAGTTGCAGCCTTGTCAGTGGAAGTTAAAAGATTTACTGCCCTCATTTGTTCTCACTGAAGTCAGATTTTATGTGATGTGAGATCTATAATGATGCTATGCATTAAAATGGAAGTGCAAGGAGATTCCTTGGGATGCAATTCCTTTACAGCTCACTAGCTCTGATTGATTTGAAAGGCTGCTTTACACATTATAAATTGATTTTGGCCATAGCAATATTGCATTCTTTACAAAAAGGTGGTTTGTCTGTACAGTGGCAACTTTGTGGCTTGCCAGAATAACTGACCTTGGTTCAGCTGTGGGTATGGATCACTATGTCAGCCTATTACAAGATCATAACGTTCATGGTGAAATGGCAGAAGTGAAGATTTTTATCAAGAAATTCTTTGAGTAATACAGGACAGAGGGATGAAATCAGCTGTTCTTAAAAGGAGAAATAGTAAAATACAAACAGAAAGGGCTGACTGGCAGTTTGAGGATGCAAATCAGGAATATTCTTTTGGGTGGGTACTTTTGTAGTTATTCTTTCATAACTCACAGCAGGAATTTTATCATAAAATGCTTTGAAAACAGACTTTCTGCCAAATGTCTGGGTTTTGGACAGAAATCACACTTGCTTACATTGGTAACAGTATAAACATTGCATGGGGGCAGGGAAAAAACACAGAAACAAACAATTTCATATTGTAAAAAGGAGGTCCAAAATATCTTGGCAGTGACCAGTTTGTCATTTACAGCCTCAGGTTTCCTTGCCAGCATTTAAATTAAACTGGACTAGAGTCAAATCACTTCTATCAGTACCTTGCTCTAACCTTTGGTTAAGCTGATCATTTTCAGCTTGTTAAAATGTTTAATCTATATCAAAACAGTATTACGCTATCACTCCTTGGCATATTTGTGTGACTGGTGAATAGGACCCTACCCAGAATCATTTTCTTGCACAGTTGCAGAATATTAATTCCATAGTTTCCTTATGAGCCACTTGGTGCTGTCAGCTGCGTAGTGTAGAAATGCAGAACATTTTTTCTCCTCCTGAGAAAAGTGATTTATTAGATTGTTACCCAAACAGAATGCTACTTCAATAGTGCCAAATGTGTACAATTCAAGAGAAAGAGACATTCAAAGGGAAAAGCTCTTCACCACTACAGTCAAGCTCTATGAGTCTACAGTCTGGGAAGCCACATTTAATTCAATTCCAAAACCTCCACTCCAAATAGTTCAAAAAGTGTCTGTCTGTGTTAATTTCTTTTGCTCAGCATTGTCATTGATGACACATTTGTCAATACTTGATGGACACACTGTTTCACAGAATGATGGCCAAAGGAAAATAATAAAACATAAATGAATAAATAAATAAACAAATCTCTCATAAGATTTTTTCCAGAGCAACGTCTTCTACTTTCTGTGACATGACATATTTTCATCTGGGTCTTTAGAACTTAGAGCATGTTAGAAAAGCATGTGTTATAAAAGAGATCTTCATTATTCTTTTTAAACTTCATGGGAAAATCAATAGAGAGATTTTCACTGAATTTGTTACAAAATAAAATAAGAGTTGAAAGTTATCCCAGTTCTGTGAAGTAAGGAATCTAGTAACCCAAAAAGTCAAATTTGTTCAGGAGAGATTGTTGCATGTCATGAATGTACAGCAAAATGTTAAATAAGTTACATTTTCTATTTGTTTCAATACTTTTATTAGTGAAATGCAGTCATAGAGACAGAAATCCTAGTTTGCTTAAAAGAAAAAAAAAAAAAGGAATACTCTCAGAGCTGTAAGCTCTTACTTAACAAAGAAGAATTGGCTAGAAAGGAGATTTCTTTTAGCAGACGTGTGGTATTCAGTAGTATTACCTGACCTCAAACCATCTCTTGAGGAGGAAAAATGAAAAGCTAATAAGCACATTTCTCAACTCTCAAGAATTCCATATTGTGTATAAAATAAGTAATAATCCCTGGATGGGGGTAAGAAAGCTGAGAGGAATCATACTTCACACCTGACACGCTTTGAAAGAAGGGTTAAATACCTTTACTCAGCCAAAGCAGAGTTAAGAAATCGGAAAAATCATCAGTTACAAAATATAAAATGTCAGAAGTAGCATCTGTACACTCCTGTGAGTATAGCTATATAGTCATATATAGCTTTGATGCCATTTCAGCATTCTTTCAGGTTGCTTCTCTGCAGATAGATTGGAAACAGATTCCAGTGGCTCTTCCTGTTCTCCATCTGCAGTTCAGGAGTCCTTGCACTGCTGTTTTCCTATTTGATTCTGGATTTGATGTATATTTACTAGGGGCATCAAGGAACTTCAGCATTTACTTGGGGAAAATTAGTTTATTAAACTGTGAACAAGATTTATGTATAAATTAGACACACTTTCATATAGTTCTGTCAGTGGACTTCACAAGAAAAGACCTCCCCAGACACTTAAATATGAAGAAAACAGAAAGCAATATAGAAGATTTTACTTCTGTTGTGAAGATTTTAGTTTTGCTGTGTGTTGTGTCCCTACCCAGTAGAGACATGAAGATTTTATCAAAGAGCATGCATTTTTTGGTGCAGACTAGCAATCACTATTTGTGGAAGAGACAATAATCAAAGGCAAATGCAGACAGTTCATTAAAATATCATGTTTTCAATTTTATCATTGGGAAGGCATTTTTTGGTCCTTTTTAGATTAGTTTTCAACTGCACAGGCTGCATTTTTTTAATGCTTTTATGCAGATAATTTCTAAATAAAATAATTGCCAGCTTATTGTTCAAAGCTGTTACCAAATTTCAGTAACTACTATATGCATCTAGTGAGGAGAGATCCATTCTTGATCCTGCATGGATTTGTTTAATTTCTCTTTTTTGTATTGTGTCTTAAATATATCATATTAAATAATAATATGAATATAAATAATATATAATATTATATATTATAAATAATATATAATATATATATATAATATATATATAATATCATATTTAATTTTCAGGTGGTGAATGATGGCTCAAAGACTATTGTTCCAAAAATTCTCTCAGGTAAAACTCCTTTTGGATAGGATTACTTTATAAAAAATCCCTTTCAACACTTTTTAATGGAAAAGTGAGGCTTTTACGTTAAAAAAAAAATAACTTGATTTGATATTTTGCATGTACGTATTTCCCCAGTGCATTTCCTTTTCTGTTTTCATCAGTGTTTTGTGAGAGAGGATAGGAAAAGTTTACAGTGAATGCTTTTATCAACAACTCCACAGCTTGACAAGGAATACATATTAGAGAAAGCAGCAAACATCCTGTTAGGTATGAAACAACTGTAAGACATGCACTTCTCTGCTCCCATCCTTTCAGTCTTGTCCAATGATATTAACACACCATTCTCAAATGTATTATACACAATTTCTTTTTAAGAAACAAGGCATTATATTAGAAAACTATCTTACCCCATGATTCCCTCACCGTTGTAGTTTATCCCAGTGTGAAGCTGTTAGATGCATCCACTCATATATTTTGTCTGATAATCACTTAAAGTTAAATTTTAGCAGCATTTCTAATCTAGTTCTACTCTCATTAACTCAGTATTACTTAAAATGTTAATATTTGGGCTAAATTTTTCCACAGGCACTTTCTGATTCATTGGTCCTCCCTGGAAGCTATGAACAAAAGTATGTCTGCTACTAAAAATGAGAAGACTATTTGTGCTATATACTTAACTTTTGAAGTATTTTGTTAGTAAGTGAAGTAATAAAGCAGCTGGGGGTAGAAAGTGCAAACTGAGACAGGAAGTAGTCTTGAGTGGGAAGTATTTTTTAACATTTCTGTTGATAATCAGATTTTGGTTCAGTTAGTGACTCTATCAAAATTCACTCTGTGCATTTGACTTGTGGTGTGCTTGGCTGTATTATGCCTATGACTACATGTGTTGTAAAGTCCACAGGACAGTGAGCATATGCTTAAGTGAACCCCATAAAAGAGTCACATGATGAGTGTTTATACTCTTTATTCTTCTTTTTAAAGTACCTTATCTTGGGCAGCAAGGTAGTGTTAGAATCGTGCTTAGAGAAAAGGTCCTCTGGTGTCTTTGGGTGGGAGCCCAAAACCACCTGTAGCATGTGGGAAATCTGGAGAACTGATAGTATGAAAGAGTTATTTTGAGGAGCCATGTGCACTGTCATGCTGACCATTTGAAATTATTGGAAAGTAGAGACAACATTAGCAGATAGATACAAACAATAGGATGGTGTTGGAAAATACTGAGGAACAATTTCTTGAGCAACAAGTCCATGGGAAATTCTGAAGGCTCAGTATTTCCTAATCCTATAGTTGCCTGTTGAGATTATTTGCTTTTTGGAAAGTCCTCCAAGATACTTAATGATAAATGAAAACTTGAAAATGTCTAACTTGACAGAAATATGCCATTCTAATAATATCCTAATATACCATTCTGATTATTTTCATACTGTATAAAATACAAAAAATAAGACATTTGTAAACAAATGACTTTTTCCTATTTTTTTCTATCTTGAGTAAGGAAAAATTGGGAAAAATGAGACTAATAAAGGTGAGGCTTGGTTGTTCAGAGATATCAGCTGTCCTTCACCGTTACCAAGAAGAGATGCCAGGGCCCTACAAAAAAGGAGCAGGCTACAATAAATGATGGCTCTTTTCCCACAGTGGAAGGGCAGTATGCAAGGCTTTGGGAAAGTGAATAGAGACTGAGGTAAAATATAATTTGAAAAATCTTCTTTTTTTTTTTTATTTTTTAATGTTGTTTTTCTCTAAAGCATGGAATATTACTGGCATTTTTTTCTTCCAGTGATATCTTTGACTACACAAGCGACTTTTGTTCCTTTTTATTGACATACCTCTGCAAAAGTACCTAAAGGTAGCTAAAAGTAGCTAAAAGTAACCAGAGGCTTGCGCTTTAGTGCAGGACCAAGTGTAGGGTCCTGCAAATGGATTGCTAAGTGCAAGGTCCTGCCTCTGGGTTGGGGCAATCACAAGCACAAATATAGGCTGGGAAGAGAATGGATTGAGAGCAGCCCTGAAGAGAAGGACCTCAGGGTGTTGGTTGATGAAAAACTCATCATGAGTCAGCAATGTGTGCTTGCAGCCCAGAAAACCAACCATATCCTAGGCTGCATCAAAAGAAGGGTGACCAGCAGATCAAGGAAGGTGATTCTCTCCCTCTACTCTGCTCTCTTGAGACTCCAGCTGGAGTGCTGATTACAGTTCTGGGGCCCCCAGTATAAGAAGGATATGGACCTGTTGGAGTGAATTCAGAGGAAGACACAAAGACAGTCAGAGGGCTGGAGCACCTCACTTATGAAGTCATGTTGAGGGAGCTGGGGTTGTTCAGCCTGGAGAAGATAAGGCTCTGGGGAGACCTTATAGTGGACTTCCAGTACTTAAAGAGGGCCTGCAAGAAAGCTGGGGAAGGACTCTTTGTCAGGGAGTGTAGTGCTAGATTAAGGAGGAATGGCTTTAAACTAAAAGAGGGTGCATTTAGATTAGACATCAGGAAGAAATTCTTTACTCGGGGTGTGATGAGGCAATGGAACAGGATGCCAAGAGAAGTTTTGAATGCCCCATCCCTGGAAGTGTTCAAGGCCTGTTTGGATGGGGCTTTGACCAACCTGGTCTAGTGGGAGGTATCCCTGCCTGTGGCAGTGGTCTTGGAATTGAATGATCTTTATGGCCCCTATCAATCCAAACCATTCTGTGATTCTACGATTAATAAGAAATATAACATATTTTTATGTTTTTATCATCTTTCTTTTTGCATTTTGATTTCCAGTTGCACCAGGGGAGGTTTAGGTTGGATCTTAGGAGAAATTTCTTTACTGAAATAGTTGTACAACATTGAAATAGGCTGCCCAGGGAAGTGACTGAGTCGCCATCCCTGGAGGTTTTCAAGAAATGCGTAGATTTGGAATTTAGTAGTATGGTTTAGTTGTGGACTTTAGTACTAGGTTAAAGGTTGGACTACATAATCTTAGAGGTCTTTTCCAACCTGAATGATTCTCTGATTCTATGTTTTTATTTTTTAACATAAAGAGAAGGCGAGACTTCAAGTTGGATTAAAATTCAGGCAAATATTCAAGGAATCTAGACTTAAATGTATATTAGTTCAAGAACTGGGAAGTACTTAGATTTTTCTTTCCTTTATAAAATATGCATAATCTATTTAATTTCTTTTTATTTCAGTAACCTTTGTGCTAAGAATGAATGGAAGTATGTTTCACAGTTACCCTTTGTTAGTGTGTTCAGCATTTCCGTACTGTTGATGCTGAAAAGCTGATACTGAAAATTAGCGTACACAGTGTTGACTTAGTTTAGTTAGATTCATTAAATCAGAGCTCCTTGCCATTTTAAATTACAGAGCTGGAATAAAGGTATGAAGTGAAACTTAAAAGATATTTATTTTATTTAATGTCAAGGTCCTGAAATATGAAGCAAACCTGAGGACTTTCACAGCAGGCATGCCTAATAAATAAATAAACAAACAAACAAACAAAAAAAACTTAAGCATGTATAAGCCCGTTGAGCAAAGCCATAAGAAGATCAGAGAAACCTAAGGAAAAGAAAAAGGCTACATTAATCTTCTGTTGGTTTTTGTTTGTTTATTTGCTTGTTTGTTTTTCCCAGTTCCAGAAGACTATGGTTACATGGGAAACTGAACTAAGTTCTCAATTGCTCTAATTTTTCCTTGTGTATCTTGGTAAAAATAAAAATATTTTAGTGCCATTAAAAATAATATAAAAATCTCACCACTAAAGAAGAAATACATTTTTTTTCAGACATTGACTAATTCTATTTTTTCAGTTTTGAACTCTGCCTCTTCTTTCCAACCTGTTTATTCCATTTATTTTCTCAAAAAGAAAGTTTAGTATAGTATGCCTCTATCAATATTCATGGTGAACTGAAAACTTTCAAAAGCTTAAATTTAAGGATTTTTCTCTCTAACTATATATGTTGTACAAAAGACGAAAACAGAACTTAAAATTTGATTCTCAGAAGATAAATGCTGCTGATAACAAGGTAATTCAGGCTCAGTTAATTATTCAGATTTATGTCACTACTATAGTGACACCGTTACTGCAGTGACACAAAGCACCTGGTGAGACCTTTTTTATTTGAAGAGATATTGCTTCTGTTATTATTTTCTTCTTTATAACCCTGATTTCTTAGTATCAGAACTGACAATGTCTACAAAGTTTTGTCAGAGCAAGTTTGCATTGTAACTGAAAAGCAAGTTACATTTTAGTTGTATTTTAGTATGTGGTATATTTTTTTGCTGCCTTGTTCTAACGAGTTATAAACTGCTTAGGCTGGTCAACACTGTTATTGTATAACTTCACAAAAGGGTCCTATTTTCTGGTTAGCTTTCAGTTATAAGTGGATGTTTGCTGTGCCATTTCTCTTCTTCCGGCAGTATAAGGAAAGAAAAATGCTACTGTGTATATATCATATTTAAGCAGGAAGGCTAACATAAGTCTTTTATCACTTAGATAAGGGCAGACAGTGTAGTTTAAGTCCCCTGGTACTTTAGACATTTTGATTCTTATCTGACAAAACAAACAAACAAAGAAAAAACAACAACAACAACAACAAAACTGCTATGGAATGCTTCTTACTGTTTCAAGATAGCATTTTAAAGAAAAAGTGATTGACACTTTTTGGTTTCAAATTTTCTGTATTTTTTCACATCTACTTTGCACTTAAAACAAACTAGCAGTCAGCATGCATAGAATAACTTAGAACTGGGGCAATAATTACTTGGGCAGTAATTATTTGCTTCTAGAAGAAGCTGAGGCCAGGCTGCAGCCCTCATCCCTATACAAAACACGATGAAATGAGGAATAAAATGAACAAGCAGAGTAACTGATTTTTTGTTTGTATTAATTTTATCAAGGAACCATGAATTTAAATAATTACATTCCAGTTACTTCTGCTGCCTTGTTTATATACAGTTATGAGCTGAGTTTATCCTCAAATAAATGAAGCTTTCATTTTTCTTGCTAGTTACATTACTTATGCTGCTTTTGTATTTTTAACTAACAGTAACCATTCCCATATTAGCTAATACATATCTATGCTATAAACCATAATTCACAAATACATATACTAAGTAAACACTTCACAACCATTAATAATGAGAACCACCATTATTATTTATTAAGAAGTGTCAACACACATAGTTCACTGCTTTACCTGGTACAATGTGCAGGCTTGAAAAGTAGAACTATTGGATGTTTCATAGCAAACAAAAAGGAATTGTGATGCACTCAGCTGAAGATGTAGATTTACTGTTGCCCATGTGTTGCATTAAATATTAAAGTAATTGGGAGTGATGCCCAATTAGCTGTTATAAGTCCGGTTGCACTCAGGGTACTGAACTACCAAGATTATGGATTCACAAATAACGTAATACATCCTCAATCTAGTTGTGTTCTATGAACTACCACAGCCACACTTACAGAGTTTGGTTGCGTTTAGTGAGAACTACCATGGCTAGATTTAATGAGAAGTGCAATTTATTAAAGCAACAAGTACACAGGCTCTTTGGATTGCCGGTGAAAAATTCACTGCCTGCAAAGCAAGTGCAAATACCAAAAGCCTGTCTATAAACACGTTAAAAGATATGAAGCAACTCTATAGAGATTTCTGAGTTTCCCAGGGAGGCATTTGGGCGCTTGGGAGGCACCAAGGGTTTGACTCTTATCCAAAGGTGTCCCAAGGTGCGGGGTGGGGGGGTGGGTTGGGGGGAGGGGAAGCTTAGCCTCTTGAGTGATCCCAGAAGTCAGAATGTATCTTTCAAGATAATACCTCTTCCTTCGAAATGATATCTTCCCTAACATCCTCTCTCCCTTAAGATAATTTATACCATTTCTTATCAGTCAGGTGGAGCTTAAGTGACTCTAGTCATACTTGCCTTTGTTATGATTGGTGCTAAATTTTTTTTGCTTTTGTTTAAAGGTATATGCTCAGGGAAATTCAGAGCGCATGCTCAGTGAGGGGTGGTTGCACCTTGGAGGCAGGTAGCCTTTGGGATGGAGATGTATTTTGATATTATAATGGTATTATAATGAGCAAAGTTCACCAAAAAGATAGCATTTTGTCAAAAACATGGCAGGCCGTTGTCCCAGGGTAGCAAATATGCAGCTTATCGGTTCCAATGTACCTTTGAGTTCCCATCTTATTACAGAGCCTGGCCACGGTTTCTCCACTGCACTCTGTTCTCTTAGAGTCAGCACACCAAGTTCCCCCAGTGTGGCCAACATCTAAGGTTGGAGGCTTAGGGAACTTCTATGGAATGCAGCTACACTCTACCCTGGAAGCTTCTTCAATGCTTTACCTTATCTTAAAAATGTGAATATAAGCTTAATTTCTAAGTCACCTCAGACAATTATTCCACACTGTGTACACAAAATACAAAATCTCTTTAGTAATCTTTGGGAGTATGTTGCAGATGTTTTCCTGTCTTTGAAGTTTTAAAGATGTATAACATTTTTCCTTCCTTCTCATTGCTTGAGACAAAATTCTTGCCTTTATCTTCTCTCTTACAAACAGATCAAGATGAATGTTATTATTATAGTTTGTCCGGTCTACAATTGTTAATTATGTTATTTATATATTAAATATCTACTTCAAAATAAATAACTTGAGTTTACTCTGACAGTAAATCAGGAAAAGAACTGTCTAGAATGGAGTTAGGAAATGCCAGGAAATTTAAATTTTTATTTTGGTCTGAAACCTTATTGGGTAAAGGGCTGAAGATCCAGGACTCTTGTTCATGGCTTGAGGACAAGGCCAACTTACCGCCAGGGACTATGGTTTCTACGGCTCACACCTGATGCAAAGGAGACTCACAGATGAAGAAGTCCAGGACTTCAGTACTGCAAGCAAACATGCTAGGTGAGCACCCTGGAATAAAAAAAAACAAAACCATAGATTCTTCAGGCTTACACGGTTCTCCAAAACGCGTGGCAGGATTTTGTTTGAAACACTGTTTGGACGTTGTTAAATTGAACTTTCCTAACACCATTTCACATAATTTTTGACTAGACATAATCCGCAGTGGCAAATACAGTGTTTTGAAGGCTTTTTACTCCTGGAAAACATTTCAACTTGGCACCTGACTGTAGCCATATCTTCCAACGGATAGATGATTGCACAATAAAACTGATTGTATATGGAATGGTACTATGAAGAGATGTAATTATTCATGTGCACTATTGAACAATATTACAAATATTAGACAGGAAAAAAAAAAAGTCTTTCTTTTCCAATCTGCAGAGCTGTTATTTAATGCAAAGGATGTATTTAAGACATGATCACTGGTTACACGAACCATAATCTTGTGGTTTTGCTTTAAAGTGAAACATCTTTTAAAAGTCCTAAGTCCTCAGTTCACCCTGAGAGCTATGTGGATTTAGAAAAGTTTTTTCAATGTATTAAGCAGGAAGCTGTATGTTCTGCAGATGTGTACATAGTTCTGGATGTTGTTTTCTAGATGTCAAA
Organism: Anser brachyrhynchus; assembly: GCF_964034855.1. Classification (NCBI taxonomy): domain Eukaryota; kingdom Metazoa; phylum Chordata; class Aves; order Anseriformes; family Anatidae; genus Anser; species Anser brachyrhynchus. The sequence continues at coordinate 151,166,800 of NC_137694.1, forward strand.
GAATTCCATGATCATTAGAATGAAATGTTCCTTAGGTGACTTGTACCAGATCCATGAACACTTGAAGATATTTATTTATTTATTTATTTGTTTGTTTATAGGTATTTAGTGAAGTACCAGTCAGTAACTTGAAAGTGGTGCTAACTGTTTACACACTTTTTTAAAGGAAGGTGGTGGTAGTATGCTGCAGGTAGCCTTTGCATATTTAGATTAACACTGATCTTAACATAAGATCTTACATATTTCTTGCAGATGTTTAATTGTTGTTACTGGCATTATCCTTTAGGTACAAGAGAAATGGTCCTTCTGAACAACATTTGTAGTCTAGGGAAGGAAGGGTTGCTCTTCTCCAAGGACTTCTGTGAAACATGGCCAGGAGTCTAGCATTTTGAATAAAAAGTTATAATTCTGTCAGTCTGATTCTTTCAGGGAGCTGGTCTGGGAAACAAAGTATCATTTTAAATCTATATATTTTCAGTTTCTTCAATGTCATGTTATTTATTCTGGTTTAGTTGGTAATATATCTACATCATATTGGAAAACTCCCTATAATCAATTGTTGCTTTACCACTGTGAAGGTTATGATCTGTTTCCTCTTCTGAAGGAATATTTCTGAAATCAAAGATTTCAGAAAGATTTTGGGATTAGAAAGAAAAAAATAAAAACATTTATGAGATGAAGTTAAGGATTAGAATTCTATGACTGAATTCAATGACACATTATTTTGTAGGAGTCTTGGTTTAGTCCCTTTCTTACTTCCAGAATATTTCATATCGTCATAAAAATTCCAATCAACACTACTGACTTTAGTTGCCTATCCAAGGTTCTGTCTCTTTCACCCCCACTCCACCTTTCAAATCAACATGTATTCATCAATTGATTGGCTCTCCCTGTTTATTTAGTTGAATGATGTATTCCCTGACTGCATAGTTAAGAAAAGGATTCTTATAGCTGAAATTTTCTTTCATCACAAAAGGCAAGTTTTGAGGAAAGAACTCTTCTTTCTGATTTGGTCATCAGGTTCTGTCACTCTTTTCTTCCAATATTTCCTTTGATCATATTATGACTGCTAAGGTATGATAAGCTACATATATGTCTTTGAATTTAAAAGGGTCATTTTACATGACAATATTTAAAGAATATCCTAGAAACCAATTCATAAAAATGATAAATGAAGGCTTTTTTTTTTCTTTTCTTTTTTTTTTTTCTTGTAGCCGAGAAGCTGACTACAAATATCCATGCTTTAATTTCTGAAGAGGCCATTCTAATAACTGTCACTAGTGTGTTGAAATGTGCTAATAATTCAACAATAAAGGAATTCAATACGGTTTGTGATTCCCTCTCTTCTCTCAACCCTTGACCTGAGTTTATTGGTTTTCACAGACAGTTGTTGGAATCTAACTGTCTATTTAATATGTACAACATATATAAGCAATGAATCTGACTCCCAGAAAGGAATGGGTTTACTTTAGCAATGACTACACAGTTTCTAAGCTCACAGTGCTCAGAATTAAGAATGAATGTGATTGGTGTTTTTTTTTTTCCCACACAGGGAGGTATTTTCAAAATGCCTAGGTTGTTGGTTAGTGTTATTTGCTCCCATATTTATGATTAAGCTTATTTCCAGATATTTCATGTCATGAAATAGGAAACAATTTTCCAAAGGGCAGATGGGCAAAGATTATTAGGGAAGCAACAGCATTCACTTCTTTTAGATAACAAATTCCCTACACTTCAGAGATTTAATGCATTACTGGCAACCTTATTGTTTCCTGCTCTTTTTCTGACTCATTGAGGCTTGTGCTCCTTTGGATATTGGTCTTAAATGTGTCTTATAATAGAGGTATTTCTTGGCTTGATTGTACACAAGATAATAGGGTAGATGATCTTGAGAATGTTTTTGAGTTCAATCCCTATTTCATTGTTTTCCACAATTGTGAGAGACTGGATTTGCTGGCTGATGAGGTCCCTTCAAACCCTGAGTTTAATGCTTTGAGTCATTAAGGAATATAAGCGTTGAAAATAAGAATACCTGGGTACAGCTTCTGCATATGCAGCATGCAAGATTACAAGTATTTGATTTTAATGGGCCTTTAGAGTGCACTGAAAGTGAACTTTAATAACATTTAAAATTGCAAGATTTTGGTCCTGCATCCCTTAAATGCAGTGTTGCCACTTTTTTTTGTTTGTTTTTTTGAGATTTCAAAATATGTTACAAAGGAAGAAGACATAGTATTGTAGGTGGTTTTTTTTGTTTGTTTGTTTTTTGCTAACATTTCAGCTGGTGGAATGCAATAACAATGAACATCTTCAGTCTTCAAAAATCTGTTTTGAACATAGACGGCAAGATATGAGGTGTTTCTATGATCACTCTGAACACACATTGTATACAACAAAAAAAACCTGCAAGAACTAGGGTAAAAAGTGAACTTTATAACATTGAACAGTCATTTATAGAGAGCTGGAGAAGTCGGAGAACAGAAGATGCCAGAATTCTGCACCTGTATTTTCCAGCATCCCAATGTGCTGTAACTCTTACAGGGATTTTTTGATACTGTTTAAGAGTGTATAAACACACTGACAATATATAATTATGAATGCAAAGACAATATTGCATCTAAATAAGCTTTTTGTTTGTTTGTTTGTTTGATTCTGTTGTGTACAAATGCATCATTTTAGCAGTGAGGTTTGTATCCCCCCCAAAAATAAATAAATAAATAAATTGGACTTTGGAAGTTATGCAGGAACTTCCTGCAGACCTAGAAGTAGTTGTGAGTTGCTGGCAGAAAAGGAAGGAAAAAAAAAGTGATCAGCTGTCTGATTTGGCAGCTGAAAACTGAGCTATTTCATTCAAGAATTGAGTATAATTTTTCAACCTTTTAAAAAAATACATTTTTTTATTATTATTTTCATTTGCAATTAAAAGCTTTCCTAGACCAAATCTAAAATGGAAATGGCATAATTACACTACTCAAGGAGGAATTCTACTGGAGGAGGCAAAGTAATATTTTTTAGGCTCACTGATTATGATATAGACATATACAAGACAGTTAATACCCTCCCTGCATCTTTAAGTGGCAGAAACGATTTAAAATGTTCTGCTATTATTGTCCAACTCTGTTTCAGCTGCTCACCACTGTTTCAGTAGTGAAAATCCACAGGTACTGTAAACAGGATGCAGGACTGGGGTGTTCTTGTCCCAGCTGGGAAAAAAACGTGTCAGAAAGAAAATTTCCTGAGTCTGCACCTCAGTGCCAGTACTCCTGCCTTCATCGTTCCAGTGATGCTGGTCATATACATAAAACAGAAAGGGAGTTTGGTAGGCAATGTTTCTGATGTTTTCTCTTTTTTCAATGTGTTCTCTTTTTGTTTCTAACTTTTCTGGAAGTTAGCAAATCAGTTTGATTTCAACAATGAATAATTGGGCTTACTTGCATGACCAGCTGACACATCTTTATTTCTTTATATAGCATTACATGTGGTATGAAGATGCTTTTACTGCAGTGGACCTATCTAATTTTAAAGCGTATAGCGAAATCATCAACTAATAAATTATCTTTGCAGTCTCTATCACTGAAAAACTTGAAAATCAAACCTATGATGAAATAAAGCCATCTATTAATTTTAAACCAAAACAAAGCATCTGCTTTATTATGGGAAATATTTAGAAACAATGTTCTACATTTAGAAATTCATTTAAGATGGCAGATGGATTTTCATCCATTTTAGTAACTTAATTTCCAGGACATGGCTCTCAAGACTAGATTAATAATGAATATAGATTGTAATAAATGGGAATGAAGAGAACATAAAATATGTTATAAAACACTGATAAATTTAAAATGTTGACACATGAAGTACAAGCTATATAATGTTCTATTTCTTTGCTCTTCACCTTGGTTTTGTGGTTTTGTTTTTTGTTTTCCTTTGGTAATATCTCCACATATGTCCCTTCATAATTTTTTAGTCTTTTTCCATCTACCCTCCTTTACATTAACTACAAATACACAGAAATAAGTATTTAAAAATCTTTTTTTTTATTCTTTTCCTTTGATTTCTTGAATGCCTTCTTCCTTTTTAAAAAAAAAGTTTTCTAAGCTGTTCTTTCTTGCAGTTTTTTCTGTCTTCATGTAGTTATTTTTTCTTGTATATCTCATACAAAGAATATTGTCTTTCTTTCAGATCTTACTTTTTTTTTGTCTTGTCTTTTTCTACTTCTTATCCTTCTTTAATATATTCTCTTTCCCTGTAATTTCCTTTTGTTCCCAAACATTAACTGATTGTCTGTTACTGACAACTGAGCTTTTAAAAGATGAATTTTAAAAGAGTGTTCTAAAATTAGATCAATATCAGGATATAATTTAAAAGTTATAATCCCATTGGTTTTCTGTTATATTCATATTGGTTATAGGTTATAACCCAACACTCTGCAATGCTTTTATTATGTATTATTTATATTGTAGTGGAGCACAAACACCTCATTCTTGGATAAGAAGCCTAGGACAGGTACTTGGACTACTCAGTATGGTACAAGTACAGAAGGAGAAGAAATAAGAATTAAGGGGCAGTAGCATGATTTTTCTTCAGGATTTCTATTTATTTATTTATTTATTTTCTGGCCTCTCAGCTCTTGTTTCACTGTAGTCTGGTAAATCTTGCTACAGGAAGCTTAAAAACAAATATTCAGGGATGAGATTAATCTGTGATTGTATCTGAATATAAGTGTGATTCAAGTTTCAAGTTTCCGTTGTTGTCACTCAAACTGGTACTTAATGTGAACAATGCATTGAGATCATGACAAAGTTCAGTACTCAACAGCAGAGATGAGAGCTTTTTGAATCTTAATTTGTGTATAATAGCGACTGAATAGAAGCTATTTTCTCTCCTCTCCTCTCCTCTCCTCTCCTCTCCTCTCCTCTCCTCTCCTCTCCTCTCCTCTCCTCTCCTCTCCTCTCCTCTCCTCTCCTCTCCTCTCCTCTCCTCTCCTCTCCTCTCCTCTCCTCTCCTCTCCTCTCCTCTCCTCTCCTCTCCTCTCCTCTCCTCTCCTCTCCTCCTCTCTTCTTTCTTGTTCTGTTCTCAGATTCTGCCATTCAGAACATTGGCAGAACAAGTCTGTGCCTCATTAGAGGCAGTCAAACCTAGGGGTCTATTGGACCTGGGGAGCTCTCCCTATCATCTGTCCAGATGAGCAGATACTGCCAGCAGATGCATATACACATTATTAACATGGTTGGCTGCACAGACTGACACAAACAGAAAAGTGTGCCTTTTTCAGAACAGCTCTCAAACAAACGCAAGCAGCCATGGACTGTTCTGCTCCAGTTTGTCAGGGTTGAATTCCACTATTGGAATATACATATACATGCCATGCTCAGGTCTCATCTGTAGCTAGCTTTACATGCTCAGTCCGCCTCATAATAGGTCCACAGACCAGTCTCCTTGAGTTGCCAGGACATGGGTCCTTAATACCTTTGAGCTCATGGACTTTTATTCTAGCTGTTGGTCTTCAGACCTATTTATTATCAGACTTGCTAACTAGTCTTTGAATTTAAAGTTCACTGGTATTCACACAATTTGTTGTCAGTTAGCTGCCCCATGCTGTCACTTTTCCCTCACATTTTTTTTCTCCCTGATATACCTTGATCCATTCCTTTCCTTACCTTTGACCCATCTCCTAAATATCTATTAAGTTTTTTCACATCCTGCCATACCATGAAAACAATGTTTAATAAGTTTTTTGCAGTCCCCCAAACATTTGCTTATGTTAAGTCCCATGCCTATTGAGGCAGCAAGACCATTTAACTGTGTGCCATTACAGGGAGAAAAATTCTTTCTGTGACTCATTTTGGTGAACTTCACACTATGGACTATGGTCAAACCACTCTCACCAGGTGGTCTTAGACATTAACAGTTTCTGTGTTTTTGTTAAGATTAGACTTTAATCAGATAATTCAACAAAGTCAACTCCTACATTTCAGGAAGGATTTGTCACTTTTAATAGGTATAGACACAGAAAAGCAGCACAGACAGCTTAAGGTAGTCAGTCATCTCTGATGGGAAAAATATTCATAACAGCATACCTGTCTTAAGATACCTCTTATCGGAAGTGCTTTTTGGCTTCTAGAGACTGCCTCTCTTAATTCCACATGGAGATAACACATGTAGTACTGTGCATAAGGCTAAAGAAGATGACCCATGTATGTTTTGCTATATATTTATTAATAATATTACACATAATTTACCAACTGGCAAAAGGTAATGGGATGGAAATTAGTCCTATGAGGACAGCAAGGTGATATTTGAAGTTTTTATAGCTTTGGTTGTTTGAGATATGATTTCTACCACTAGCTAATTTCTAATAACAAGTCAAGTAAAAATAATTATTTTTTTTCTAAAGGTTATTTCCATAAAATATTCATTGTGGATTAATTTATGCTTTTTATGTAGATCAAGATGGATAAAATAAATTGAATTACAATTATACAACTAAATGTTATTTCAAGCCCTCTAGCAGTAGTAAATAGCTTTATATCAAAATCATGTAACAGCTGCTATCACTAATGATCACTAGTAATAATGTTTTCTCTCTCTTTCTCATGTATCAGTAACAGTTATTTAATAGCATTTTCTTCAATGGGTTGTGTAGTGAGGGGAAAAAAAAAACACCAGATACAGGTGACACATGTAAATACGGAAGTGGTAACACAATTTATGTTCTTTCATTTTCACCTGAAAATGTCTTCTTTGTACACTAAGTATAAAAGCCTGAATTGCTTTGTTTTTTGTTTATTTGACTGATTGATTGATTTTGGATCACTGGAATGACAAGCAATCACTCCCGTCCTAATGAAATAAACGCTTGGTTTATTATAGCATCGTTTGTGAAAAACTGAAAATTTTATCTGCAAACCAGAAATAAGGTAATTTAGTCAGTTACATTTTATGCATGTATTTCAGCATACTTATGCAGTTAACATTGCTGGACAGTGAGGGCAGTAAAGTTATGAACAAACCCGGAAATGAGTCCTATTCATGAAGAAAAAAAATCAGAATATTTTCCAAACAAGCAAAGAATATCACAAGTACTAAGCAACACTGCAACAAAAATGTGATAAAATAAGGAGTATATCAAAGCAAATGTTTAGGGACGTACATGCTAGCAAATATTTATGGAACTCAGAATGAAAGAGAAAGGTTATACCTGCAAACTTTTATATAAAAGAAACTTTGTAAATGAAATTGCTAAAGGCATACAAAATATTTGTAAGCTCAAAATCAGTGGAATTAATTTCAGAAACAGAGTTAATTTACTACTACCAGTTGATACTTACTATATATACCAGGGTATTTTTTTTTACTCTTTACTCTATTGGTTTCTCAGCCTATGGACAGGACTGGCTTTTGTTGGAGAAAGTCTTTGCAATTCCTGTATTCATACTTCAAACATATTAATAACATGTACTTGGATCTTCTTGGCTTTCAAGCAAGACATACCTTAGGCAACTTTTTAAAAGCTTAGTTCAGTCACCTTGAGCCACTGCCACCAAAGGAATTTCCTGCTTCCAAATGTCCTCCCATTAGAGCTGGGAGAAATGTGTAGTAAGAAAACCAACTTTGTTCACATTTTTTTTCCTTTAAAAGTCTATCAAATCTACATATCAACTTCTAGTGAAAAGTCATAAATCAATCATCATTTTCATTCTTTTGTTTGGCACTAACTTAAAGTTTCTCACAAACTTCCTGAGTACTATGTTTCCTCACTTCTGAGTAGTAATACAGCTTTTCAGTACTTAAGGAGGACTTATAAAAAAGATGGATCCTTATCAAACAGATAATGACAGGACAAGAGGGAATGGTCTTAAAGTAAAAGAGGGGAGATTTAGATTAGAGGTTAGGAGGAAATTCTTCACTCAGAGGGTGGTGAGGCACTGGAACAGGTTGCCCAGAGAGAGGTTGTAGATGCCCCATCCCTGGAAGTGTTCAAGACCAGTTTAGATGAGGCCCTAAGCAACCTGATCTAGTGGGTGGTGTCCTTGCCTATGGCAGCTGGAACTACATGATCTTTGAGGTCCCTTCCAACCCAAGCCATTCTATGATTTTATGGTAGTGATACAATGTTAATTTCACAGCGGAGGAGGAAAGAAAGATTGAGTCCATATACACTTTAAGAAAAATGTGTTTTCTTTATATATATATATATATATATATATTCAGTCTAGAATGGACAGAATTGAACAGAAGAAATTTATATCTCATCTAAAACACCAAGACATAGACTGCTAAGAGTAACTTTGCTCAAGAATTTTAGTGTTAAGATAGACAGAGATCAGAGCAAAGGGTACATTCTCTGCCTGCTCCTATTTGCTCTGTGGTCCTACACAAAACAAACAAACAAGAAAATTAACATTACAGCACACCTGAAAAGACTACAAAAAATAACTTCGAATTTTTTGTAATCCTGCCATGTCAGTAATTGCTCTAGCAAAATAATAAAAAAATCATATTTTTAACAACATCATATCAATCATATCATATATAAAATATATTTATTATTAATAATAAAAATATTTTATTATTTAGGGATTTTCTCTCACTTCTCCACTCTCCCCTCTTCTTTTCTTTTCTGTCCCCTTCCCTTTTGTTGTCGTTGTTGTTTGTTTTGTTTTGTTTTGTGGGGGCTAGGGGACTGTTGAGTTGCTATTGAGATATAAGGAAGAGATACAGATGGCATTCACAGCTGTTAGTATAAAGCATATGGTAAAGTGGCTGTGTAGATAATAACCCTGAACATTCCTACAGTCCTCTAAGGAACAAAGGCAATGGAAGACAGTGTTTCTGACTCATGCAGTTCAAAAGCAGCCTGAGAAGTGTCCAGGTAGAGAAAACTAATTGAAGTGCTACAGAGAGTTTAAGCTACAACGTGGATGGAGGACAAAAAATAATAGATTTTACAATGAGATCAAATTTACAAACACATTAAGAACTGTTTCACCTTTAAAAAAAATAAAATTTTCAGTCCTTGTGTCAAAAAAAAAATCCCCCCAAATATAAACTCAAATCCTGACAAACAGTCCTGTCTGAAAGTTCAAGGAGTCCACCCCTGAAACATGGTAGGATATCACAGAATTGTAAGATAACTCAGGTTGTCAGAGGCCTCTGGTATTCATCTAGCCCAGCCACCTTCTCAGGGAAGGCCTAACTTCAAAGTAGATCAGGTTGCTCAAATTTTATATAGTTCAGTTTTGAAAATCTCCAAGGACAGAGATTTCACAACCCCTCTGCATAATACATTCAGATGTTTAAGAACTTATGCCAGGAATTGTTTTTTCTCTTTTTATCCAGTCAGAACTTGCCATACTTGTTGCCAGTTTTTGTTTTTCTGTTCAGCCAGTTCTGTCTTCTTTATAACCTCACTTTCTGTGGTGGATGACAGTGCTTTACAAAGTCACAGGTTTTGTGAGGGTGTAGGCAAATTTTATAGCTCTTCTGGGCAAGGGATGGTATGATCCTAGATGAAGGTGTCCCTGCCAGTGTGAAAATGATACTTCTTTACCATCTCCACTGCAGTCAGAATTTTATTTCTGTAGGATATCTGTAGGATATAATCATCTTATATTGATTTTCCAAGAAGAAAATCTTAGACTTTCCTTCCAAAATGCCCTGGAATCATCTGACTGTTTTTCCAGTTGATATTGCTTCAGCCACCTCTGAAGAACTTATTTTTATTTCTCACTCTCCCTTCTACTACACAGTGATAGTATATAAAAATCTATTTTTTCTTTTAATGGTATTTTCTGTGTTTCATCAGATCATGATTATTTGTAGATGAATCATTACAACACTGCCCTGGAACATAGATGTAGTTGGCATAAGTTTTTTTCCACAGCACACTGTAAGATAGAGTTGGCTCTGGTGTTTCAGATTTCCCAGCCTGCTTGTTTGACTAATTAGATGTTGGGCTCTGTGGATGGTTTTGAAGTTGTTTATTCCCTGTCTAATGATATTACATGTGTCACAGCAATTGGTAATGTGAGGTGTTCAGCTTCAGAAATATACAGAAAAGAGCTGGGGTTAAGCACTGCCAGTCAGCAGAGAGCCTTGTTTTTTCCTTACCCACATAAAGTATCCTAGAAAGGGAAGGGAAGGAAAGAAGGAAAGAAATAATCAACAATTAATACTCAAGTGTCCATTAATATATTACTAAAATTTTTTCACTGTTTCCTCCGAGAGAGTAAACAAAGGTGTTAGTTCTGTGGTTTAATTATTTTCACCTACTATCATTTCTGTAATTTCTGTTTGTGTAATTTTATTCATCTTTGGGCCATGACTACTTTTAAGAGTCTAGCAGACACCTTCGTAGATGCAACCAAAAATAAATGCATGGTTTTGTCAAAAACAAAGAATAGCTTTTTGCTTTCCAGAGGATTCCTGATTTACGTTATACCTTTCTCCTAAAGTATCTTCATATGAAAATGATCACACCTGGCAGCTGACCAGGTAAAAGAGCCCTGCCAGATGAAAGAATCACAGCCAGGACGTTAATATTCATGCTGTCTTTAGCCCTTCTCATTTGTGTACTTAGTTCCCTGAGATACAGGGAGATCCATGGAGAACACTGATGTGAGAGTTCCAGCCAGTTATGCATTAGGACTTTAACGACAAAACAGTGAAGAATACAAACCTTAGAATCACAAGTCCCACTCTTGCCCGCAGAGATGTTTATTACACAATAGCTAGCAAACATCAGGTGGGGCTGTGTCCTGACCATTGCTGAAGCTGTTGACTTTCTTAGCTTTAACACAGAAGAAAGAGATAAGCCTGTGCTACGGTTTCTGGAAGATGCTTGAGAAAAAGTAACTCAGTGCCTACAGATTTCTATACCAAGGATAATGAAATGTGCCATACATCGCAATTAAAAATAAATAAATAAATAAATCCACTGGCAAATCTTTTTTTTTTTTTAAAGCAATCAGAAGTAACATTTGATGAACCTAAGGTTCATCATATAGGAGACTCCAATACGCATATTCTAGATGAAGTTCATTAGAAATTAATTTATTGATTATGCCACTAAAATACAGTTATTGTAAAGTAATAAATGAGAGAGATAATTACTGGAGCAATTACTTGAAGGCAAATTTCTGTGTGATGCTGTTAGCATTCCCAATATTGATTCTTGCCTCCTCCATATCTTTAGGAATTTCTTTTGTCACTCTGCCTGTGAAGAGCAAGCCAGTATATAGTAAGTAAAGATTTATAGGTTTGTAGGTTTAGGTAACAAAAAACAATCATCAAACCTGCAAAGCGTTTTTAGAACTCCAGTTACAGCTAATGGTAGTTAAAAATGCTCAGTATCACAGAAAATCCATTAGTGAAATAGTATAATAGGTATGGAGAAAGCTTATATTTTTCCTCTCTCACACTCTAAATAGATTGTTTTTTAACATACATATAAGCACCTTTTATAGGCAGATTTGGTTAGAATATTGTTTTCATACCAAGAACAGGATGGTTTAGCATGGCCACACATCGTGAAAACAGATGGGTACAGAGTGAGGGCCCAGCTCATTGCTTTGAGCACACTCTTTCTTCTCTTCAGCAAGCTTCAGGTTATTTTTTCTCTCTCAGGTACGAACTCTCTTGTTCTAGTTCAAGGAATAATTTAGTACATTTAACACAGCTTACAGAAGTGACTCTGATGGTTCCTCCTGTGGTCTGCTTAACTCTTTATAGTTTGTATCATTTACATACAGATTAAATATTTAGTTACCCTATAATTTCTTTTTGATTGAAGTTATAGAAAAAAAAAAGAAAAAAAATTTTGAAAATTATCTTGTCAACAAGATTTGCTTTAATCAAAATGCTCATTATAAAAAAAAAAATCTGGGAATGGGACAAGTCATGTTATCAAAACAAATTTGCAAGGGTTGTAAATAGGTTTTGTCAAAATCCAGTGGCATGTAAATGAAATGGCATCTTCCCAGATGAAACTGTTTTGATTTTGAGTTATGGAAATCGACAGTTCTTTATTCTAGCAGAGGACAGAAGTACAAGCCACTACAAGCTATGTAATGCAGCTAGGACAAGGTAATTCAGTCCCTCTTAGCCTAAATATCTTTTCTGCTTAACAGTACAGAGTAGGGATTTTAATGACAGTTTAACTTCATGTCAGTCTTTGTGAAGAGTACACAGCATGGAATCATGAACTTTCAGAGCATGTGCATCACAGAAAACCAAGTGTTCTTTAGGCTGAATAGTCCTCCTAATCATTTAGATTTTTTCATGAAAAACTGCAGTGTATATGCAGCTAATAAGACATATAAAGGAGTATCTAATTGGTCCACTATTGCTGTGACAAATCCAGCATATCTTACAAAGCTAAGATTTAAATAATCCATTTCTGTTTCCAAATGGTATGAAAAAAGTGACCTGATAATTTCAGACTAGATACAAAAATGATTTTGTATTGAATACTGAACATTTGAGTTAATTAGAACAAGGGTTAAAGACCCATTTTTTATTCTGTTGTTCTATCCAGTCACCAAAGATATTTTTCTGTTGCTTTTCTGCAGAAAGACCCTAGTCCCAGACTCGTCCCATATCAGATTTTTTTTTTCTTTAGTAAAGGAATTATACTATGTACGTTCATATTATATATCCTAAACTGCATGGCACAACTTTTGGGATCAACTAGTACAATATAGGCAGAGAAGTCTATGGAATTCTAATGCAAAACTGTCTTGTGTATATGCACACATATCCATATGCTGTGGAAATATCTACAGAAGCACAAGACTGACTTGACTGACCTCAAACACATATGTAAATTCAATTCCATATGTGCTTTCAAATATTCATGACACTCTCTAGACCAAGATGTCAATTTCCTTAAGACTTTTTTTTTTTTTTCCAGAGGAAAATCCAACTCTCATTTTCCTGTGATAAGTTGTGTTAAATGGATTGATATTATCTCTTTGGCTATGCAAAATTGAATGCTCACTCTTTACAGAACAGGTATTGTTCTGCTGCTGTAGCACTGTATGGGGGTACTTGAAAGGACTGAATAATTAAATAATTATGCAATCAACAAAATGATGGATTGATTTGTCTAGTTACTGACAAATGAGATAATTACAACATGGTAATATATTTTTAAATAAAATTATTGTTCTCAGCCCATTCCCAATCTTTCCATACATGTATTATTAAAACAAAGCCCTGTTGATTATGTTTATCCTATGATAGAAGCAGTTCAGGTGTTTGTTCCAAATATCCATATCCATGCCTAATTAATATAATTCAGTGTTTCCAGTGCTCCAAGACAGATACTTGGCCTTCCATCTTAATACTGTATCTGAATTCCTGCTCAGGTATTCCACACAAAGTTATGTAAATAAATTTTAATTCTGGCCTGCAGCTGCCAGATTTTACATTGCAAAGGCATGAGGACCGTTATTTTACTCCACAAATGACAATATTTTTTGTCCTTGAACACTGCATACAACCAAGAGAACCACAACAGTGGACAACAATCATGACTGTGGTATAACTACCAAAGACTGTGCATGCTATATCACAACTCCATTTCAAAAGTTAATTGAAAAATAGGTACTGGTAGCAGGATTCATAGCAGTATGGCATAGTATATGCCACCTCTCCACTAAAAAAAAACAAAACCTACTGAGTTTTTCAAAACAGTGCAAATTATGCATTAGGAAAATATGTTAAAGCACTTGAATGACTAGCCTTTCCTGGAAGACATTAATTCACCACCACTGGTCTCTGTGTTACAGTCAAGTGTGTGTCTTTTGGTCTTAGTACATTACAAAACACACAAGACACGTTGAAAGAAGCAACATGGACGTGCAGTCAAAAGTAAGGGATAAATATACAAATATGCAGCTGAACCAGTGTTAAAAAATTCTAGCAAAAATCACATGTTCAATTTAGAAATATATAAATTTATAGAGTATGATATTTCTTAGGCCCAAGAGTACCTTAGAATTGTTATTAAACAATGCTTTCCAAATAAAAGAAATATTTGTGTGGATTTGCCCACTTCCTGCATTAGTTCACCAGAAAAATAAGTAAATACGTAAACAAAACCCAAACTGTAACATTTTAAATTAATGTTTTCTTATAAAAGCAAACCTAAAATTCTTCTTCTTAACTAGTCTTGAAAAAATTTAGATGAAGAATTAAAATAAATCTCTTATTTTTTAAAAAAACATTTTTGGGGGTTTCTTGGGAAGTGGCAGTTTCAGCTGGGCCTGCTATTCTTATGTATCAAATACCAACAATTTATATATTTGTCAGCAGCTAGAAAAAAATCTCAATTTTTAACAGCTGATTCTGAAACCTTTGTTCCCTTTCTTTGATTAGGTATACAGAAATATGTAATCTGTCCTGGCTTTGGTCTAACTGCAAAAAAAGATTAGGTACAGCTGAACTTGCAAGTGCAAAGACAAAAGCAAGCATTGTCAAGAAGTTTCCATTAGCTAGATTACTTCTGAAAATGCTAGAATGCTGTGAAGCTTTTCTTTCCTGTTTTAATAACCACATCCAGTGGGTATGGCTATCTTGTTAGCCTGCTCTCAAGGAAATTGAAAGGTAAAGACACTTAGCCACTTACACCTGGGGAGATGTCATAGGCTTGCACATCTGCTGCTGCAAGCAAGGCTTTTGGATTACAGTTAAGATGCAGAAAATATTTGAGTCAAAAGCCAAGTGATTTTGAGTTACTATTTCCACTAGATGTGAAAAAGCCTTCATTTTGTATATCTAAAAAGGAGAACTTGAGAGAAGAAGGAAATAATTCAGAAGACAAAAAAAGTTCTTGTGGAACAAAAAAAAAAAAAAAAAAAGAGTTAAAGTTCTCAAAAATTGCATTTCTCCTGTCTGTTTGCACAAGAACTCTTCCACTGGCATCATCCTATGGTGGTTTCATTCTGACAGACAGCTACACTCCAACACACCACAATCTCACACCCCCTCCTCAGAGGAAGAGGGGGAGAAAATACGGTG
This sequence comes from Anser brachyrhynchus, assembly GCF_964034855.1. NCBI lineage: Eukaryota > Metazoa > Chordata > Aves > Anseriformes > Anatidae > Anser > Anser brachyrhynchus. The sequence continues at coordinate 151,181,824 of NC_137694.1, forward strand.
AAAAAGGGCTCAAGGATTGAGACAAGAACAGGGAGATCGCTCAACAATTATCGTGACGGGTAAAACAGACTCAACATCAGGAGATTAACATAATTTATTGCCTATTAATAGCAGACTGGAGAGTGAGAAACTAAAAACAAACTGAAAACACCTTCCGCATCCTCCCCCCGAGCAGTGCAGAAGAATGGGGAATGGGGGCTGCGGTCAGTCCCTAACGCTTCATCTCTGCCGCTCCTTCATGGTCACTCTCTGCCCCTGCTCCACGTGGGGTCCCTCCCACGGGATGCCGTCCTTCTGAACTGAGCCTGTTGGGGCTGCCCACAGGCAGCAGCTCTTCCAGAACTGCTCCCACACGGCTCCGTACCACGGGGTCCATCCATCCCCCAGGAGCAAACTGCTCCAGCACAGGTCCCCCCCGGGTGGGCGGCAGCTCCTTCCAGCCCTCTTGCTCCTGCGTGGGCTCCTCTCCACGGGCTGCAGCTCCGGCCCGGGGCCTGCTCCTGCGGGGGCTCTCCATGGGCCGCAGCCTCCTCCAGGCCACATCCACCTGCTCCACCGGGGGCTCCTCCACGGGCTGCAGCGTGGAGATCTGCTCCGTGTGGGACCCATGGGCTGCAGGGGGACAGCCTGCTCCACCAGGGGCCTCTCCACAGGACGCAGGGGAACTGCTGCTGCGTGCCTGGAGCACCTCCTGCCCTCCTGCTGCACTGACCTTGGGGTCTGCAGGGCTGTTTGTCTCTTCATTTTCTCACTCTTCACTCTCCCAGCTGCTGTTGCTCAGCAGTTTCTTCCCTTCCTTAAATCTGCTCTCCTGGGAGCCCAACCACGGTCACTTACTGGCTTGGCTCTGGCCAGCGGCGGGTCCCTTTGGAGCAACCAGAGCGGGCTGGAGCTGCCTCTGATCTGGCACGGGGCAGCTGCTGGGTTCTGCTCACAGAGACTGCCCTCTCAGCCCCCTATAGGTTTCTAAAACTGTGCCGTGTAAAATCAATACTTTTTTTTTTTTTTTTTTTAACCCTAGTAAAACCTCCTGCTTCACCTTTAGGATTTTACAGCGTACCACAACTTCCACTCATTACATTCATTTTTCTAGTATAGCTTTATTTTTTTATTTATCTTTGTCAGCAATTCCATTTCACAGTAACTGCTTTTTCCTTTTCTTATCTGTGTCTACAAGAACTTCTGTAGTCTTTCTGTTCTGTTATGCTGAACCATACTGCACGCTAACTTCAAGTCACTTGTAAACAAACATACTAAACCCAAAAGAAGAAATGCCTTCTTTCAATTGCTCTTCTAGCTTTTCCTGTCTGCTCCCTGTACTACAAATTGTGCCTTGTGTACCTATTGATAGAGATACCTGCTTTCATATGCTGATACATACTGGTTTTACAAGCAGACCACACATCAAAACCTAAATTCAGTGCTTTTTCAATATGCTGTATTAATAAATAGGTAATTTCATTCTACCTGTACTCTTTACAGTTACTGGCTTTTGTTTCTGTTGTATCAAAAGAAAGTGGCTTAGCAAAAAGCAAGCCACAAGCAATCAACAGATGTGTGGGATGGCACAGTGGTTGTGACCATGATAATACACGTAAATGGATATTCGTTCCTAATTGAGTTTGTATTACCTTTTTTTTTCTTTTTTTTCTTTTTCTTTCTTTTTCTTTCTTTTTCTTTCTTTTTTTTCTTTTTCTTTTTCTTTTTCTTTTTCTTTTTCTTTTTCTTTTTCTTTTTCTTTTTCTTTTTCTTTTTCTTTTTCTTTTTCTTTTTCTTTTTCTTTTTCTTTTTCTTTTTCTTTTTCTTTTTCTTTTTCTTTTTCTTTTTCTTTTTCTTTTTCTTTTTCTTTTTCTTTTTCTTTTTCTTTCTTTTTCTTTTTCTTTTTCTTTTTCCTTTTCTTCTTTTTCCTTTTTCTTTTTCTTCTTTTTCTTCTTCAGGAAAAAGGAGATACAGGAAAGCTGGAGAGGGACTCTTTGTCAGGAAGTGTAGTTATAGGACAAGTAGTAATGGCTTTAAACTAAAAGAGGGTAGATTTAGATTAGATATAGAGAGGAAATTCTTTACTGTGAGGGTGGTGAGTTGCCCAGAGAAGCTGTGGATGTTCCCTGGATGTTCTCTGGAAGTGTTTAAGGCCACGTTGCATGAGTCTTTGAGAAATCTGATCTAGTGGAAGTGTCCCTGCCTATGGAGTGGGTGCTGGAATTAGATGATCTTGAAGATCCCTTCCAACCCAAACCATTCTATGGTTCTATGAAATTTCTTTATGTCTTGACAACGTTTTGTAATGGAGATCATTTGCCATCTATAGCAGTCTAACTTCATTTTTTTGATCAGATAACAATTTCAGACACTTTTTATTAAAACTTCACATTGGAGAAATAAGCAGCATAATATAAAATTCAAGGAGAATAAAATTAACTGCCCTATATAATAATAACAGGATAGCTAGTTTTACAGAAAATCACATACGCATGTCATTGTTTGATTTCCATATCCTAAAGGTTGACTTATTTGTTGTAGTTTTACTACGTGGAAAAGTTACTGATTCTTCTAAATCTGTGGGAGAACCCCATATTCTGGTTAACAAAAGGCATACTACTTTCAAACATTTTTTCCTGAACTTCTGGAGAAAATCATAGTTCCCTTGAATCTGGGTATTTTATAGTTACAAAATTCATCAAAAAACACAGGAAATAACATTTCAGTTCTCTCCTCTGTTCTTAGGAGGCATGAATCCAAGACCCCATAGAGTTAATGACCCTTCTTGATGGAGCTGTTACATTTTGCATAAAACAGTTTTTTTAGTAAAACAATAATTTTTGAGACAAAGTAGGTTATTTCCTATGCAAAACTGATTTTTTTCACAGGCATTTTGAATGGCTTTAATCCTTGATGTTCCAAATGAAGGGGTCTTGCCTCCTTCTCTTCTTCCTTCTCCTGCTCTCTCAACCTAGCCATGTCTGAGCATTTTTTTTTTTTCCCAGATGAAACTATATGACAATTTTTGGTAAGTGCATAGACAATTTTGTGATCATAGAATCATAGAATATCCTGAGTTGGAAGGAACCCACAAGGATCATCGAGTCCAGCTCCTGGCTCTGAACAGGTCTACCCAAAAATTCAGACCGTACAACTATGGGCATAGTCCAAATGTTTCGTAAACTCCAACAGGCTTAGTGCTGTGACTACGCCCCTGGGGAGCCTGACCGACATGACTACGTCTTCCCTGGAGAGCACAACCATCCTCTCAGTGAAGAACCTTCTCCTGATATCCAGCCTGAACCTCCCCTGTCGCAGCTTGACTCCATTCCCATGGGTCCTATCACTGGTGACTAAAGAAAATAGATCAGCGCCTTCCCCTCCACTCCCCCTCATGAGGAAGCTGTAGACCACGATAAGGTGTTCCCTCAGCCTCCTCTTTTCCAGGCTGAACAGACCAAGTGACCTCAGCCGCTCCTCGTGCGTCTTCCCCTCTAGGCCCTTCACCACCAATGATGGTGATCAAAATATGATGACATATTTTGGGAAAGTCATACTTTGGTTCATTTGGCATCTGTAAACATAGGCTTCTTCCAACTTTATCATTTCCATGCACCAAATAAACAAATAAACAAACTAAAAGACAAAAATTTGGCCAGCTTTTGGTACCACATGTATATGTCATTTGAAAAGGATGCTATTAAAAATCTATCAATGTACAAAAATATATACATGTCTATTTGCCTTACAGTAGTAATTAAATAATTTGGAAGGAAAACATTAAATCTAACTCTAGTTGATTTTAATATTGGAATTTGTTGGTATGAAAGCACAGGCATGTTACTGTTTTGCTAAAACAGAACAGACAGTGTGAAAGTGATCATGAGATTAAATGGTGTATTGAAAAGAGATGAGCTTTGGCACACAAAGTGGCTTTTCCTTGTTGCTGATATCACTTTGATTCGTATGCTCAGCAGAGTGTGAATGAAATAAGGACTGCAATGCTGTGTTTCTGGTTGCAGTATACTAAATTAAAGCTTAGATTTTCCTTAGCAAAACCACCATCTGAATTAGAAACTATCTCCTGTACTAGGGAAATATGGATTCTGCTAATTAATATATAGTTTGATATAATCTAATTAGAAGTGCTTTTAGAAATAGGAAAATCGTTTATCTGATAAGGCTGAAGAGCAGAAAAACAGCACTGCACAGATGGTATGCAAGGTTCAGATTCAAGTTTATGAGGCAGATTTCTGCCTGAAGTTTGTCACAATCAACTTCCACTGATTTGTGAACATTGAAATAAGGGGGATTTCTTTCTGAGCAAGGATGTAGTTTTTTTACATGTCATCAACTCCATTGTGAATCTCATTTTGGAAGACAGGTAGCTTGGAAACTGAAGCAGTGAATAAATCCTATTCTGTATGAATGAGACTAAGCCAGGCTGTGCCTTAGCAACCACCAAGCAACTATCAGATGATCTAATATCAAAGATAGCTGGCAACATGGAACAGCTTGCTAGCAGCTGAGATCTGATGGCTAGTAATGTGTAGCACGTGATTGCTAATTTGAAAATAAGAAGCATTGGTATGTACTTATTATTTAAGACAGGGAAGACACAATGTTAGCACCAGAAACCATTACATTCCCTAGACTACAGAGCAGTTTCACCAAATAGGCCCACTGGGTCAACAGTTACCCCTACGGAAAAATGAAACGCTACAGTGAGTGTAAGTGTGAGGTGTATAATGTCAATAAGTACTTACTATGTCTATATATAGATAATGAGAGCAGTCTTTTTTCTTTCTTCCTTTCTTTCTTTCTTTTTTTTTTTTTTTCCTGTTTCCCTCAACTTCAAAGGCAAGAAGTCCTAAGCTGTGTTCCTATAAGACTCTGTTAGAGCCTGTCAGATGCTGTTACTGCCAGGCTTTGTCTCATATAAACCTGTCACAAGCACCAAACTGCTTTGACTGCTTCTGTTGCTCCTGAAAGTTGAGTACTGGAAAAGAAAATGACCCATGAAAAGCCCTCCTCATGACTGCACCTGCTCATGGCTTCTGGCAAAGAACAGCATTGACTTCTCACTGCTGTTTCCTACATGCCTACCTTTGTGCCCTAGTTCTTATTCTGGCTCTCAGCTCTCCCATTTGAGGTCTGTTGTAATAGATTAGATGATCTAGTTTCAAGCTGAGCCATGTTGGTGCTATGAGAAGAAGAAGAAAGCAGATATTTTGAATGGGGATGGAGTATGAAGCTTCAGCAAAAGCTCTGCAGTTTTTGACTTTCCCTTCCATTTCTCCATGTCTCTCTTGCTTGGAGAAAATGTTTCTTTTGGTGACAGCAAAGTTAACAGGCACAGAGTGACAAGAGATAAGCAGGGACTGTTGGTTATAGCAGAGGCTGGCATGTGCCACCTTCCCTGGAGGTCTTTAAAAGACATTTAGATTTAGAGCTTAGTGATAATGGTTTAGTAGAGGACTTACTAGTGTTAGGTCAGAGGTTGGACTTGGTGATCTTGGAGGTCTCTTCCAACCTAGATGATTCTATGATTCTGTGATTCTGTGCTCCTTGCGTATAGCAGCAGCTGGTTCACTGGGGCATAGATCTCAAGAAAAGGTATGTCAATTTAAAGTACGAGAATCATCTACGTAGAAATGCCTGAGCTAAATTTGTATGAGTTTTCTAGCTGTGACAGGATAAATTCAGCTGCAGGATGTTATTCATCAGCTTTCTCTTTAGTTTTTCACTTGCTGTTGCTTGCTTGAAATAGTCGTGAAAATTCTTTCTTCTTTGCTTACAGAAAACAAATATTTTATTGTACATGACTGTCAGGTTAAACCATTATGAGTTTGGGTTACCAAATAACAAAGCCGATTACAGAAATCAGTAATTTACACAACTGATCATCAGGCATAGGAATCTAAATCTACTAATCTACAAGCCTGCATATTCCCAGTGTGCTGCTTATTTTCCTCACTTTATGAGCAATTTAAAAATATATATCCATACAAAATTAGTAATAACCCCAAAGGTCATTATTTACAATTTTCTGTCTTTATCTCAATTAATTAAATATATTTTATTGTCCATAATTGTTATACCAAAGGCAAGGTAGAAGAGACCTTTAGAAGTGCATTAAACTGTCTTCCTTAAGAATTTTTTTTAACTGTTAAGGTTTTGGAGAATTTTTTAATGTGTGTGATTCAAATATTGCCATGCTGATAAGTTTTTTATACCTCCCTTTCAAACATCTGTGGACCTTTGATAGCCATGATTTCCACCATGACTGAGAGTTTCATGAAAACTCCAGTGAGCATACTAACTTTCTTCATAAACCATCTAACATCAAAAATTAAAAAAGCAAAAGCAAAAACAAAACCAAAAAAAAAAAAAGAAAAAGCAACTAAAGAAGTCGCAGCAGTATGGTACTCACTGTAGACTAGTATTCACAGTTGCTGACAGGGTTGTATAAATCCTGTTTAGCATCTTTGTCAGTAACATGGATGGTGGGATTGAGTGCACCCTCAGAAATTTTGCCGATGACACCAAGCTGGGTGGTGTGTTGAAATGCTGGAGGAAAGGGATGCCATCCAGAGGGACCTTGACAGGCTTGAGAGGTGGGCCTGTGCAAACTTCATGAAGTTCAACAAGGCCAAGTGCAAGGTCCTGCATCTGGGCCGAGGCAATCCCAAGCACAAATACAGGCTGGGCAGAGAATGGCCTGAGAGCAGCCCTGAGAAGGACCTGGGGATGTTGGTAGACTAGAAGCAGCAATGTGTGCTTGCAGCCCAGAAAGCCAACCGTATCCTGGGCTGCACTAAAAGCAGCATGGCCAGCAGGTTGAGGGAGGTGATTCTCCCCCTCTTGTGTGACCCCACCTGGAGCCCTGCATTCCGCTCTGGGGTCCCCAGCACGAGAAGGACATGGAATGGTTAGAATAAGTCCAGAGGAGGGCCACAAAGATAGTCACGGAGATGGAGCACCTCTCCTATGAATACAAGCTAAGGGAATTGGGGTTGTTCAGCCTGGAGAAGAGAAGGCTTTGGGGAGACCTTATAGTGGCCTTCCAGTGTTTAAAGAGGGCCTTAAAAAAAAAAAACAGTGGAGAGCTTTAAACTAAAATCAGGTACATTTAAATTATACATTAGGAAGAAATTCTTTACTCGGAGTGTGATAAAGCAATGGAACAGGTTGCCCAGAAAAGCTGTGTATGCTCCATGCCTGGAGGTGTTTAAGGCCAGGATGGATGGGGCTTTGAGCAACCCAGTCTAGTGGGAGGTGTCCCTGCCCATGGAGTAGGGGTTGGAGTTAGATGATGTTTAAGGTCCCTTCCAACCCAAACCATTCTATGATTCTCTGATTTTGAAACATTTTTAGAGCATTTGGTTCTAAAACTAAACAGATTACATTTACTTTTAGTACTTCCACAAGCACAGTACCCCCAGCTGTAGTCTGTACATATTTTCAGTGACAGGATACTAAATTCCCTTATCCTGTTTGTTCGATCCAGTGACGTGGTGATTTTTCTGTTCTCATCTGCTTTGAGGAAAGAATGGTAGGCCTCTTTGCAGGTCTGTCAGTATAAAAATGCTACTCTGAGAAACTACTGCAGTAAAGGAAAATTAATTTAGCTTCTTTGTTTGTTTGTTTGAATGATTGCTTTAACAAGTTTTACCCTGTTAAAATAAAGTTAAAATTCTCCCAGAGTTTTGGGAATTACTCATTGTCAATTATCCAGCTGTTATTAGTTGGAGTTGCAAACAACCTCCCTTCATCTTGACTGATTTCCTCAGGGAGTTTCTCCCAGTTTAATTACTGGAACAGTTTGATAGCCCTTTGCCCCGTTATTACATTCCCGGGACCACTGCTCTTTGCCAGAAGATGGTGTGCTAAACTGAAGATTTACTGAAGAACTCTCTCGGACTACTTTCCTGTCAGTACAGAAGGCTCCAAAGGCTCCAGAATGAGATTCAGCAATGAAGTGGCAGAGCATGAGATATAGCTGTAAGGAAGATGTTGGAATGAGTGCAAAACACAGGGAAGGCAGAAGGGTAGAACTGGTGAAAGCATATTGAGGCTTTACATACAAAGCTGCGGAGTGAAACAGGAGATCTGGTGACGTTCAGACACTTCGATTACATAACAGCAATTGGAGGACTTTGGCTTCATAGATCAAATGCAGTAATCACTTATCTAAGGTTGCCTTTTTAAGTTCCAGTACATTGGCTATATATGGAAGGATATGTATAAATATAAAGCAGAAAATGTATGCCAAAATACTATTTGATCCTTAAAGACCCAATTAATCCCATTTAAAATGTAATTATAATCTTCTGTCTCTATTCAATTTAAAGATTTTTCATATGTATATATACATATATACAAAAAATGGATTCTTTTTAGGGGTGTCATCATAACAGGAGTTTTTTTAGAAACATTATATTTTATGGAAAACATTTATGTTCAAGGATGGTTGGAAGTTTTAATTGATTTTTCACACTTCAGTGCAGGCAGTTTCTGCAAATATTTCTTGCTTGTTCTCAGTAAAATGTCCCAAACTCAGATTTAATTTTGATGTCCTAAGGAGGTTACAGTGCTTAGAATTCCAATATAATATTTAAATATGTTTCAACTTTAACATCAAGTAAAGTGTCCTTACTAGTTTTGTGGATGTTAAACGCCACCTTATATGGTCCTGCTGTCTCCTAAGTTTTAAGCTGTCTATACAGCTTAAATGGTGGGACAGACTTTGCATTCCTAGCCTGACTAGCACCTTACTTTTCAAACTGTCTCAATGAAATGAGAAAGACTACTTAAAGAATATGCTTTTGATCCTGCAACACCTAACCCCATTTGATTTTAAGCAAGGAAATTCTCACTGAAAACACTTATGATGGTTTTATCCACAAAACCAGTATGTCTATAAGGATTTACAGGATTTAGTTTATATATGTCTCAAAAGGAAAGCCTGATACAGTATCTGGGCAATAATGTATATTTAATAAGTAATTTCAAATGCAGTTTATATTTTCTGCTGCTGTACATATAGCTGACTGTGTACTAGACCAGAATTTCCAGGGTTTAGCCATTAAAATTTATGAGAAATTGGATACATAAAAATAAAAATGTTAATATTCTGACAGCAGTTTTTCCTGCAATTGCAATATGACAGCAATTACTGTGCTAAAAAAATGTTTAAACATATTTTTACTCTTCCTTTACAGATATTATGGATTATTGCAATACAGTCTATATTATGTACCTGCTTAAAGATGAAATATGTCTGCATTTAAGAAATGAGGTCTGAATTAGACATTGCCTGTGTTAAAGGGAACAACCCAATATGCATCACCAAGTATTGTGAGTGGAGGGTTAAGTGCATGCATCTTGTCTCTCACGCCAATAATGTCACTAAGGAGAAAAATTTGTCACTAAGGAGACAAGTGTATGCTTTTATTTCACCCCTGTCTGTCCCACTCCAGCACCAAATTCCAGACAGTTTTATGTCTGCTAAGCAAATCTGGGGGGGCATGTCTTTAAAACTAAGAACAAACTTGGAGAAAATACCAGGTATGGTGGAGTGACTGTGCCTGAAAAAAAGGCCATACGTGTTATTTCTTTGCAGGGGGTACATACAGGACTCAGTTGCCTTTTGTACACACAAGATTCAGCAGTTTATCATCAGGACCAGAGAGTCAGAGGGGAGCCCACTCTCTGCTGCCTGAGGACACCTTTCTGTAGAAGAAGTTTAATTAAAATGTGTCCTCTACAGTATTTGATCTTGTGAAAGGCTGTCCAGTGTTTCAGTTAATGCCTCTGTAAATCCTTTTGCCAAGTGTTATTAATTTGACAACAGCCTTGGGAAGCACTGGGTCTTAAGGTCAAATATTCTTTGCCTCCCTTGGAATCCAGAAGTGCCTTGAACATCAGCAAGTGGAAGGAGAAGAGAGTGAACAGGAGTTATACAGAGGATCTCTAATGACGAAAATTGTTTAACTGTTTTTTTGTAGGATCATTTTCAAAACATATTTTAATTTCTATGAAGAAAATACATTGTTTGCCCTAAAGGGTCTTTTAAGTAAATGAGCCTCTTGTTGGGAAACAGCGTTCTACTTATATCTGATATATACATATTTACAGCAATATTGAATTTTATATTAAAATAAATTATATATCCATGGAATTCTACGTTCACTGTATTGAAGTTAAAATATATGTCAAATGCTAAATGACAGTGTTAGCGCTCCAAAGCTAAGGAGCTTCTGATGATGATGCATTCAGTGCCAGATCAGCTTATATTCACTGAAGTGAATATAATTCTGAAACTTCAGAATTATATACAGGTTGAAAAGCTGGAGTTATATATTTTCCTCTGCACTTGGATGACTCTCATTTAGATTACAAAAAGGAAGAGACAGTGATGAAAATGCAAACTGTTGAGCAATGTCCTGAACATGAAGCTCCTGGCTCCTGTAATCAAGTACAAAATAACTGAAGCTAATTAACTGTAGTGTAAAAAACAAAACAACAACAAAAAAAAAACCACTCTTAGAAAGTAGAAGGACTCAGCCTGATAACTGTATGGATCTGAGCCATTCCTTTAGCACTGGGGAATGACTTATTCTCTAGGCTTCTGCCCCATATTGGTCCATCCTCTTCTAACAATTTTCTTTATTACTTAGAAGATCTGGGAAAGGGAACAGAGGCTTAATTAAAGAGTGTCATTACTCTGAAACTTAGAGAGCATGACATACTTTAGTGGCTGCAAAATAAATTTTTCCACTACTTGTTATTATTCCACTTAATTTCCAAAACTTCATATCGCTTAGCAGATCGTCAGAACAGTTCAAGTTATTTATGTAACTAAAGAAGTATACCTAAAAATATTATAGTTTTACAGAACTAGAGTTCCTTATTTTACAGAAAACAAACAAACAAACAAAAAACAACCAAACAAACAGACAAAAACACTTTTCAAATTAGGACCCAATTCATTACATTTGACAGAGTTTTCTCACATTTAACAAACAAAATTCATTTTTGAGATGAGAACAAAGAATAGAAAATTTAATTAATTTAACCTTGAAAGAATAATTTCTCAGAAATAAATGAGCAAATTAAAAAGGCCAGGAAAATATTTTTGAAGACAAATGAATAAAATAAATATGGAATTCCTAGAGGAAGGACAGTTTGAAAGATGATGCTTCTAAACAAGAATCTGGAGACTACAAAATATAAAAATAATTTTTCAAACTCACAACTCATATTGCAAATAAACTTTAATTTTTCTGAGTATTTACAGTTGCCTAAAGATCTGGTATCATTGAATTCTCACTAGAAAGGTCCAAGGATTTGATAATTAGAATTAGATAATAGCAACTGCAAACTCAAAACTGATTAGCATTTACTTAATGGTTTGATTAGTAAAAAGCACACAGTTTTCACACACATAATTAGCTTAATACTTGAATACTTAGGTACTTGAATTATTTAAATTGGATATAGTTTGTATGGGTTTATTTCAATACATCAATTGTACTACAACTGTAGGATGATGAATTTCCCTTCAACTCTTCTCTGCCTGGGAAGAAGTTCTATTATTGAGAGAAAGCCACAGCAAAGCCAGCTGGCAGCCAGACTGTGAAATAATCACCCCATAAGGGACAAAAGTATAAAAGGAACCTTGTACTTTACTAACAGTGAAATGCAATATTAGTTACATACAAATCTTACAGAGCTTGAGATTGATCCAAAATACTCCTGACCTTATGGGCTAGTTTATTAGAAGAATGTATGAGCCTGTGAACTATAATATGGTAGTGTGTGGATATTTATGGATTTTGATTATGATTAAAAGCAATTTCATATAGCTATTAAAGCTACCTTAATGTTTCCTCCTGTTTTCAGCTCTGACTCTCCAGATGACCCCTTCTCGGCAAACAATCTAAGCATGTGCTTTAAATCTCCGCTAAATTCACTCTCCTTGAAAGCAACAGAAGATATTCTTGTAATATCCATATGTTCCTATTGACTTGAATATTTAGATATATTGAAATTTGGTCCTCAGGACATGCTGAATATGTATTCTAGGTCATTAATGAAGACTGTCTTCCCATTTAACATGAATTCTCATAAAGGTTTCATAATGTTCTTAAAATTAGAAATTTTGATGAGTGCAGAATACATAAGCAAAGAAAGGTATTTCACAGAAAGAACATGTACATGTGCTTGCCTAGATTAGAGAGCAAACTTCGTAAACTGAGTAACTCATTACATTTATAAATCCACATACAAATATGGCTGCAAGGACACTCACATTGTCCAAGTAGTCATTGTGTTGTGATGTGATTATTGTAGACTACCGACTACCCAGACTACTACAGAACCCAGACTACTGTGGCTCTGTTGTAAGTTTGAAAAACTGTTTTAAAGGCACCAGTATGGACCTGTAAATTGGTACAGCAGTTAGCAACACTATGCTATGATCATTAAAAGGACACAGAAGATGACTGACTAGCCTAATGGAATGTATTTCCTCATAAAGATGATGACTTGCATTGTATGTGAATTACTATGTTACTGCTTCCTGTGATCATGTTCCATCAGATTAATGCAATGTTATTTATGTGGATCATATATATTTTGACTTTTGCACCAAGCACAAAGAAAAAATATCATAACAGGGTGAATAGCATAGAATCCTAGAATCACAGAATGGCTTGGGTTGGAAGGGACCTTAAAGATCATATAATTCTACCCCCTCTGCCATAGGCAGGGATGCCACCCATTAGATCAGGTTGGCCAAGGCCTCATCCAACCTGACCTTGAACACCTCCAGGGGTGGGGCATCCACAGCTTCTCTGGGAAACCTGTTCTAGTGCCTCACCACCCTCACAGTGAAGAATTTCTTCCTAATGTCTGATCTAAATGTTTAGTTTAAGACCATTGTCCTATGGTCCTATCATCATCTACCCAAGTAAAGAGTCCCTCTCCATCCTTTTTATAAGACCCTTTTAAGTATTGAAAGGCCGCAAGGAGGTGTCCCGGGAGCCTTCTCTTCTCCAGGCTGAACAGACCCAGCTCTCTCAGCCATTCTTCATAGGCAAGGTGTTCCAGACCTCTGATCAGCTTTGTGGCCCACCTCTGGACTCGCTCCAACAGGTCCACCTCTTTCTAATGCTGGGGACACCAAACCTGGATGCAGTTCTCCAGGTGGGACTTCCCGACAGCACAGTAGAGGGGGACTATAATCTCCATTGACCTTCTGGTCATGCCTCTTTTGATGCAGCCCAGGACACAGTCGGCCTTCTGGGCTGGAAGCATGCACTGCTGGCTCATGTCAAGCCTTTTGTTTAACAGAACTCCCAAGTCTCTCTCTGCAGGGCTGCTCTCAATGAGTTCTTCTCCCAGTCTGTACTCCTGTCTGGGATTGCCTTGACCCAGGTGCAGCACCTTGCACTTGGAATTGTTGAACCTCATTTGGTTCACATGGGCCCACTTCTCTAGTCTGTCCAGGTCCCTTTGAATGTCATCTCTTCCTTCTTTGGTATGAATTGCACCACCCAGCTTGGTACCATCTGCAAACTTGCTGAGGGTGTACTCGATCCCACTGTCTATGTCATTGATGAAGATATTAAATAGTACTGGTCCCAGAACAGACCCCTGAGGGACACCACTCGTCCCCAGCCTCCACCTGGACACAAAGACATTGACCACCACTCTCTGGGTGTAATCTTCAATCCAATTCCTTATCCACTGGATGGTCCACCATTCAAATCCATATCTCTCCAATTGGAGATCAGTCATGTGTCATGTGGGACTGTGTCCAAGGCCTTACAGAAGTCCAGGTAGATGACATTGATCGGTCTTCCCTTGTTGACTGAGGCAGTCACTCCATCACAGGTCACCAGACTGGTCAGGCAGGATTTGCCCTTGGTGAAGCTGTGCTGGCTGTCTTGCAATATTCTCACTGACTGTTGATCTCCATGCTTTACCTAATTCATTTTCTCTCTTTTGTCTAACAATTATGAGTGTAAAAAGACTGAGGCAGGGGTATCAGAAACAATTTTCTCAGCACAGGAATACAGTTGTTCTGCTGTTGTAGCTGGACTTTAAAAAATACATTTTTCTTGCAACACTTTGTTTTTCTTGTGACATATACAGAAATTATATCTTTTTCTTTAAGCAGGATGTACAGAATGATGAAAAGTTTCTCACAGAAAATGGAATTATTATTAGTCTATAACATTGTGATGGCTTGTTTCAAAATATTTGTACTGCACATAGGACTAAGATAATGTAAAACTGATAGAGAATCCTGCTTTGAATCATTTCACCTGTCATCCAAAGATTAAGTTACAAGAGAAATGCATGAGAAAACAAATCAGGCTTTTGGAAGTGGGCTTCATACACAACTCGGGGTGGCGTTGGGCTGGGCGGGAACATTGTGAAAACGGTGGTTTCAAGATTCATTTTGTTTGTATTCAAAACCTTTCGAGTAGTGGCTCAGCAAACAGGGTATTGCTTAGTGTAAAGTTTCATGAGAGCTTAATGTTTTCATTTTGTTTAAATGTAAATAATCAACATGTTTAAAGCATGCTGTTACAAGGTCTGGTACATTTCTGAGATGTGTTAGGAGATTCACTTAGTTCTTTAGATGACTGAGATCAAGTTTCCCACAAAAACATCTGTTTTGCAGCAGGTAGTATCCAACCTCTGCCATTGGTATCACCAATATATAGATGGGACATTTCTGTGTTGTCACCCAGAAAAAAAGTGATGCAACCATGACCAGCCCAAAAAGTGTTTTTCCATACACGTATGAATCTTGTTCACCAAGACATCAATCCGTTGTGCAGCCTGTAAAAGGCCTATAAATTTAGCCTAGAGTCTGTCCTCAAGACTATTCTTTATCTAGCAGCTTTTTGCTGCAAAAGCTGGGCTCTTTGCAAAATGGAATTGTTTCACAGAACAAGACCACAGAAGCAGGAGGGAACAGATGACCATTCTTGTGAAATCTGTCAAGCAGTTGGGTACTCAGCAACAAAAATATTAATCAAATAGTGGTTGTAAGTGTCTTCCTTTTTGTTTTATGAACAGATTGCTCATGACAAAATCTAAAGCCAGAAGAAAATTTTGTAGTATTGTCACCATTTCATTCTTTTTTTTTTTTTTCCCGGTTTTTAATACTGCCTTCTAACATCTGCTAGACAAATTTATATAAAGTAGTTAGGTATCTAATAATCAGTGGAATGTCCTTGTTTGGACAAATGGCCTAATTTAATGCCACATTGCTATTGCGTTATTCTTTCTATTAATCATTTCCAACAGATTGCAAAGCAAATTGACCTCTAAAAACTAGGGAGTCACTTTTGTTATGTTGTCCATGCTTCAGAATGTTTTTCTTTCAAATTAAAAAAGGGACTCAGGAAGAAGGAAGTACTTATCGCTATTAAATTCTGTTTTATAATACTGTTTAAGCAACATTCTAGCAATGATTTCAACTGGTGAATGCCAGAATGATGAGCTTTTATAAAATAGAAAAGCTCCCTAATTATGCTCTAAAATTAGTTGGTTGCCCTCTTTTCTGATTATGCATCATTTTTCAAAACGTGTTCTCTAGTATGATTCTCGATGTCATAAAGATCATGATTACCTGTTTACAAAGAATTAGTGGAACAATAGCAGTCACTGTTAGAATACGTAGCATTTTCCCACAGCAGCAACTGAAATCTCAGCTTTACTTTTACATTTGCCACAGCAAAGAACAGTAATGGCTAGAATATTGATTGTTGCTAACAGTTGTGTATATACTGACTATCATCTATAATGTGCAAAATTCTTTAGCATAGCGGGCAAATGGAATGGATATAGTCATTCTTCCACTCCTATTAGATATATTGCTTTAACCTATCTAAACTCTCTACTTCATGATAAGCATGTCAAGTTAAAAGATTATCTTCAGAGGGAGAGAACTGCTGTTTATAACCATTGGAGGTAGGACAAGAACTACCAAGCTGCTTCAGGAATATCTATTGTGGTTTTGGCATGTCTAACACTGTCAAGTTAGCTTGAGGTTGTCACCTGTGTGTAGTTGTTTGACTGCAAAGTGCATAGTTTGCATTTCTTCTGCAATTTATGTGTCTCTGTGTTTGTTTTCAAGAAACTAAGAATCAAACAGCATTGATGCATAAGATAAGAGCAACTGACATTATCTACCTCAACTAGTGCACAGCATTTGACAATGTCCCCCATGATATCCTTGTCTCTAAATTGGAGAGACGGATTTGATGGATGGGCCATTCGGTGGGTAAGGAATTGGCTGGATGGTCGCACTCAAAGAGTTGCAGTCAGTGACTCAATGTCCAGGTGGAGATCAGTAATAAGTGGTGTTCATCAGGGGTCAGTATTGGGACTAGCACTGTTTAACATCTTTGACAGTAACATGGATGGTGGGATTGAGTGCACCCTCAGCAACTTTGCCAATGACACAAAGCTGGGTGTGTTGAAATGTTGGAGGAAAGGGATGCCATCCAGAGGGACCTGGACAGGCTTGAGAGGTGGGCCTCTGTGAATCTCATGAGATTCAACAAGGCCAAGTGCAATGACCTGCATCTGAGCCAATGCAATCCCAAGCACAAATTCAGGGTGGGAGGAGAATGGATTGAAAGCAGACCCGAGGAGAAGGACCTAAGGGGTACTGTGCTTGCAACGCAGAAAGCCAACCATATCCTGGGCTGCACCAAAAGCAGCATGGCCAGCAGGTTGAGGGAGGTGATTCTCCCCCTCTACTCTTCTCTTGTGACCCCACCTGGTGTACTGTGTTCAGCTCTGGGGCCCCCACCGCAAAGGACATGGACCTATTACAAGTCCAGAGGAGGGCCTCCAAAGGGCTGGAGCACCTCTCCTATGAATGCAAGCTAAGGGAATCGGGGTTGTTCATCCTGGAGATGCGAAAGCTCTGGGGAGACCTTATAGTGGCCTTTCAGTACCTAAAGGGGGCTACAGGAAAGGAGGGACTCCTTTCCTGTGGGAGTGTAGTGATAGAACAAGTGGTAATGGCTTTAAACTAAAAGAGAGTAGGTTTAGATTAGATATAGAGAGGAAATTCTTTACTATGAGGGTGGTGAGTTGCCCAGAGAAGCTGTGGATGTTCCATCCCTGGAAGTGTTTAAGGCCACGTTGCATGAGTCTTTGAGAAACCTGATCTAGTGGAAGGTGTCCCTGCCCATGGAGTGGGTGTTGGAATTAACTGATCTTTAAGGTCCCTTCCAATGCAAACCATTCTACGATTCTATATAACTTCAGAGCAGTCGATATAGTACATATCTTTATAGTCCATAGTAAGGAGTTTGTGACTTTATGTTTGTAAGCACAGGGGAAGTGTTTTAATTCATTTCTATAATTATCAGGGATTCCCAGGCTGCCTGATTGCTCTGGAATCTTTGATTTGATCAGAGCTGTGACTTTCCTCCCTGAAAGCATCCTTAATTAAAATAATATTTTGGGAACTGTGAAGGAACTCCTCCGGAAAAGAGACAGAACAAGGAGGAGGGAAAAGTGAGGAGACAGTCTTGCCAGGATGCTGAGAAGTGAAAGAGCACTGTTAGGAGAGGAGAGAAGTATGATTATGCAGCATCATAACTTCAGTAGCCTCTGCTAGAACAGAGAATAATAGCAGCACACGAGAGAATTTTCCCTTTGCAGTCACAAAATGAAATGACTCCCTACATGGGAATGTAGATCTTTCTCTATTCTGTCTTTCACAGGTGAACAATTAATTGCAGCTTTTGAAGGAGGGTGTATATGTCCTCCTTTTCATTTGGTTTATTGAAAGGGATGTCCAATGAAGAAATCCCTTAGAAGTCTATCTTGGAATTGCTTTGCAAAGTGAATACTAAAGACTTTTACGGGTTTCCTAATCAGACATTTCTGCTGTCTACAATAGTTAATGTTTTTGCAGTAGATCTGTGTCTCAGATATTAATTCCTTGGTTAATCTATATTGCATTAAATGTGGAAAAGGAATAAATTTTGCTAATCCTCCTATTATCATTACAAGCAAGATGATGGGTTGTGATACTGACTTTTGGAACATCATAAGATTCAACCTGATTCAATCAGGACAGCAATTCTGAAAGTACAAAGCTCATATTAGGTGTTTTCTGCATCAGTTCGTGGAACAACAAGAAATTCAAAGTGACACTTCTGAAATAAAACAAGTATTAAACAAACAGCTATTATAGCACATTGGGATGAAGGCTTTGTTTTAGGCACATGCAAGATTAATTAGCATTAAAGAGCTTGATATTTTTAGTTACTTTCTCCTCAACTGAAAATTGTAAAAATAATTGAACTGAAATAATTGAAAATTACAATTGCAGTGCTTATGGACCCTTAAGTATCACAGTGCTAGTGGGTACCTGTAATTGTTGTATAAAGCATAAGACCACTAGATTTATAGCTGTGAGCAGTTTCACTAAAATATCAAGTCTCTCTTTCCAGAGTTTTCCCATTTCAGTATTTCAAAATTCTCAGTCTTCTCCAACACTTTTTAAAGGAAGGATGAAAAAATTACAATAAAATAAAATTTATTCTTTATGTTGGTATTATTATTTTTCTTATTACTGAATGTTAAAGTTGTTACATAATGTGAATTAACAAGAGAATATCAGAAAAAAAAATCAGGCAAGTTTCTGTGATATTTTTGGGCTCATGTCGCTCCCTGAGGAGATGAAAGTTGGGATAAGTTCTGGTCTTAAAGTAGGTTAGGCAACACTCATTCCTATTTTAAGAAATAACTGTCTACCAAGCTGGTCTATGTATTTACTGGAAGCAACTCCTTTAGAAGTATTTTCTGACTAATAGAAGACTTTATTCGTTATTTTCTAGAATGTTCTCAAAATCCTATTATTTTTATGTTGCAACCTTTAGTATTTTCAAAACTGGAAAACTAAAATTTTAGTGAAGATTTAAATGTAAGGTTAGTATAAACTGCAAGGATCTGATTTTCTAAGATAATTTCCTCAACTCTTAGCAACTTTAATTTAATTTAGATGAACCCGTAGATACTACATAAGTACATACAATGGTATGGGTAAGTACTGTTCACATCAGTCATGTTGTATTTAACAGAAAATATTCACAGTGACTTTATTTTATTTTGATTAATCAGACAACAAAAATGGCATATTTTGTTCCTTCAATGTTTCGTTCCTGCAAGAAATTAAAAAATTAATTTGGTTAATTATTTTTGGCCTCATTTTTCAATTATAAGATGTTCTAGCCTAGTTTATCTTGAGGTAGGCTCTGTGTGCATTATGTTACAGTAATTGTCCAAAGATTGCCTTCTTTCACCAATATAAATTGCCAAGTCTTTTAAAACTAAACTTCTTTAAATTTTAAGGTAATAGGATAACTATGCTGGTGAAAAGGAAAGAAAAGAGGGAAAGAATAAAAAAAGGGAGGGAGGCAGAGAGGGAAGCAGAAAGGGAGGGATGCCTTTAATGGTTGAATAAACCTTTCATCATCTCTACATTTACCTCGGAAAGCATTTCTTGTCTAATGTATACTTATTATACAAAAGCACCTCTATCATCATCTTGATCTACCACTGCCCAAGTCATACCCTACAACATAGAATAATCCTCTCCCTTATTTTTGTGACCTTCAGTAATTTCAACCCTTCCAGAGATTTGTTGCTTCTATTGCAATTTGGCCATGACTATTCTTTCTGCTGCCTTACCATTCACTTTTTAGCTGAGTATTTTCTCATTAGCTGGATCATCTGACTTAGAACAGATCCTGTTCTAAAGTACGGTAATGCCAGATTTATGCTATGATCTACAGTCTCATATTGGAATGCCTCTATTCTTCCCCTGGGAAGCCTGTGAATCTCTTGCTCACCTCTCCAAGAACTCAGGAGTCACTTCAGGTGGTAGGCGTTTGAAAGATAATCAGTATAGAATTTTGTTCTGCCATCTCTTTCCTTTATGCCATCTAAGTCATTCCTCAGCCTTGTTTTAGGCATAGCCAGGACTTACAATTAAGTTGTATGGCTTGATGTTAAAATCCGTACAAGTAGATTTCTCTTCCGTCTTAAAACCTGTTCTTAGATGCCTTCTGAGGCATCAGTATAAACATACAAGCAGCATGCAGTTAAAACATTAATATTTTCACTGAGTGACTGTTGGGATGTTAGTTTTCAGTCTGCTTTTACTTTCTCAGCTCTAGCTGGAAATGCACTGTCTCTTGGACTTTAACCTAAACATTGTGAGGGTGCTCACATTGCTGGTCCTTGGCAGAAACACCACTATAGCCACAGCTTATACAATGGGAAAATAGGCCCTGTGAGCGTCTTAGGGGGAGACACCCAAAACTGTCTGAAAGTGCATTTACCCTTCACTGATTATGCAAAAGTAGAAGGCAACCATCATTAAAAGAGCAACCAGAGGATTACAAAGAGATTTTTGACACAGTAGCCATCACCTTGCTAGAGCAGGTCACCGGTCAGCCTGTCCCATCTGGGTGCAGGTGGGCCTCATGGGGACTCTCTCACTAGTGCATGGGTCAGTGTGTGCAGGAAACAAGCAGCATGGGGAATGACACACTTGCCCCACAAGGAGGGGTGTGCACAAGGTGATCTGCCTGGGGTGGAGAGTGAGCTCGTGACACTCACAGGTTGGGCTGGGGGTTAGTTGTGGGGGGGACTTCTTGGGATGAGTTATAAATCATATTTAAAAATTTGAAGGTATGTAGTAATACTTTGTAAGTATTCTATTTAACTATATGTCATTAGTAAATCTATCTTTATATATATATATATATTTGATAATTATTTGATTTAGAGTGCATGAAGTGATCATTTTTCCCCAGGGTCAACATCTAACCTATTTAAAAGACAGCAGTACTGTTTCAGACTGATGAGTGAGCTAGGTTAGTGTAAGCCTTCATGCTAGTGAGAGGGTTTACTGAATCATTATGAAAAAAGAGAAAAGAAAATAAATCGTTATTTTGATGGTGAAATCGTTATTTTGATGGATGGAAAGGTAGCCCATGCAGTGGTGGTTCTTTCTTTCAAGAAAGTTTATATATTTCTTATCAGCAAATTACAGCTAAAACTGTGACTCATATAAATTTCATTTATAAATTTCAAGAAAAAAGTGCTTTCCCAGCCTCTTTAGATAGTTTTTTATTTTTTATTTGTCTGTATATATTTTTTTAATACCTGATTTTAAAAGTGCTGTTTTGGTATGAATCTGATATTTCATTCTCTATGGACCATTTTTACGATTTAATCACTAGGAAAAAAGACTTCTTTCACTTCAGAAAATAAAAAATATTCCCTATTTATAAGAGAACTGGAGTTCCCTGGGGTTGGCTTAATAAAATGCTGTAGCTCAAACAGTAGAATTATATGTTACGAATATGAAGCACAGATAACTATTTGTAGTAGTCTCCTCAGTAGCATTGCTATTTTTATGTTGTTTCACAGTTTTTGTTAAAGTTCCTAAAGAGGTTTGCCTTGACATGTGAGTGTGTGTGCCATCTGTTTAAAAAACAAAACAAAACAAAAACATACAAGAAAGAGATGTAAGAGATATTTCAGAAATTGTGGGAAAATACTGATATAGTTAATTAAAAATGAATATATGTAAAGAAGAAGAGTTTGTGGAGAATCTCAGAAGAAGTACTTAAGCAACCAAGGTCCTTAAGAACAATATGTCTATCCATGTCCTGTGGGCATCTCTGTTACATATATTTCTCTTGGAAATTAAAATTGCTTTTTGGATACCATACCTGCAGCAATGCCACAGTTACCACAATATACATTTTGTTTTCTTACTTGGCTCATTAGAGTGTTAAACATTGTCTCAGACAGTAGCAATGTCTTTTTCACAGCAGTTCATTAGACTATAGCTGGTCAGTTCTATCCATTGACTGGGTAATCTGCAATGCATTGTATTTATATAAACTTAATAGTTAAAACACAGAATCAGAGCAACAACAATAAAGAATCTGCACAGGCTGTCAATATATGTGTTCAAGAAAACTACTAGATGTTTCGTCACCTGTCCACTAGAGAAATGTTAGATTAGATTTTTCTCATTTTCTAAAAGGATTTTTTTAAAGTTTCCACATAATAAAAAACACAGGGAAAAAAAAAAAAAGAATTGATCTAAACAGTCCATAATACAGATCACATGGTGTTATCTGAGACATCTTATCACAGACAGTTGCATTTTCCATCTTCTGGATTAAGATATGCATATTACCATACTCAAAGATTTTTGACATGTCAGTGAATGTCTTACCTGTATATCACTACAAATTGGTTAATAAAGACAGCAGAAACCATTTGCTCTCAGGAATACAAAAGAGTGATCTTGATTTTCAAGCAAAAGAATAAAAATTAGAAATAAGTAATGAAAGAGAAAAATGGAGATAAAAGAAAAAAAGATCGTAAGATTCACAGTCTTCCCCTCCACCATTCTGTTTACACTTCAGATGATTTGAACATGACTAACTTCTTTTTAGGTACAGCTCCTTCTTTCAAACATTACCCTTTCAAAATTAAAGTCAAATTCTGTCTTTGCAAGAAATTATATCTGCTGTTGTATCAGTGCAAAGTAAAGGCTTTGCAAAATGACTAGCTAAAAAAAAATCATGTCCTTCAGTAGGTAATGCTGGTGCTACTCCAGCAGAAAAGGCATATTGAATACATGAAGTTACATTTTTTAGAGAAGTTGGCAAGTAGAAAAGTTCAGTATTAGTTCAACAAATGAGACAGGCTGGTGCAGACAGAGTTAAAGTTTACTCACAATAACAAAAAATGTTAAGTTAGTGTTAAGAAACTGCCTTTCTACTGCTTGAAAGCATAACACTGTAATGTTTTTACCTATGTCTTTCCCCAACATATCCTCCATCAAAAAATGAGAAGGGGGCAGAAAATGAAGACTAGCAGTACCGTACAGAAGTTGCAAATTGTCAAGAAAGCAGAGACTCAAAGAAATTACAGGAAGACTGTGCAGATTTCTGGGCAGCAAATAGAAGAGGATCTTGCTTCCAGTAATGCAGTGCAGCACGCTGAGTTTGTGTTACTTGCTTCAGGGTAGTAAGAGTTCATAAAATCAAGCTGGTTACACAGCTATAGATCCCCTATAATGCAACATTTACTTTTTTCTTTGCCATAGGCAATAGATTTTCTATTATTGAATGTGAACTAATGAACTAGCAGAACAAGTCCAAGCCATCACCATCTCCTAAATGTGTTTCCAGGCTGTAACAAACAGGGTAGTGGATAGCGTGCCACCTGCCTGACACTGCAAGCCAGCTTTTGGAGGATGCTCTCTATGTTTGCACTGCTTGCTGCTGGTGCTCCTCTCCTTTTCAAGCACATTGTAAACATGCCCAGCGTACAAATCTTCTCAGCCCACACAGGGATGTGACAGCCACTTAACAAACCACAGTAGCATTACAGAGCAATCCAGGAAATAAATTTTCATGCAATCCTATTAAATATCTTTATAGACTGCCTTTCTCTGAATAGAAATGTGGTCTGACCACCAAAGCTGAAAGTCTGTGCGATCCCTACCACTCTAAACTTTATAAAACACTTGTACCAAGGCAAAGCAGGTTAAAACAGACATAAAATCCTACCCTTCTGATTATACAGCATTTACTACTCACCTCTTACAGATGTCAGAAATTCCAAGTTAGGGTTTCTACCTGTGAAAACAAAGAGCCTGAATTAGGAAAGCAGGGGTTTCATCTTGTTTCTTCTCTCTCTTTAATGCATACCCTAACTATTGAGTTGCTGGCTATTCAGATGTGGTTTGGAATTGGTTTCTTTCCCTGTCTGGTTTTAACCAGAAATTTAATTTTGAACATTGATCATTGAGAAGCTGTTGAGTACATTCCCCCCCCCCCCCCCCCCCCGCCCCACAACAACAACAACAACAACAAAGCTGTGAATATAATTTTAAGATTAATGGGAAACAATCTCACACAGCAAAGTTAATATTTCTGATCATAAGGAACCCTGGTTTCTGACTACGAAAACAATTACTACAGCATTTTGCATTCTGTGTAGTAGAGGTTGTATCAAAAGCAGCTTCAAGATGGACAGAGAGAATTATGCAAATAATTGCCTTTCAATTGTACATGCAACGTACATGCAATGTACATACAAACATAGAACTTGAGGATATACTTCTAAATGAAACTCTTGAATCATAGTCAGTAGAAAAATAGAGTATTCAATATGCACTATGAGCTTGCAACGGTCTTAGAAGTTTTTTGCATGTATTTTCATCCACAGAGGCTTTTAAAGAACTTTAATATGATAAGCTTAGACATTTTCATAATCCTTTACTAAATATCCAACATACCTATATTTCTTGAAGTATTTTGTTAAGACTCAGACATGTTTAGGTGAACCAAACCTTACCATGATTCTAGAGGAAATTAGGCTTGTGCAAACTTGCTTTTGTTAACTCTGGATTTCCTCCCCCTACATTTCAGAACCTGTGGTGGTTTTACCCAGCTGGGCAGCTGAGCTCCACCACAACCTCTCTCTCACTCCCCCTCCTCAAAGGGAAAAGGGGAGAAAATATGATGAAAAAGGCTCAAGGGTTGAGATAAGGACAGGGAGATCACTCAGCAATTATTGTCATGGGCAAAACAGACTCAGCACAGGGAGATCAGAGGAATTTATTACCTATTGCTAACCAGCTAGAGAAGAGAGAAACAAAGAAAATAAACTAAAAACACCTTCCCCCTACCCAACCTCTTCTACCTCCTCCCCCCGAGCGGTGCAGGGGAACGGGCAATGGGGGCTGCGCTTCGTCTCTGCCGCTCCTTCACGGTCCCTCTCTGCCCCTGCTCCCCGTGGGGTCCCCCCCATGGGACGCCGTCCTTCTGAACCGAGCCTGCGGGGGCTGCCCACAGGCAGCAGCTCTTCAAGAACTGCTCCCATATGGCTCCGTACCACGGGGTCCATCCCCCAGGAGCAAACTGCTCCAGCACGGGTTCCCCACGGGCGGCTGCTACCCCCCAGACCCCCTGCTCCTGCGTGGGCTCCTCTCCACAGGCTGCAGCGTGGAGCTCTGCTCCATGTGGGACCCATGGTCTGCAGGGAGACAGCCTGCTCCACCAGGGGCCTCTCCACAGGCCCCAGGGGAACTTCTTTTCCATGCCTGGGGCACTTCCTCCCCCTCCTTCTTTGCTGAGCTTGGTATCTGCAAGGCTGTTTCTCGCTCCTCTCTCTCCCAGCTGCTGTTGTACAGCAGTCTTTTTATCCCCTTCCTTAAATCTGCTCTCCCAAAGGTGCAAACAATATCACTCACTGACTTGGCTCTGGCCAGTGGTGGGCCCTTTTGTAACCAGCTGGAGCTGGCTCTGATCTGACATGGGGCATCTGCTGGACTCTTCTCACAGAGGGCACCCCTGCAGCCCCCTGCTACCAAAACCTCACCACGTAAACCCAGTACAGAACTACTGCCCATTGTAGCCAAATCTGATAAAACTTTGTCTCAGAGATGGTATGCTCCTTCCTTGAAAGTGTAATGGAAGTTGGTAGAGAGAGGAGTGCATTCCTGCTGAACTGATGGAAAGACTGAAAGCAAGCTAGCAAGCTCACCAGTTCCCTGTACTCAAACCAGTCCAGCAGATGCTACCACCACACTGCCGATGGTCTGTCGTTAGTTAGGAGATAACAGACAGAGGTGAGTGCACTGTAGTGTATTTTAGGGGTTATGGAGGAAGCTGGAAGCATCAAAGATATGTAAAAGAACTGCTGTGTTTGTGATGTAAAAGTTAATCGGGAGGAGAAGAGCATAGAGCTCTTGGTGTTGCAACATAAAAAATGTTGGACATAAATCTGAAGGAAAATAAGCTGTATTAGTTCCTGTGAACAGAAAACAAATATATATATAGTGTAATAGACCGCTATGGTTTCCACTGATACATCACACTTAGAACTTAGAAACAGGTCCCCCTTTGCTTGAATTATGTTTGATGAATGCTTTTGATGTCTACAGAATGGACAGGCTAATAAAAGTTAATGTTTGAAGACCAAATGCTTAACTGTATTTATTAAGAGATACTATTAGCTAAAATTCAGCTAGGGTTAGTTAATATATTATTCTACTTATATATCTGATGACATCAAAAAACAGGAATAAATAGATATACTTCATTCAGTTCTGCTTGAGGCCTGATATGGTAGCCATTGCAAGTGGAAGGCACTGCATGACAAGTTAGAACTGTTGATCTGCAGTAGTCTTAAAATATGATAAGGAATGGTTTGTAAAGTTCTTCTATTATACCCATCTGAAATAGAACTCAAATTATACTGTGGCAGGAAAATGTATTGTCTTCATTTGCTATATTGGACATTTTTTACAAAAAGCCTGTCATCATTTAGTGCTCTACATCCTGCAACTGTTTTCAGTGTACCCTATGACACAAACTTCAGCTGAACTATTCAGTGATTTCCTGTCCCTCTATCTATTATGTATGAGCCAAGCCAAAAAAGGAATCCATGCTGCATATGAGCTGGCAAAGTAATACAGCAGATTATATTCAGCTACATGAAATGTGAAAATATGTGGCACTTCTGGGTCTCCTCATTAACACAGCATCAATTCAGCATTGTGAACTGCAGGAGAGGAAAGCCCATTATGAGAAGCAAATAAACGATTTCATCTTTGAGTATCAATATAGGCACGTGTAGTAATGATTTAGAGTCACTTACTCCATCAAATTGTAGCAATGTAACTGCAGGATTTAATGTAGAATCAAACAATATGAATGAAAAGACATAAGTAATTCTAGTTTAAACTACTTCATTCAGATCAAGACACCAGAGTCTGATGTAATGTGATGCAGTGGGACACCATTAATATGGAACCTGGATATGACCAACTTGTATTTTCTTTTTCTGGTTCACTACCTTTGTGGTGCATTGAATATTTCTGCAGTAGTTTAGCTCTACTGGAAGTAACTTTCAAGTGTTTTGCAAAAGGAATGTAGAAATCTAGAGTTTTGTAATCTATTTTTATAGATCTCTTTATTTTTTATTGCTTGGGTATATATAGGCTTTCACTACATAAAAGTATGCCATCATCTGCTGTGATGGGTATTCTCTTTTATGGAAGTGTAATTGTTTGCTGTTTAATTTCACTGTCAGTATAATTTGCTGTTTAATTTCACTATCACAAACAATCTGTATATGCCAATGTTCTCCTTTTAGGTGGTAAACAGGGTGATGTTTCGTAATTTTTGTTACCCTTAGGCTTCTTTTTCATCACAGTTTTGTAGAAATTAAGGATAACGTCATCAACCCATCTCTCCATCACACCATGATTTTTATTATTTTTTTTTCCAAGTGAGTTCAGAGGATTTTATTTATTTATTTATTTATTTATTTTTCCCCAGCCAAAATGCAGTCAGATGCTCTTTCTAACCCTCACACAGACATGAAATTTGATCAGGAAATGCTAACACAGATCTGACTCCCTGCAATTGGAGTCCACCACTTCTTTGAAACAGAACCACTGAACTAAAGTACCACTGAATAAAAGGGATGGTACATTACCAAATAGTTATGAGGAAGCCTTGAATACCTGCATCCTTGTTTCTCTTGGAAGAGTTGTGTTCCTCTGAGGAAGACAGAAGCAGTTAACTTAGAGAAAAAGTAAGACTTAAACAGTAAATACTACTTTAAAATCCGATATTCAGGATTCCATATGCCAAGTAATTTTTATCCTAAAAATCAGAGGATACATGTCCAGACCAAAGCTCTTAACAAATCTTAAACCTACTAAAATGTAGGTGTATGATCATAGAATCATAGAATCATTAAGGTTGGAAAAGACCTCCAAGATCATCTGGTCCAACCATCCCCCTACCACCACTGTCACCCACTAAACCATGTCCCTAAGTATCACACTGATGTTTCCTTAAAGGCCTCCAGGGATGGTGACTCCACCACCTCCCTGGGGAACCTGTTCCAATGCCTAACCTCTTTTTCTGAGAAGAAATTTCTCCTAATTTCCAACCTGAACCTCTCCTGGTGCAACTTGAGGCCATTTGATGCAGAAGAATAAAAGAACATTTCATCTAAAAGCAGCTAATTAATATCTCTTCATCTTTATAAAATGTCATGAGATGTTTTGTATGATTTTTTGTCTTCTGTGCCACAAAGAACATTGAGCTGTGTTATTCCTTTTATAAAGGCTAAAATCAAGAATTTTGGAAATATGTTCTCCTTCGCTGTCCTAACTTTTTCTCCTTCCCATGATATCTTTTCTGTCATTTCATTGTGGAAATAAAAGAAAGTTCTTCTTTCACTGAAATGGAAATAAATATGAAGGCAGCTTCTTACCTCCATATAGCCTATTCAAGCCTATTCAGTCTTTAAATAAAATGTTTCATTTGATCACCAAGATGATAAATTAAAGTTACTTTCAGATATCCCATCCAATTGTTTATATTCTATGTTCTACCAAATATGCCCCAAAAGCTCTTTAGTGTCATTTTGTCTTGCAGCCTTGCTTTATGTCAAAAGTTTGAATGCACCTATCCTTCTCAAAATAAATTAATCAGCTTAAAAATGTCCAAGAAAAAGATACCTCATTAGATTTTTTTTTTTCAAGTTCAGCATGCTTCGACCACTTCCTATTCCATTCTGAATATAATTCATCTCCTGAGAGTGAGAAGGGAATAATGAAATGCCACTATGTCACTGAGACAAGGACAAAAAAAAAAAAGGTTCAATCTCTGAAAATAAAACCTTTAATAACTATGAAATGGATTTAGCACTTAAATAACTGAGAGAAAATGGATGATTTTCAGTATGATTATTTCCTCACATATGAATTTGATAAACTTACTAAACTTGAAAATCTTCAATTGTATCTTGAGGGAACTGCTGGAGTAACAAACAATAGCTTTGAATCACGGAAAAATAAGTATGTGTGACCTCAGAAGCAAATTTAAAATTCATTTGATGAACAGTCCATGAAAATATTGAATCCACAAATCAAATGGATGAAGAACTTTTATGTATTTATTTAAATTTAAAAAGTAATCTTTCAAAGCTCTATACATAATAACTTTTAACGCTATCCCAGTAATAACGTCTTCATTTTTCTTAAGCGTTTAGCTAGGATAAAACTCTGATACATTTTTTTTTTTTTTTTAAATAATGAAGACAACAGCACATAACTTTCAAATTCAGGGGTTAGATTCAATTGAACCACTTTTAAAATAATGTCAAATCTGATTACAAGTGTACTAATTAAATAATTTAGTTACAGATTTACTGGTGTTTCATTTGTGCCTCAGTTCAACAATGAGAGTCTGTTCCGTATTGTGTATGGAAGAGACTATTCCTGTCCCAGAGTACGTGTAATCGATGGACTCAATGAAAAATGGATGACAGGTGATTGTGATTTGTTTTATAAGCTGCAGTCACTGCATAGCAATTGCTCATCCAGTGGCAAATATTTTACAAGCAACTTTCTCTCATGGCAATATGGGAGTGACTGGGCTGTTCCTGTGAAAAAGTTATTTCATCTTTATGATGTCTCAGTGATTCTTCACATCTCAATGATTTCCCAAATAGAAAGTGTTCGTAAGATAAACGATACACATACATATATTTTTTTCTGTTGACATACATGCAAACTCAGCCTGAGAATCAGAAAGTCATCTTGGTTATTCATTTTTCCTTTTAACACAATAAATAATAATTATTTTAATTTTATTCATATATGCTAGAGTAGCTGATTTTTATGTGGATTGTGCAGATAATATGAAGCTGTCATCTACAGGAATCTACTTCCCCTATTGTTCTTCACTGCTGCTGTAATAAATGTAACAGTGAGAATATTCATTTACTAATGATGCTGACATTTAATCATAATTTTGTAAACTAAGATCAAAGAGAGACATAATTCTTAATTTGCAGGTGTTTCCTGACTAATATTGCTAAATTGAGCTATGTAGTACTGATAAATTTCAGTAGAGAAATATAACATAGATAAGGATCAAATCAATTAACGATACTACTAATTGGTCTGATAAGGAAAATCCTTCAATCTCATTTCTGTATAAGCACTACATTTCTACTGAAAGTACTAAAAACAAACAAACAAACAAACAAACAAAATTTAAAAGTAACACTGCTTGGTTTTTGCTGTAACAGGAAGGTACAAACCTGAGGATAGAGAGTAGATCTGCTTGCTTCAAAATGTCTTTTTTTTGTTTTGTTTAGTCACTTTTTTTTGGTAACATGTGAATTCCTCAAACAAATTTCTTAATAAAATTGTAGTTTAGTATGAAAGATATCAAAAAATTGCCTTGTAAGTATCAAATTAAGAAGCTGAGGTTCCCTGGAGTCCATCTGAAAGTGAAATATAGCAGAGAAGGAAATAACCCTGCAATTAGAATATATCAAGAAATGTATGTAAAACTCCTAGTGCTTCTAGGAGATGAATGTGTATGGAACACTTGTAAGTCTATTAAGTTTTTATGTTATTAAGAGAACTCACATATTTGAAAACTCAATTACTACCAATCTATCTATCTATCTATATAATTTTTGCTTGTCTTACAAAACAAACAGGTTGTTTGCTCGTGTTTGTCCAACATGCAGGTTGAACTGAGATATTTTTAAGGGACAAGAAAATGCTTATTCTGCTGTGAAACAAGTAGATATTTTACAATGTGCCCAATTTGCATTCATTGATTTTCCATTTCAGATTTGAACATCATTGATGTCAAAGGAAATTGGGGAATATTAGCATGAGGGAAAATGAAGAATGAAACAAAAGGCTGTTTAAAGCTAATATTGCAAGCTCAGTCTGACTAGAAAGATAAACCAAGCAGATCTGTTGGGCTTCTTTCCGAATCATATCCTCCTCTTCTGCCCATTACTTCTCCACCAAATCCTGCAAATCAAAATCTATGCCTACATACCACCGGTTACATTAAAGCTGTGTTCAGAAAATTCAGATATGACTGCATCTATGTGAGAAGTTCAGCCTACTTCAGTAGCAAAATACTGCAGCCCACGCTTCTTGTTTTCTGCCATAACACCCATCTCTTGGCTGTGGAATCTGTCAAACAATTGGAGACAAAATGAAAAGGAAACATGCATGTTAATTTATAGCTAAATTTCAGAGATGAATGTGTCCTCTACAGGGTCATTTCACAGGAGAGGGATTGTAGATATTTGAGAAATATTTGTCTTTTTGTATTTCCTACATGGTATGCCCCACCTTATACATTTGTCCTGACAAATAGCGTGACACATCTAATGAATTATAATGAGAATTCTTAGATGCCTTTCTTGTACATGGCTGCATCTAATCTATAGCTAAGACAGTTATAAGCTAAGGGTTCTATAGAAACACTTCACAGTCAACTCAGAGAAGTAGAGAATGCTTGGGTTCAACTCACCTGCCTCTTAGGATCAGAGGTAATATGTTCTTTTTTTTTTTTTTCTCTTAGTGTCTGCAAAAGAGGTACCAGCAACTAACACAAATGTACAGATCTATTTTGTACATGTGACATTTATTCTGTCCATCTGTTTTCATGATGTCAAAATTTCATGAACTCTAGAATATCAGCAGGGACATGAAAGAAAAGAAGGTTATGTTTCAGATATTTTTTAGAATTTGGACTTGAAGCAAGGAATTTGTAGAGTAGAAGTCTTGGGAGAATAAAATCTTGGTTTGAATACTGCTGTTAGAAGGAACGTTGACTTCTGACAATTTTGCTCAGTTTTTGATCCCCCCCCCCCAAAGTTACCAAATCTATGTGCATGCCTAAGGGATTAGACAGAGTGCTGTTTGAGTAGTTTGAGAGATAAATAATTGTCTTTGAGAGACATAGGGTTCAAGAAAAATAAGATCGTATTACCTGCTTCGTTAGGATTTCCGTGTTTGGAAATTGAAAGCAGCTGACTGCTCTCATGGCTCAAGTTCCTGATGCAGAAAACAGGCTATTGATGCTAAACAGATTGTTAATTTGTGTACATAAAATGAAGTATATATGCACCACTCAGATTTGTCTGCATTAAGTTGTATTAATATTGGTGAAATTTTGCTTGTAACTAAGGTTGTGCTGGCAGAGCCTAAGACATTCTAGAAAGTAGGAGGATTTATTTATTTATTTATTTATTTATTTATTTATTTATTTATGTATTTTTGTCATTGAAACTTCTGAGTGCTGTACACCTCCAACCTGGTAGCCTGTCAGATGCTTCTGCTTCAGCCTTGGGTTTGCTCTTCTCACCCCCTCTAATGATCTTATACAGAGGCTACAGGCTTGACAGCAAGCTAATTCTGAGTTCCCATTTAGTACTGAAAAACCTCATTTCTGCAGTGGGCAAAACTGGTGAGTTATTTGTGTCACGTTACCTATAAACTGTTTCTTTATTTTACTTCCAGCAGCCAATATAAACATAGCCAGAAAGGTTGCTGTTAAAGGCAAACTCTGTCTCTACTTGTAGATTTTGTCTCTCAGCATTCAAAAATATTTACGCTGGGTTCAGTGTCTACTATGTTCCTAGTTTATGAAAGGGAAAAGTGGCCAATGGAGTTTGAAGCAAGTGTCTGCCAATCATGTTCTTTCTCTCATAAACAGAATCATCACAGGAAAAAGAAAAAAAAAATAAAAAAAGGGATTGCTTCTGGAAGAAGTAAGTTTTGGTATGATCAAGTGCAGACCTGTGTGGAGCCAGGAGTTGGACTCAATGATCCTTATGATGACCTTTCCAACTCAGGATATTCTATGATTCTATGATTCTAAGTATCTTTTGAATACTGAAATATTGCAAACTGAGGAAGTTCTAACAGAGCCTGCAGGTCTGCTTATATGATGTACTTCTCTGCTTGGCATGCAGAAGAAAAATTTTCTGTGCCTGGGTACATGGTTCACTTACCTCTAGTATAAGGTGTGAAGTGGCTGAGGACAGACTTCTGCAGTGTCTGGAAAGAGAAAAAAGACTGGAAGAGCTTACTGCAAGTTGTGCAGTGGGAAATCCAGCACTGATCTGCTTTCCAGAGCTCCAGAGCTCAGTGGTTTCACAGCAAAGGGGCTCTAGGCAGTGGCCTCCAAGGGTGCCTTGGACTGAGTCCAGCTTCCTTATACTCAGCAAACCCTGAAGCAGATGATAGCCATTGATTTCAGCAGACATTTTTGGTTTTGTAGGGAGGAATTCTTCCCTTTTTAATGTCTTTTTTCCAAAACCAATACACACGAACACCTGCGCAACAGCAGAATCCTTTTGTTCCAAAACAAAAATTAACATGTCCATACAATTTCTTGTTTACAGATGGCAAAGGAGGCAGAAAGAGAGAAAGTGAATTCCCAAAATAATATATGTTATATGATAGCTAATTTAGCTCACTTTATCTGTATATGTGTATGAATTTATGGGAACAAAAAGAGAGAAAAATATGAGTAAAAAAAAAAAAGGAGATAAGAGATCTTTTAGACATAAATTTGAGGGTGTTTGACATAATACATAATTTTACCTTTTATGGTAATAAAGGGATTTGCAAATAATGTAGGAATCATTCAATACAATAGCAAAAAAAAAAAAAAACTATACAAAAAAAAAGTAGTTTCAAGGAAGTTATCATTAGGATTTCAGAATGAATAACAGTCTCAAAACCTCTGAGGTTACTTTTGATCACTAATGTTATCAAGTCCAAGCTTGGCCATTCTTTCAGTTAATTATCGTATGATACAGTTCTTAATTTTCACACCAGTTTCTGGTTTCATTTGACAGTTATTTTCATCCCTGGAATAACTCTGCCTGGGAACCATTTTTATTCAGTGCTAAATAAAATGCAGGGTTCCCAATCTTCCTTGTGCTTTGTTTTTCTAAAAAATAATAATAATTAAGAAAAAGTACACTTTGATACTTCAGAGCTGGGCCCCTAAATCTGTTAGTTGTTCTTGTATTATTAAAGGTACTTAAAATATGTATTGTTCTCTTTGTCCTGCACATAAGACAAACACTCTCTGAAAGCTTATTTTATGCTTTTCTCTCCTTTCAATAACAGTCAATCATAGATGTTAACTTGAGATTCATATAGAAAGGGATCATAATTGCCTTTATTAAGATAGTATTGAAAATTCTCCCAAGCCAGTAAATAAAAGAAGCAGTTATCATCCAGTGCAATAAGATTCAATCAATTTTTTATTTATTTTTATTGGTTATAGATAAAAGAGTGTAAGAGATTACCAAGACCCTGCCCTGTTTAGATTAACAGTACAAGTTGTGTAACAAGCATATTTGGTTATACAAGGTCAGTTTCACTCTTCCTGACACAGGAAAAATGTGGTATACACAAGTAAAACTAAAATTAGCAATGTAAATGAGACATATTTTTAAACAGTAAACCAGACGTATTTTCAAATAGAGAGTGCATATGTGCAAAGGGGAGCACTTAGTACTAGGAAGCTGAAAATTTAGTTTTCTATTGGTACCTCCATCAGTAATGTTTCAAAGCTGCATCTCTCCGGGAACTAACTAATTTTACACACTTTCTGTAGAGTCACAAACTAGAAATCCAGAGGACTAGTATGGCCATGTATGCAAACACAGCTCCTTAATTTATGTAACAGGGCTTCACTCAATTTATTACTGTCAGAGCTAGTGTGCATTTAGAAACAAAATTGAAGCAAAAAATTACCAACGATTCAAAAATCATAGAATCATAGAATGATTTGGGTTGGAAGAGACTGTACTATGTCTGGGTGGGAAGAGACTGTACTATGTCTGGCTAGAATGGAGTTAACTTTCCCCACAGCAGCCCCTATATTGCTGTGCTTTGCTCTTGTAGTTAGAATGGCACAGATACTTCATCGAGGTTTTGGCTATTGCTGAGCAGTGCTGGCACAGCATCTAGACTCACTCTAAACCCATGAAAGCCGGTAGGCTGAGGGTGGGCAAGAGGTGGGGAGGGAACATCACCAGGGCAGTTGACCTAAACTGATCAAAGGTTATCTCATACCATATGATGTCATGCTAAGCTGAACAAATAAAAGCTGACGAAGAGGAAGGAGAAGGGGTAGACTTCCATTATGAAAGCATTGGTCTTCCAAAGCAACCACTACTGAAGTCCCAGATGTGGCTGAACACTGCTTTGGTGATTGGAAATAGAGAATAAATTTCTCATTTTTCTCCTTTTGCTTCCATGAAAAGTTTGTTTTGTTTTGTTTTGTTTTGTTTTACTTTTAATTAAACTGTTCCTTACCTCAACCCTTGAGCCTTTTTGATCATATTTCTCCTGCTGTTCTTTTAAGGGGTATGAGTGAGAGAGAGGTGTGGTGGAGCTCAGCTGTTTATCAATGTGAAACCACCACAGGGACCTCTAAAGAACACCTACTTCCAACCTACCTGCCATGGGTAAAAACACCTTCCACTAAATCAGGTTGCCCAAAGCCCCATCCAGCGTGGCCTTAAACACTCCCAGGGATGGGGCATGCACAGCTTCTCTGGGCAACCTGCTCCATGGCCTCACCACCCTGTGAGTAAAGAATTTCTTCTAATCTAAATTTACCCTCTTTTAATTTAAAATCCTGACCCCTTGCCTTATCACTACATTCCCTTGTAAAATGTCTCTCTCCATCTTATAAGCCCCTTTTAAGTACTGAAAGGCAGCAATAAGGTCTTCTCAGGCTAAACAACCCCATCTCTCTCAGCCTTTCTACATAGGAGAGGCACACCATCCCTCTGAACATTCTTGTGGCCCTCCTCTGGACCCACTTGAACAGGTCCATGTCTTTATTGTTCTGGGAACCCTAGAGCTGAATGTAGTGCTCCAGGTGGAATAAAAAAATCTCGTTGATCATTTTTAACAAAAAGGTTAAAGAACAGATAGAAATTTTGCTTGCAGTTTATCATGACTCAAAAAAAGTGTTTTCTCATTTCTCTGTAAGAATCTACCCAATTTTAACTTACAAGTATTGGGTCTAGTTATATTAACTTGTAAAGCAAATGTGATTAATTAAGTCTTAATTTCAGTGTGATAACTGACATAGATTTGGGGGAGGAATGTTGTTAAATGGACATTAACAGCATGTTTTACAGTTCATTCATCATTCTGGATCCTTGTTTCTGAGCTGCCTCCAATGGTTTTTCATTACTCTTTTTAAACTGCTTGCAAAGTGTTCTTAGTACTACTGCTAAATAAATGGATAAAACAACTGATCCATGCCTAATTAATATTTCCTTTGTTCAGATGTCCAGAGACTGTGACAGTCTTTTTGGTAATAGTGCCACACTAGAATCTGTATTGCATTGATTACCCTCATTACTATATATAATATGTAATTAAATCAAGTATCTGAAAGGTAGATTTAGACAAATACGAGCTAGAAAAAAAATCCATACAAATTTATATTCTAGTTTATATAAGTTGACTTTACTAATCAGTCAATTTTGTTATCTCATTAGAAAGAAAAATAAAGTATCAGAGAAGCTGAGCAAGCTATATTTTTCATTACTCTATGTTGTCTGGCATAAATTATATTAACCTTTTTCAGAATCTTAAACTAACAATTTAACTAACCTAGATTAGAAGGGGCTGCTTCTCTCATGTTGTTTGTATCCAGCTTTTCATGGTTTTCCATTAAAAGTAATTTTTCCACAGTTTTATGTTGTCAGAACCTTTCAAAACGTTACAGTGAATTTGATATAAGTACTATAGACAAAGCTGTCTTCCATTTTAAATTCTATTTAATAAATTATAGTCAAGGTAACAAATATTTCCTTAATTCTGTACGTCAGAATGAAAACTGGTATTACATAAACATATTCCTTCAGCATTTACTCCAGAAAACCAGAAGACAAGACTAGGCATTAAATCTATACAAATCAGTCTCTCTTTAATCTAAAGTTCACTGGTACTATTTAGTTAACACCTTGGAAGGAAATCCAGAATTGCACAAAGGAGGAAAAAGAGAGAAATACAATAACAGAATCATATAACTGGAGAAGAAATGGTTTAGAGGAATAACTCAAACATATTCTGAATGTATTTCGGTTTTGCCTATAGCATAACAGACATCAGAAGGGAACTCAATGTAGTATGACTACTAGTAATAATATTTTTTATAATTGACTTTTTTTTTTTAAATGATCCCCAGGAAATTTGCATTTTGAGTATACTGCTGCTGCTCCTCATGTTCATATTTCGAATTCTCTGAATTGTATTTCTGAGACAAGAAGCAGCAAACTACAGGCACAAATGGAATTATGTGAGCAGGATTCCCTTGGTACTATTGCAACTTTCAAAAGCTCAGACTGTCCTTATTATAAAGTCATTGAATAAAAAGAACGTTTATGTTATAATAAACTGCTATACAAAATCAAGGGAAAAGAAACTTAACAAAGAAGAAACTAACCAAGCTCATTCTTTCTTTCTCTTCGCTATTATTATTCAGGTACTTAACCGTGAGAAATTTCTTCTGTTAATTGGAACAGTGACAATAATTCCAGCTAGCCTTCAGGGTTACTTTCTTGAGTAAGGAAGGAATGTTTTGGCATTCCTACACAGTTGTCTTCTCTTTCACACTTACAGTTAACAACTTGCATTTAATTCCATTTCTGTTCATGTGCTTGCTTGAAATATGATTCATTCTAGCGGAAGTTGTGGTTGGAAAGGACTTCAGAAATGATTCCTTGCAGGTGTCCCTGCCCATGGCGGGGGGTTGGAACTAGATGATGTTTAAGGTCATTTCCAACCCAAGCCATTCTATGATTCTATGATTATATAAACTTCAGGTAATGGAGAATCTATGAGCACCTAAGGCTGAGTAAACAACTGAAAAGTTTACAAAGAATGTCAAGGTTTCAGGATTTGTTTTCATTCAAGTATAAACAATAATATGCTTGGATTCCAAAATGCTCTGTCAAAATAGAAGCCCACTAACCTGAATCTTTTGGGATTGTTTTGGAGCAATATTCATATAAATGTTTTGTTGCTGTTGTTTTGTTGCTGTTGTTTTGTTGCTGTTGTTGTTATTCTTGTTTTGTCCTAATATTTCCCACAGAGGTCTGTCTGTCTCTGTTGTCAGAAAAGAATGAAAAACAGAGAGAGGGGAGTAACCAAAGGGCAGTTTGTAGTACTTCCCTCCTCTTCCTTTTTTTCCCCTCAGTGGATTATAAAAGGAACTGAGAAAGTTTTATTGACTAAATTAGGTCCCTCTAGATAAGTAGTATGAATATTTCTTTCTCCTTTTATTTCAGTAATTTAGAATGGAGTTTTCATAGGCAGAAACCAATTTTCTGAAAGTCTTAATTGATGCTGGAGTCACATAGATCACTTAGATGGCCTTCTGCAAGCCTCAGCTATATGGCGCCCTCCATGCTGGGCTTTAAGGGGATGAGACAAGGTTTACAGCCTATTTGCTTCCCAATTCTTTTCTTTTTTTTTCCTTTTTTTTTTCTTTTTTCTTTTTTTTTCAGAAAACAGGATCCCCAAAGCACCCAACCCCCTGGAAGGCAGACAGTTTCAGAGTTTACAGGCTCATATCCCAGTGAAAGAAAGATAAAGGGGAAGTGGGAAGTGGCTGACCTGACAGAGAAGTTAATAAGGTGAGACTCAAAGAATATTTTACTAAAAGACATGCAGTGTCTTCAGCCTACTGATCTCTAGTTAACTTTTATAGAATGCATTAAGTTCCTTCCCATGGATCACTTGGATAACACCAAAAAGGTATTTTCCAAAGAAACAAGAATTCCTCAGAAAATGTCCCATTGAAAGGATTATTTAGACAGACCTACAGCAGACTAATGAATAGTAACTCCATGAAATCAATATGCTTGTTCTTGTTTTCAGTGATCAAGACATTTGTTTTATAAACCATGGTTTCAAAGTAGAACTCCTCAGTGATTTTCAAATGCCGCGTTACTATAAAAGGAATTCTGCATTTTTAGAATTCTTATGTAGAGAAATGTGAAGGAGTGGAAGTAGGTGTGCTGTCAAATTACCATTTTGATCATAAAAACAATGGTAGACTGCTAAATTCTAATGTGGACTGTAGAAGATTCTAAGAAATATTCATCATAAAATCAATTTATAACAATTGTTTATAGCTTCTGGCTGCTGCTAAATTATCTTCTTAAGAAGGAATACTAGTGCAAGTAAACTTTGCACTGAAGATCATCAAAAAGATGTAACTTATTTATATTTTCTTTTGACTGGTTTATTTTGCAAAGTCACTGCTTTCTCAGCAGCTTAGATCTTGGCAGCTGTCTTCATGAAGGGATGAGATGCTGTACATTAATGATGACATGAGTATTTAACCAGAGGGAATATGAGAGACTGAGCAAAACACTGGCAGATTTAAAATGTTGCTTTCATAGAGGTGGTTTTTTTTTCTTTCCTTTTTTTTTTTTTTTTTTTTTTTCTTGTCTTGTAGTAGAATGTGAGTAGGAGGAGAGAACAGTGCCACCACTTATATTTTAGGAAAGTGTAGACTGGGATAAGGTTGTGATTTTCCTGACATCCAAATATATGGTTCTAGTAGGATAAACAGCAAGAAATCTCATGACTCACTCAGTTCATAAGTTTTCTGAGAAGGAATTGTGAAGAACTTTTTTTATTTTTGTGTCTTTTCATTTTGCACCTTGAATGCTGAAATTAGAATAAACATAGCCTATCTGCCTTCCAAAGAAACCCAAGGAAACATGCATCAAAATATCAGCCACAAATAGAACAAAGCAACTCTCAAAATTCACAGTTGTCTTTATGTTTGCATTTTCTTAATTGGTTATTTTTTCATGACATGATATAGTTTAACCATTCTTTTAAAGGCAGCACAT
Source organism: Anser brachyrhynchus (assembly GCF_964034855.1). Lineage (NCBI taxonomy): Eukaryota > Metazoa > Chordata > Aves > Anseriformes > Anatidae > Anser > Anser brachyrhynchus. Next base: position 151,221,655 of record NC_137694.1, read on the forward strand.
TAAAAAGGAGCTTAACAATGTTACATTAATTCCTGATAACAGACCTGTAGAACAGTATGTACATATTTCAGGAAATGTACACAAGGTTGAATGGATAGCAATACAACTACTCAGGTTTCTCTTCTATTAATAATTTGTGTCAAGATAAATGGAATAAATGGTATTGTAAGGAGACCATTGGAATCAAAAGGAATCATAAGGCATACAACAGTAGTCAATACCACTGTAAGCATCCTATTGAACTGGTTTGTTTAGGGTACTACAAGTAGAACTATGCAGCAGACTCTAACTAAGGCTTGAACGTAGTGTGTCAGCCAGACTTTATTAACTAAAGATGGAAGGGTGTGATGAATCAGTCACAGGTACCAAACTGTTGAAAAGAGAACATTTTATTATTTCAGCAGATTTAGTTATATGGCATTGACCCTTAATATGCTAAACATAATGAACAATTTCTTCTGTGACTGATTATTATGCAAATCATTTAAGACATTATTTTTAACTGTGTGACAGCTTTGAAGAAACAATAAAATTTTGCTGCATAATCTGCTTTCTGCCTCACAGGTATTTCCCACAGAAATGATCATGAGAAATGTAAAGTTTTTAAAATGATGTTATATGCAGGAAGCAGGAAGGCCCTTTAATTATGCCCTTAAGTACAGCATATTTGCTTAATTGCTTAGTAGCCCTTGTATCCTGAAAATTTAATTAAGTTATGATTAACTATTCATTATAATATTTTCCTGTTATTATTCAGTACAAGCTGCACATTAACTTTTGAAGTCTTTATCATGTTTGGAATTAAGCAACCGCAATTCTCAGCGACTGCAAAGACCGACTGTGATACTACAATGACTTATCTAACTTCCTTGCTCAATTAATAATACCTGATGCATCAGAGAAATCAAAGCAGCCTGTGCAAAATGGTTGGCAGGTTCAGCAGTGGTGGTTAATCCTGTTTTCTCTACTGGGTCCTGTATTAGACATTGTGCTCTGTTTTCCTGGCCAAGCCTGTTCAAGGTGGGGTGTCAGGAGACAGTAACTGGGGTTTACAGCCCCTTACCCTTCACCTGAATGTGAATGTTCATGCAGAGGAAAAGATGGTGTTCTTTTTAAGCAATAATTAATTAAATCACTGTTTGGGATGTTGTAAACAAAGTTAAATATCCACTTTTATCTTGAAGTAACCCCAACTGAATTCTCACTTCACTGAAGGGCTTCTTAGTCAGTGAGCATGTGCCACTATGGTGGAAGTTCTCTGTGTCTCCTCTCAAAGCTGTGCTTCTCTCTACTGTGAAGAGATGAGTGGTTAGAAAGCTGCCTGGCAGAGAAGGACCTGGGAGTATTGGTTGATAGTCAGCTGAATATGAGCCAGCAGTGTGCTCAGGTGGCCAAGAAGGCCAACAGCATCCCGGCTTGTATAAGAAGCAGTGTGGCCAGTAGGTTTAGGGAAGTGATTGTCCCCCTGTACTCAGCTCTGGTGAGGCCACACCTCGAGTACTGTGTTCAGTTTTGGGCCCCTTGCTACAAGAAGGACGTCGAGGTGCTCGAGGGAGTCCAGAGAAGGGCAACAAAGCTGGTGAGGGGTCTGGAGAACAAGTCTTACGAGGAGCGGCTGAGGGAGCTGGGATTGTTCAGCCTGGAGAAGAGGAGGCTCAGGGGCGACCTTATCGCTCTCTACAGGTACCTTAAAGGAGGCTGTAGCGGGGTGGGGATTGGTCTATTCTCCCACGTGCCTGGTGACAGGACAAGGGGGAATGGGCTAAAGTTGTGCTAGGGGAAGTTTAGATTGGATATTAGGAAGAACTTCTTTACTGAAAGGGTTGTTAGGCATTGGAATGGGCTGCCCAGGGAAGTGGTTGAGTCACCATCCCTGCAGGTCTTTAAGAGACGTTTAGATGTTGAACTTAGTGCTATGGCTTAGTGGAGGACTTGTTAGTGTTAGGTCAGAGGTTGGACTGGGTGATCTTGGAGGTCTCTTCCAACCTAGATGATTCTGTGATTCTGTGATTCCGTGAACTGTAGGTAGAATTTGAGGTCAGCAGTTGGCAGGTCAACACCTGAAATGATGTGCTGAGGTAGTAGGATCTGAGGTCCAAAACTAGGACATTATTACATTAGTTCATCTTTGGTGCAGGTGTTAGCATATGGGGCCCCTTGTTTTTGTCATGACCACCAGGTCTTGGAATTCTACTCCAGGCGTCACCCTGGCTTTCTACTCCAATGAATTATGATTATCCTTTATAGAGTGGAGGGATAGCAAAAGGAGACATGCAAAGCTTCTTTTACTCCAGTCCTAGAATAATTTAATAACCTAGAAGAGGAGAGGTGAGGTTGACCCTATTCACTTCCTACCTACTCTCCCAAACATTAGTTGCATTAACGGATTTACAAGAGGAAGTGTGAGAGGAAAATACTTTTGTGAGAGCTGATAGCTGTGCTCTACTGATCAGCTGATGCATTACTTACAATGATGGTGTTATGTATCAGATATTTTTAGAACTAACAGACAGAATTTGGAGAATTGAGGTGTTTCTAGGGATAGACTAACTAAATCTGAGTTTTCAGTCATCACTTAAATCCTTGAGACCCTTTTTTAGACTTATCCATATATCCTTACCTGCTTTTTCAAGTAATGGAGCAGTCCTGAAAAAATCTGGAATTAAAAATCTTTTGAGAACATGATTTTGCAATGCTAGTGCTATTGCAATGTCAAGTTCTGTATATAATAATTTGAATACATGTTGAAACCAGAAATGTCTTAGTCATGGTCCTAAACTTGTACCCATGGTAGGCAAGTGAAATCAGAAGTGGGAGGAAGGTGGGATAAAACTTTTAAAAGGGGAAGCAATGGAAGTCAGTTCATTCAGCAGCTTTCCTATGACTTGAGGAAGGAACAGATTTTCTTTGACAGAAAGCTTGGTTCTGAAAATCTTACTAAAGTTACTATTTCTCATTCATATTCTGATGGGCATCTTATTAACAGCACCCCCTGAACTTGCAGGGTGCCTGGTCCAAAATCAGTGGGAGGCTTTTTGGAAATTTCACATCCATCTCTTAAATGCTTTTGAATGACAAATTTATTAGACTGAATTAGTGTGTTAGGAAATTACATTATGCTATATATCGTTTTATGATTGATGGTATCAATTATGGAGTTTAATATATAATAGTCTATGCGTTAGCTGATTTACTATACTTTGGGTATATTTGGAGACATTTTATTTAATATTAATTTCTTAACATTTATTTCTGAATAATTAAAACATTTAGTATTGATATTAAACAGTATCTTAATAGTCTTAATATAGGTAAATCCTGACAAAGGGAAGCCTAGATATGTCTCAGCACTTTTGAACCTGTCTATTCAGTATTGTCCAAGGGTAAATTTACATTCAGCATTGTTTTTGCATTTTACTGTAACATTTCTTTATAAAGAGGGATGTGATTAAGGAGTTTTTGATAAACACTGTACATAAAAGGCAGACATTTGTACCTCAGTAATTGTTTTTGATCTGCGTACTTAACAGGCATGAGGTTTATATCAGAAAACATAAAATATTTTTCTACTAGGGCTTGTTTTAGAGGTGACATCAAGCATATAGTTCCATTTTTATTTTTATTTTGTATTTACAAGCCAATTTTTTTATTTGGATTCTACAGCCCACAACTTTTCTAAATGAATGTTTTAGGTCTCTCTTTTATCTGTTATTGACTGGGACACAAATCTCCAGGCACTTACTAATCAAAGGAATTTCTTATTTGTGGATGGTATTAATCTGTGCAGGCAGCTAAAACAACGATTTCAATCACAAGATGAAGCAAATGTGGTGTGCACACTTCTCTAGAAGAGAAAATTCTCCTGTAAAAATAATTATCTTTGTGAAAAATGCAGTACTAAGCTCACTGAGACATAACTCGCCACAGCTCACAAATATTTTCAAATGATATCTGTAGTATGAAGATACTAGAAAAGTTTCTTGATGGTGTAAGCAAATTAAGATCTGGAATTGGTTAAACCTGTTGAGAGGTCTTACTTAAGCTTGCCTTTTATTTCTTCAGAATGTCTTTGTACTAAGAAAGACAATCAACAACAACAAAAAAATAAAACAAACAAAACCAACCAACTAAACAACAAAACTAGGGCTGTGTCAAGTTTGTCGAGTTTGAGGTATATTTTGTTTTGAGTGGGTGTCTGTGTGGGTGTGTACAACATACTGCCAAACATGAACAAATAAGATCCAGTTACTGGGCTTGCTGATAATGTAGCCAAAGTGTTATTAAAATCTCTAATTACTTTTTACTAATTTACAGTCACTAGGAGTGCTGAAGTGCACTATTTTTGATGCTTCTAGAAAGGCAACCAGCCACAAAACAGTTGATGAAGTTTTAATTTTGTATGGATGGCAATTATCCATGAGACTGTATTTAATAAAGCTACTAATATTATAGGTGAACATTGGGTTAACTCTTGCAGAAAACAATGTTAACAGTATCATACATAGGTTAACAATTACTTGAGCAGACAATATCCTAATGCCAGGTAATATATGAACTAAAGCCTAATCTGCATTTTTTTACTCATAATTCTTATGATAAGTTCATTACAAAGCTGAAAATATTTTATATTTACATTCTTCTTTCTTACATTCATGCCTGTTCTGTAAAACCACATCATATTGTGGGGGAATATTCCAAGCAGAAATTATTTACAAGCTCTATAGAAATTTTACTTTTCCTATGTGCTTTCATTGCCTGTCTATGGACAATGAAAGGCATCATGCAGTTTTTGCTCTAACATGAACAGACTTCAATTCATTGACTTGAAGCCCTGACTAGCAGTGAGTTCTCCACATTGTCAGGAGTTGCGGGCTGGAACAGCTTGTGGCTGAATTTGCCTATCTCAAGAAAAAACTATTGCTTGGCTGTTCTGTTCCTGCTAGTCAGGGAAACAAACAAACAAACAAACAAACAGCATATGCAGAGAAAAAAATCACAAAGGCCAAAGCCCAGCACAAGCTGGGCTCAACCCAGCCACTCAACCTGGCCACTATGGTTAAGAATAACAAAAAAATGTTTATATATATATATATTAACAGCAAGAGGAGGGCCAAGGAGAATCTCCATTCTTTACCGGACGCAGGGGAGAACATGATTACTGAGGATAAGGAAAAGGCCGAGGTTCTTAATGCCTTCTTTACATTTGCCTTTACTAGCCAGACCACTTATCCTCGGGGCACTCAGCCTCCTGACCTGGAAGTCTGGAAAAATGAGCAGAAGAAACCCCCCACAGTTCAGGTGGAAATAGTTAGAGACCTGCTGCTCCACCTGGACTGTCCATGGGGCCAGATGGGATCCACCTGAGGGTGCTGAGGGAGTTGGTGGATGTGGTTGTGGGGCCTCTTTCCATCATCTATCAGTGGTCATGGTCATCCAGAGAGGTCCCGGATGACTGGAGACTTGCTAATGTGACGCCCATCTATTAGAAGGGTCGCAAGGAGGACCCGGGGAACTACAGGCCTGTCAGCCTGACCTCGGTGCCAGGAAAGGTGATGGAACAAGTCATCTTGAATGCAATCACGCAATGTATGTGGGACAGCCTGGGGATCAGGCCCAGTCAGCATGGGTTCATGAAAGGCAAGTCCTGCCTGACCAACTCATCTCCTTCTATGACTGGGTGACCCGCCTGGTGGCTGAGGGAAAACCTGTTGACCTAGTCTACCTAGACCTCAACAAGGCCTTTGACACAAGTCTCCCACAACATTCTCCTGGAGAAGCTGGCAGTCCATGGCTTGGACAGGTACACTTTTTGCTGGGTTAAAAACCATCTGGATGGCCATGCCCAGAGAGTGGTGGTGAACGGAGTTAAATCCTGCTGGCGACTGGTCATGAGTGGTGTTCCCTGGAGGTCGGTGTTGGGGCCCATTTTCTTTAATATCTTTATTGATGATTTGGATGAGGGAATTGAGTGCACCCTCAATAAGTCTGCAGACGCCGCCAAGTTGGGGGGAAGCGTCAATCTGCCGGAGGGTAGGAAGGATCTGCAGAGGGACAGGATGGGTCAATGGGCAGAGGCCAATGAGCAGAGGCCAATGGGCAGAGACCAATGGGATGAGGCTCAACATGGCTAAACACCGGGTCCTTCACTTTGGCCACAACAACCCCATGCAACACTACAGGCTTGGGGGAGAGTGGCTGGAAAGCTGTGCAAAGGAAAAGGATCTGTGGGTGTTGATTGATGCTCACCTGAACATAAGCCAGCAGTGTGCCCAGGTGGCCAAGAAGGCCAATGGCATCCTGGCTTGTATCAGGAGTAGTGTAGCCAGAAGGACCAGGGAGGTGATCATTCCCCTGTACTCATCTCTGCTAAGTCCACACCTTGAGTATTGTGTTCAGTTTTGAGCCCCTCAGTACAAGGACACTGATGCCCTGGAACGTGTCCAGAGAAGGGCTACGAAGCTGGTGAAGGGCCTGGAACACAAGTCCTATGGGGAGCAGCTGAGGGAACTGGTGTTGTTTAGTCTGGAGAAGAGGAGTCTCAGGGGAGACGTTATTGCTCTCTACAGCTACCTGAAAGGAAGTTGTGGGGAGCCGGGTGTTGGCCTCTTCTCGCAGATAACTAGTAATAGGACTGGAGGGAATGGCCTCAAGTGGCACAAGGGGAGGTTTAGGATGGAAATTAGGAGACATTTCTTCTCAGAAAGAGTAGCCAGGCATTGGAACGGGTTGCCCAGGGAAGTGGTGGAGTCACTGTTCCTGGGGATGTTTAAGGAAAGGTTGTATGTGGTGCTTAGGGAGATGGTTTAGTGGGTGACATTGGTTAGTAGGGTGATGGTTGGACCAGATGGTCTTGAAGGTCTTTTCCAAGCTTAATGATTCTATGATTCTATGATCAGTAGAAAAAAGCATGACCAAAAAAGTAGTAATGGCCCACTGAAGACAGTTGGCATTGCAAGGCTCACATCCACCTGGTTCAAATCACTCACTCTTTATAGGGAGTGGCCCTGTTCACATTGCCTGTTTGGACCTATTCCTAGCCTGTGTTGAAGAACCATTTGGGAAAAAGTAAAAAAAAAAAAAAAAAAAAGCTGCACAGGCCAAAGCCCCATACCAGAGACCATGTTGTCACTTCTACATTATGAAGTCTAGACTCAAGCCCATGCATTCACATTGCTAAGTTGAAATGTACACATATAGCTTGAACATTTCTGGAGCTATTCACTTTCATGTATATATCACTTTATTTTAGATTTCCATATGTATTCTGGATAACTCAAAATTGATTTTACTACACAAAGTGTTTTCCAAAAATATCTGCTCTACCTATAAGCTAACAAAGTACTGAATTAAAAGAAATTCTAAACTAGGCATAACAACATAAATGCAACAGGAGCACAGTTTGAAGTTTTGTCTTCTAAAAGGATAAAGTATGTTGATTACATAAGCTTTAATTTGGAAGAGGACCATTTCACTTGAATTACTTAATGTTTAACTGAATTTTAGGTCACTAACAATTTGAACATCTAACAAAATCTTTCTGTTTCCTCAGGAGACTCCTGACCTATCATCAACTCAAAAAAAAAAAAAGAAAAAAAAAGCGCCAGAAGTACAATAACAGTTCAGGTCCTTTCCATGACTCTGCTTATGGAAAATTTTCACTAACAAATCAAAGACAAGCTTTCATGTGCTTCGTATGTTTATGTTGCTATGAATCCAATGGATATATTTTGAATAATGGTTTGCCTTCATTTTATGTCCTAAATTTTTACATCCTAAAGTTCATTTACTTATGTGATCAGCATAGAAGTGTCCTGCACATGAAACCAGGAATATAAAAATAAAAATGATATAGTGTTTTTCAGTCTCTAAGGGAATAGGGAGTGTACTTTTTATCTTTCACTTTGTACCGTTACAAGGGAAAGTTTATTTAATAGGTAGAAAGGATAAGTATCATGCATTTTGCTTTTCTTGTTTTGTGCTTGTTTGTTTTACCAGTAGAACTAGAAGAGTTTACATGGCTACATTATTACAAAAGTGTTGTTTGAAAAGTGAATTTCTACTGGGAAATCAGTTCAAGTTAAGATTTTATTTAGTAGAAGGTCTAGGCTTGGAATATTTCATTCATAAAAGGAGTGAAGTCATGAAATGCATTCATTTAAACAATGAATGGGCAGGTTTTGATTACATTGTCATTTTGATTACAAAGATTGAAGAAATATGCAATACAAATATATTAAAATACTAATTTTACTTATCAGGATTTTAGGAGGCAATCAGATGGTAATGGATGTGCCAGAATGACTTAAAAGTAACTGATAAAATATGTTTTTACTGGCACCTTTCAAATTTTTCTCTACGTGGGCAAAGGAAAAGCATATTTTTGACCTCAATATTTAGTAGTGTCAAGGTGTTAGTTTGGTGTAAAATCACTTAAGGCACTCCAACTGGAAATTACAAACGAATGCAAGCACAGATAGATGAGAAAATAGAATAGAATAGAATAGAATAGAATAGAATAGAATAGAATAGAATAGAATAGAATAGAATAGAATAGAATAGAATAGAATAGAATAGAATAGAATAGAATAGAATTAGAATAGAAGTTGGAAGAGACCTTCAGAGATCAACTGCTCTAACTGCCTGACCATGTCAGGGCTAACCAAAAGTTAAAGCGTATTTTGAGGGTATTATCCAAACGATTCTTGAACTCTGACAGGCATGGGGCATCAACTACCTTGTTAAGAAGTCTGTTCCATTGTTTGACCACTATCATGGTAAATATTTTTTTCCCAATGTCCAATCTGAACCTTCTCTGTGTTCCCCCACATTCTGTCATTGATTACCAGAGAGAAGAGACCAGCACCTCCTTTTCCACTTCCCCTCCTCAAGAAATTGTAAAGAGTAATAAGCTTGCCTCTTAGCCTTCTTTTCTCCAGACTAGACAAGCCAGGTGTCCTTATCTTCTCCTCACATGACATGTCTTTAAGCCCTTTTACTCACTTTGCTGCCTTCCTCTGGACACTTTCAAACATCCTAATATTTTTATATTGTGGAGCCCAGAACTGCACACAATATTCAAGGTAAGGCTGAACCAATGCTAAATATAATGGAAGAATCACCTCTTTTGACTGGCTGGATATGCTGTTTAATACATCTCAAAATGTGTTTTGCCCTCATGGCTGCCAGGGCACATTGCTAACTCATGTTGATCCTACTGTTGACCAGCACCCCCAGATCCATTTCCGCTGAGCTGCTCTCTAGCCACTCATCTCCAAGTACAGCATTACTCTGTCCTAGGTGCAAAAACTGGCTTTTACCTGTGTTAATGTTCATGCCATTGCTGATTGTCCAATGGTCCAATCCATCCAGATTCCTCTATAAAGCCTTTGTCTTCTAGAGAGTCAATAACACCTCCCAGTTTAGTATCATCAGCAAACTTGCTAAGGATGCATTCCACTCCTATAACCAGAACATTAATAAGAATGTTGAACAGAACTGGCCCTAGAATTGAGCCCTGGGGAACACTGCTACTGACCATCCGGCAGACAGATGTAGCCCTATTCACTACTACACTTTCAGCTCTACCATTTAGCCAGTTCATCACCCAGCATAGCAGGAACCTGTTCAACTCACAGCTGGTCAATTTATCCAGAAGGATGCTGTGAGGGATGGTAATAAGGTCTTACTAAAATCCAGAAAGATTACATCCACCACCTCATCCACTAAGCAGGTGACCTTATTGTAGAAGGAGATACTTAACTTGCAAAAGACATAAAGGATAATAAGAAGTTTTTGTTTGTTTCTTTGTTTTTAAGTATGTAAACTGTAAAAGAAAGACTAGAGATAATGTGGGTCCCCTGCTGAACATGGTGGGTCTCCTGATAATGGAGGACGCTGAGAACGCAGAGATACTGAATGTCTTCTTTGCTTTGATCTTTGCTTCAAAGACTCCCCCCCCCTCCCCCCCCCCCCCCCCCCGGGACTCCTGGACCCTGAAGGGAGGAGAAAGAGTCTGGGAAGTGGAGATCTCCACTGTGGTTGATGAGGGAGTGGTTCAGGAACATCTGAGTGCGCTCAACGCACACAGATCCATGGGTCCCGTTGGGATGCATCCATGTGTGCTGAGGGAGTTAGTGGAGGTGATCGCCAAACCACTCTCTATCATCTTTGAAAGGTCCTGAAAACAGGAGAGGTGCCTGAAGACTGGAGGATAGCCAGTGTCACTCTGGTCTTCAAGAAGGGCAAGAAGGAAGATCTGGGAAACTACAGGCCAGTCAGTCTCACCTCTGTTCCTGGAAAGGTGTTGGAACAGCTTGTTCTGGATGCCATCTCCAAGCAATTGGAAAAGAAGAAGGTTATGAGGAAGGTCGGCATGTATTCACCAAGGGGAAGTCGTGCTCGACCAACCTTGTAGCCTTCTATGAAGGCATCACCAGCTGGGTAGTTGTGGGGAGAGCAGTGGATGTCATCTACCTTGACTTTAGCAAGGCTTTTGATACTGTCTCCCACGACATCCTGCTAGCAAAGCTGAGAAAGTGTGGGATAGACGAGTGGACAGTAAGGTGGGTTGAGAATTGGCTGACTGGCTGAGCTCAGAGGGTGGTGATCAGCGGCACAGAGTCCGGCTGGAGACCTGTGACTAGTGGTGTTCCCCAGGGGTCGGTGCTGGGTCCGGTCCTTTTCAACATCTTCATCGATGACCTTGATGAGGGAATAGTGTCTGCCCTCAGCAAGTACACCAATGACACAAAGCTGGGAGGAGCGGGCAACACACCAGAAGGCTGTTCTGCCATTCAGCAAGACCTGGACAGGCTGGAGAGCTGGGCAGGAAGTAACCAAATGAGGTTTAACAAGAGCAAGTGTAGAGTCCTGCACGTGGGATGGAACAACCGCATGTATCAGTACAGGCTGGAGGAAGACCTGCTGGAGAGGAGCTCTGAGGAGAGGGACCTGGGGGTCCTGGTGGACAACAGGTTGACCATGAGCCAGTAGCATGCCCTGGTGGCCAAGAAGGCCAATAGGATCCTGGCGTGCATTAAAAGGAATGTGGCCAGCAGATCAAGGGAGGTGATCCTCCCCCTCTACTCTGCTCTGGTCAGGCCTCACCTGGAGTACTGTGTCCAGTTCTGGGCTCCCCGGTACAAAAAAGACAGGGATCTCCTGGAAAGAGTCCAGAGGAGGGCCACAAAGATGATATGGGGCCTGGAGCATCTTCCCTATGAGGAAAGACTGAGAGACCTGGGTCTGTTCAGCCTGGAGAAAAGAAGATTGAGGGGGGGATCTCATCAATGTTTATAAATACCTGAAGTGTGGGAGACAGAGGGATTTGGCCAACCTCTTTTCTGTGGTTTGTGGGGACAGAACAAGGGACAATGGCCACAAAATGGAGCACAGGAAGTTCCGCGCCAACATGCAAAAGAACTTCTTCAAGGTGAGGGTGACAGAGCACTGGAAAGTCTGCCCAGGGAGGTTGTGGAGTCTCCTTCTCTGGAGATATTCAAGGCCCATCTGGACACTTACCTGGGCAGCCTGCTCTATGGAACCTGCTTTAGCAGGGGGGTTGGACACGATGATTTCTTGAGGTCCCTTCCAACCCCTACTATTCTGTGATTCTCTGATTCTCTGATTCTTTGAGATCAAATTGGTAAGTCAGAACTTTCTCTTAATGAACTCATGTTGACCATGCCTGATAATAGCTTTGTTCTTTAAATGCCTTTCAATACTCCCCAGCATAATCTTCTCCGTAACTCCCTGAGTAGTCCAGGGTAGTAACTCTGCTGACCTTTTTATTCTTTACACCTTTAATTATGAACTCGACTATTTCATGTTTGCTGTGGCCAAGACAGCCACCTACCATCACCTCTTCCACAAGACCTTCTGTATCCTCAAATAATAAATCTAGGAGGTCACCTATTCTACCTGTCTCACTTGTGATATGAAGTTATTTTCAACATGCTTTAGGAATTTCCCAGATTTGTTTGTTGCAGAAGTATGATATTCCCAGTTTATGTCTAGGCAGTTGAAATCTCTCTTAAGGATGAGGGCAACTTATCCGGAGATTTCTCCCAATTGCCTGTAGAATAGCTCGTCCATGCTATTGTCCTGGGTGAGTGGTCAATAGTAGACACCCATAACAACACCTGTTTTGCTGTCCACCCTCTTAATCCACACCCAGAGGCTTTCTACAGTGTCATCCCTAGTAGCAAAGGCTGAACAGTCTAATCTTTCTCTTACATACCACACAACAACTCCACCTTGCCTGCCCTGTTTATCTCTCTTGAACAGCCAATAGCTCTCCATCACAGCACTCACTCCAGTTGTGCAACTCATCTTACCAAGTATCATTAATACCAGTGATATCATAACTCTGGGAAAGGAATAAAGCTACCGTTTTGTCCCATTTGTTCCACAGAAAAGAAAAACATCTTCCCGAATTAACAATGCACTTACAACAATTACAGCACTTTTGTAGTGGATGAAGATATACTCTTCAGAACAGTTTTAGGTTTAATACAAAAGAGTATACGTTGTCCAAAAGTAACTCAGAGAGAGAAAAACAAACAAACCCTCCCCCCCCCCAAACTTGACAAGGTTCTGTGAAACTCACCAGAAAAATAACTTTTAAAAATGATAATTAAGATATTACTATTATTCAATAAACAATGATTAATAAATAACTGCATCTGTACTTGTATTTGGATCATCAGTAATGATTTAAGTGAGGCTGGCCTTCTCAGTGTGCTCTGAATTACTATCTGAGAGATATGATTTACTGTAGGAATGGCATTCCTTCTACAGCAATGAGACAGAATACCTTTTACCCAAATTAAATGTCTTTTTCTGCCTGACATTATCATCTTACAATGAAACTTTTATCGAAATAAAACCACTTAAAAATACTCTGTCATCTTCTGTCATAGAGGATTTCACTTTGTGTATTTCCTCTGAAATTAAAACAAAATCTTCAGCATTGTTTTATAAGCACTTGAGATATATCTCCAATACAATAGCAATGTGCTCCTGAGTAATAGGACTCTGCGGTTTAATGAACAGTATATTTAATGTTCACATGCCTTTCTGAGAGGACAGTACCAATCTTAAACATCCTAAATAGATTACCATGACTAGCATATTGCTGCTTGATAAGGATGATTGAAATAGAGAGCAAGAAGTATCCAACCTCTGTCCTGTCACATGTATGTGCTTCAAATGGCTCCCACAGAGAGTTCAAAGGTGAGAAAAAAATATTGGTAGGTTCATGCTCAAAAAGAACTGAATGGTATATCCATATGCCACAAAGAATTATCATTTTTTGGAGATTTTAGAGACCTTCCATGTTCTTGATTTGATACACGTATCTGACAGTAAGATCAAGGAGCCTTTGCTCCATTCGTATTAGATATTTTGTAAAGAACACAAACATGGAATTTAAATGAGCTCTGACAGGGGAAGGAGCCGGAAGCAGGTCTAGTCCCCTGGAAGAAAGAGCTGCCAGAACTTCACATCCCCTTTTTTTACAATATTGGAGGCTGCTAGAGGGAGCCTGGGTAGCTCAAAATCTCCCCTGTTATACATAGTCATTTCAAAATCCTGATCAACCTCTAAAAGCTAGAAAAGATAAACCTCAAAGTAGGGTTGAATAAAGGGTTTCCTTTATTCAGTTGTCCTAGACATGTGTGCCAAAATGTATCAGTGAAATTGAACTGTTAAACAGAAATAATTTGTTTTATTTGGGTGAATGAGTCAGGTGGAGAATGCTATGTTGGGTGAAGTCAGTAGCACTAGGACCAAAAAGAATAACTATATGATTCAGTGTACAGATACTTCTTCAAATTTATCTGCATAGTTTTGCACCTTCATGCCTGTTTTATGTTTATTTGTGAGGTCCTGTAATGAAGACATTTGGACTCTGTTAGTTATTGTTGGGTCAAGATTGCCGAGTGGAAAGCATAACCTAAGCACCTGAGGCACAAATGGCCATCAGATCACTCTTATAAGCTAATATTATCTTTTCCCCATCTGAGAAACTGCAGTTCTCTTCATGCAAATTGTTGTGAATCCATGTTAATCCAATGAACAGTTATCAATCTTACATCAGTAGCTGGAGGGAAATAAAGAGAGAGGGAAAGAAATGTAGGTCTGCATTATGGAAATATCCAGATTTTATTAATTTATTTTTTCATTAAAATTTCAGACAATGCCTGCAAATGGTCTTCATCCCAGTCTGGTGTAATGAAACAAAAATGTCCATTGCAGAATGAAAATCAAAAGAAAGAGTAATTGCTTTCTAAGATCTTTGAAATTAGGCTGACAGTCATTAACTTTGCATGTTATAAAGTATCATTTTCATGTTTGTTGTCATTCTTACTTGCTTGCAAATGCCTTGATGAATGATCTGTACTAATGGAATCAGTCATTCTTCATTCCCTTCATTCCCAGGGACCCTGAGCACCAGGCTTGGATGTGGCAAATTTCTGACCTCCAAGAAAAAACAAGACATTCCACTGAATAAAAAGAGTAACAGTGACTTTCCAGAATGAGAAAAATCAAGAATGGATTGCTCATTAGTTATATGCTCCCAAACACTGGTGCACTCTACCTGCAGTAAAAAGGATGATAATAAAAAATATAATAATAATAATAATAAAGTTTTGGTTTTCATTTGTTTTAGTCCTAATTGCAACAACCTCTATCTTGACAGTTGATGCTTTGCATGATTGGTTCCATTATGTCTACTACTTAGAGGCTGAATACTTTCATCTGCATAATGCTGTGGTGGAGTATAATTAGCAAAACACTATTTTGATGTGAAGTAGCTTTTTGTTGTCCTACTTATCTAAAAGCTATTGTCTCATTAAGGAACTGAAAATAATAATCTTCTGTCAGCAGATCAACTTGTTATATTTGACCAAGTGAGCTAAAATACAGTGAATTAAAGTAGAATATTGAAACATTTTCCTAACCACTCTTAATACCACCATTCCAGAGAGCATCTTCTAAACAGCTCAGAGAAGACAGTCCACACTGCAGTTATAAAATGACTGCAGCTCATTGAAGCATTACCAAAGTTCTTGTTGCATATGTGCATCATCAGGGACCTTCTAAGAATGATGCGTTAGCTGACATTAGTCATCCTCCAGTCATTATTAGTTGTAATTAGACTAATCCATTAGTCCAGTGCTGGTTATGTGATTTTGCTGTTAAAGCAGATCATGAAATCAGCTGGCTTCATGAATGAGTTTGAGGTTCATTCATTCCATAAGTTGCTTTCCTTTTTACCCTGCCTTAAGGGTTAGGGAAAGTTCAGGATATCACCTCTTCTGTCTTCTATGCCTGAAAGGATGTTAATCATGCTATAGCCTATCCTGTGAGAATGAGTACAGTGCTGCCTCATGGTGAACATCAATTTAAATGAGGGATCACACTTGAAATGCTACATTGATATAATTAAAACATCTTTCTAGAACTAGCACTTCTGATATCCTTCTTAGGAAAATAAGGATCAGATGTCCTTATCTGATTACAGAGAACAACCTACAGGCATCCCAGTTAAGTGAATTACTATCCCAATTAAGCAGCAGTTCTTGCTGATAAGTATCATTAGGTTTAATTCCATTCCTTAGGAAATATCCTGATTAAGGCTATTTCTCAATTTAGTGATCTAATAGATCTGTAATCTAATAGTTAAAGAAAAAAAATAAAAAGTGGCATTTGAAACAGAAATGAGAAAGAAAAGATGAATAAATTGTCAATGTAAGCACAGGTTTGGATGAAATACTTCTCAGCAAGCTCTGAAGAAACTAGAATAAATATTGTCACAGTTGCTTCAGTTAGTTTTGGTATGTCACAGGGAGTTAAAGAATAAGTCCTATAAAATATTTTTTTCATTCCTTTTAAGATAATATCAGTTTAATATAAGAAAAGCAAATGCCCAATCACAGAGAAATATTTAGAAGATAATTAGAGCTGGGAAGAAAGGAAAATGCCAGCTACTTGAAAAAGAAACTTTTAATAGGAGCACATCATAGGAGAGATTTTTTGTGCCTGGGTGGAATATCTTGTTAAAATAAGTTTGTTACCTTTAGGCTGTGCAACTAGTGTACTTGACCTGGTCAAAATGTGGGAAGCAGAACTGAAAGTTCAAATGAATATCTTCAGTTAGAGCAAAGTTGGAACTCCCATATTTAACTCAACAGTAACTGATTATTATGTTATTATTGCATTAATGGGGGGAAAAAGAAGCAAAATAACTATTCTTGGGGCATTTCAGAAGTTCCCTGTATTATTTTTTTTTTCTCTAAGAGCATGGTCTTGCCAACAGGGGAGCGCAGAAGATAGCACATAGGGTCCCTATTGAGGGGACAGTGCTATATAGGGAACTAAAATAAACTGACAATTTCTACAATTTCTAGCCATTTCACTTCGTGGGTTTTTTTTTGTTTTTTTTTTTTTTTTTTTTTTTAAAACCAGTATATTAAAAAACATTCAGTGCAGCTAAAATTTTGTACACCTAAAAACTCAGTGTTTACAGCAAGGCTGTTAACAGTGCAGAATATCAGAATATAAATACTTTTTTAAAGAAGCTAACAAAATGCTAGAAAACTGTACCAGAAATCTTCCTTTCTGCTGTGGCAGTATAGATTTAGGAACAGAAGGAGTTTTCTGGTGTCTCCTGCTCCTAGCAATGTACTGACAGGTCAGACTGATCATCTCCATTCACGTCCATGCTCTAGTACTAACTAGGAAAAGGAGCTGATGGCACAAGATCTGTTAACAGACTTTAATGATCTATCAAAACAAATAATTGTCTCAGATCATCAAAGGACATCAAACCAATGCTTCCTTTAATTTGTGTTCTTCCTGGATCTCTTAAATATTTAAACAGATGGTTTATTCTTGTCCAACATTTGTCTATTCCATTGGGTATATTAAGGTGAACAAAATCTTTCCTCAGTTTGGGCAATTCTGGAAATATCAAAAAATATGTATTAACATGTAATTTAAGCATAGTCTGTTCTATGTAACATGAAATCTTCCTACATTCAAAAGCTCACTGTAATAAATGTGATAATATTAAACATAGTTTCTGGTCTACCTGAAAGAAATTCCCGGTGGTTCAGTGTGAATAAATTCATTTTTTTTATTATTGGTAAAAGGGAAAAAAAAAAAAGAAAAAAGAAAAACAAACTATGCATACCTGCATATCCAATACCTGATTAGCCACTATATCTATCTGTATCAATCATTCCATTTGACTGAATTAAATAGGAATTTGAATATTTTGATATAATATTTTGTAGTAAATTGGTGTTGCTCTGTTTTATTCCCCACTCTGTCTAAAGCCTTTCTGGAAAATTAGAATCCCAAAAGAACATACTCTACCAGATAAAACTAGTGTTAAAATACATGAGCAAAAGGATGTGCTGCTATATAATAACAGTGCACGTAATAGTCTGGAGTGCAATAGCATACCTTGCATAACAGATGTCAATAGTAATATAGGCAGCGTAGTGCTTGACACTTCCAGAAATGTACAATGTACTGTGCAGCACATAATGTATAAATTCAAATGCTTTTGCAGCAGCTCTGTTTTTTTTTTTAAGTGAAAAACTGCTTGTAAACTGTAATCCAATTTCCCAGGCAATCTATTCAATTGTAAAAAATGTTTCAACAGAGAGTTGTATGGTCAGAGAGGAAAACAAAATCTGATACATCACTGCACATAACTTTCTGCAGGATGTGACAGGCTATATAGGTCATTACGCCCATTGCTACAGCTTAACATTTTGTAGTAGTGTGATGTCTTTGTTGCTGAGGCATATGCTAAACACAAAGGGTGTAGGGACCTGGTTGTTTTTTAAAGTTGACAGCCAAAGTAACCATGAGTGGTTTGCCTTCAAATCCAAGTGACCAAATGTTTAGAGGTGTGCTCGAAAGACCTATAGCTGCATGGTCTGGGAAAAGATATAAAGGATGATAACCCCAGGTGGCATCCATCGTTGCACTTTTTCACTTATCTTCTCACTCATAGCTGTATTCTTCTTTTCAACATTGTCATTAAATAAACATACTTAAATTCCACTCCTTTGACAAAAATGAAACTTATTAGTCAATAAAATAACTCTTCATGAATTTCAGACTGCCTTGAAACACCATGGATTCCACACAAACTGAATGTCCTCTGAGTTGTCCACATAATCACTTTCCACAAGAGAAAATGAAGTGGCTTTCTACACTTGTAAAAATCCGAACTTTAGAATCACCTCTTCAGTCAGGAAGCATTCGTCTAAGCAAAGCTAAACCTAATCGCTGTTAACTTCTGAATGCTGATTTATTTAATTTCAGAGTGAGAAAAGAAAGTGTGGGTTGTTTTTATTTTTGGTTTTGTTTTGTTTTGTTTTGTTTTTGTTTTTAACACTAACGTCAAGTAATAGGCAGGCAATTTTTCAGTTGTAGGATAAAACCATCCCTGAAATGCTGAAAATTGCTTATGGTTTAAATAATAAAACACATTCTGACTCTTATAGGGCACTGTAACTAAATATATTAGTAGCACAGGAATAAGTATTACAATTTAAAGTAGGACAGCACACTATAGGTTGGGTAAATATACTACTTGAGAAAGTGCCTAAGATTTTGGATACAAACACTACAGAAAAAAGAAAAAAAGAAAAAAAGAAAAAAAAAGATGGAGATAGAGGGAAAAAAATAAAATAAACAACAAACCTAAAGCATAATTTCCTAAAGAATGGAACCTATAGCATGTAGACTTGAAATATAATGGGCAAATCAAACTGTGTTTTTAAATTCACCTAAGCCTTGCTAAAGTTTTGGAGTTGGATAGTTGCTTGCCTTTCACAACTACAGAACATCAATATAGGGGCCCTTGAGTATTTCATCTGAATGCTCTGGGGAAAAGATAGCTAACAGTCTAACTAAAATCATTAGTCAAATACTTACAATGGATTGTTGTTTAGAGTCAGGACTGAATAATGGCTTGTTAAATAAGTAATGTTAAGGGACAGATCCATCCAGTAATTGCATGTGGAAATCATATTTTTAAAGTTAAACAAGCTATTCTGATAGTATAAAAATGGATAAAGACCACTACTACTGTTGCAGAGCAGCAGGGATATAAGAGAAAATGGATACAGATATACAGATACATGGCAGACCAGTGCTAATGGTGTATTAAAACATGTAGTACATTAGGGAGGAGCTATTCCAACCTGAGTACCACCAATCTTCATAACAGTTGCTAAGCAAAGTTAGGAGGAGTAAAATTTATGGATTTTACAAGTCCACTGCTGCCCAAACGTTTTTGATTTTCACTTTTGCTTTTCACTTTTTTTTTTTTTATTTATTCATTTTTTTTGGGGGGGTGGGGTTTGTGTGTGTGAATCTATGTCTAGAGGAGTCCATGTAGGAAAAGAGGCATAGGCCAGTGAGGGAAGCTGTAATGGTCTTTTGAGGTTATCCTAATGGACTGTTCGGAGGTCTCTTCCAACCTAGATGATTCTGTGATTCCGTGATTAACATCTGCTAGTTTTTGTGATGTTTCTTCTGTAATGAAAGGTGAAATATATCAGAGGTTGTAAGGTATTCTTCAGAGGAAAGTGGATTTCAGGTCTCCCTGTTTTTAGCACAGAGGAAATTTCCTGAATGTGGTTATGAGTTCACTGCTTAATTTGTGTGAAGGTGAAGTGGTGACTTCTGGGCTGCGTGAGAAGAGGGGTGCATAACAGCAGGTCTAACCAGGAAGGTTCTTTGGGACATAAAATCTGACTAATGATGACCACCAGGATGACAGAACTCATTATTTTATTTAAGTTTAATGAGCATAAATAAATGATGACCAGTGCCTGCAGACAAAAGAAATGTGGTCTCATGGTTACAAAACACAGCTGAGAAGTTCATTGCATACTACTTCAGTATTTGCTTGGGTAACCATCGATAACATGGGAAAGTGATGGGGGGCTGCTTTTGATCCTTGATTTGCAATATTTTTCTGTATTTTCTGATAGGTCTGACTAGGTCAGAACCCAGAGTTTCCAGGAATATGTGATAATCACTATCCTACATTTGTTATCATATTTCTTTTTCTGTCTTGGTGTAGTGAATTTCAAATTCTTTCAAACTATTTGTATGTTATCACAGAACAGAAGAGATCAAATGTGACATTTCTTTCCCATTGATGCCATTCCCTGAATGTGGCCTATAACCTAGTTGTGTTAGGACACTTGATAGGAATGAATGAAGCAGAAAAAGGAGGAAGTATGAGTTTAAATCCTATTAGAAAGAAGACAAATCTTCTCATCTGTGCTGTCAGAATTTTGGAAGAACTAGCTAGGACCTCCTCACTGAAAAATAATAAAATAAAATAAAATAAAATAAAATAAAATAAAATAAAATAAAATAAAATAAAATAAAATAATAAAATAAAATAAAATAAAATAAAATAAAATAAAATAAAATAAAATAAAATAAAATAAAATAAAATAAAATAAAATAAAATAAAATAAAATAAAATAAAATAAAAAAGTTGTAGCTGAAATTTGAGGAGTGCCAACATGTTCAGAGTTCAGTAAGTATGATGAATGTGGAGAAGCATGGTAAATTAAGACAATCTTGACAAATCAAGAAATCAGAAAACCTGCTTTTAAGAATATATAGTTATGTTTTCTTGTTGGGCTTTGAGGTGAAAATAGAAGCAATTCACCTAGTTATTTCAGAAGTAAAGCAATTTGATGAACATTTTGAAGCAGAACTTTCAAGTTCCAAGAAAAATTGAAAGTCTGAAATGGCAATATCTGAAAATTTTTGGACATAAGTGGTGCAAACTCTAGTACTCCCTGCTCTTTAGTGCAGTCTCGGAAGGTTATTCTATAAAAAAAAAAAAAACTCTTGCACTGAGAAGGTAGATGCATGAAGTTAGTCAGCTAACATAAACAAGAGTGATAAAACAGAACTCCTGTCCTCTCCTTGCTTGTACATATCTTAGCTAAGGTTGTTAGGAGGGAGGTGCTCTTGGGATCCTCCTATTCCTATGGGTTGCTGCTTGTAAGCATGCTTGAAAGGCAGGAATAGGAATTACTCCTTGATTATAAAATGGAGATGAGAGGTGCAACTATCAACTTCTGGTAAAATTAGATATTTTTCTAACCAATAGGGGATCTAGGTTGCTTAACTTGGTTCCTATTTTCTTAACTTGAAGAGTTCGGACACTTCATTTCATCAGAGAAGGCTAATCTGTGACTCTGGCAACTAGTCGCAGCATGCTGTTTTGAAATAAAAATAAATAAATAAATAAAATATACTGTTCTGTATCTTCTAAGACACAGAGTGCTCAGCAATAATGGAATGGCTTTCTGTTTCAAGTCCCAGATCTTGTCCTTAAACCAATGACTACTAAAAAAAAAAAAAATCCTCTCTAGGTGTTTTAATTGAACAGAATAGGAAACTGAAACCAAAGATCCAAGCAACAGTAATTTTAATTTTTTTTCTTTCCCTTGTCTTATTTAATGGTGGACTTGAAGGTAGTAATTTATTAACACGTCTAATTTTAGCTTTTGTTGTTCTGTGTTATGCTGAATGGCTTTAGCCTTTTATATTATTGTTATTATTATTTTACTATTTTATTTTTTTTCCCCTAAAGAAACAATTCTTTACTACTCTATAGTGGAGAATGCTTTACTATTGTATCACCTGGCATGCAGAAATTTTCTTGCTCAGGGTTTCCTTCTTGTCATCAGTTCTCAAGCATTCTACTAGATTAAAGTAATAGAAAGTTTTACACAATTCAGACAATGACATGATGACATTTCACACATATTTGTATTCACTCTGCAGGGACATTGGCAGGGGAACGTGATTGTAATTATTTCTGATGCCACCACAAATGGCTTTGTTCAGTTTACCTCTTTTAGAGGCAGTGTTATTTCAGAGCTGCAATGACCCTGACAGCTATATAAAGATACATCACATTTAAATACAAATAAATAAAACCTAGTTTTTTAATCACTGTCTTAAAGTTTCTTGGAATTCACTTCAGGTTTGAAGATAAGAACAAAATATCTTCTTTCTTCCTCTTCAGGTTCTGAGCTGAGCTCAGTTCTGAACTCAGTTACCATTTCCTTCCACTCCTTAGTCAACGATATCACTCTATATTGTGCCTTTCCATCTTCTACTTGCTTGCCCTTGCAGTTCACTTATAATTCCACTATTACCCTATGTAATCACAAAACCCTTTCCTTAGATTATAGATGAGTCCATTACTTTTCTTATTTAAACACATTCTCAAAACATATTGATTTCTAATTTATTTGTAGTTTTTCACAGCATAATCATCAAATTAACCAAGTTCCTCACGGGTGAAACTGACACTTACAGTGAAGTTTTTATTGTACTTCATAGACTCATGACAGTTTCATTTGCACTACCACTGCTACTAAATATGGGATGCAAAACTCTGTTTTACAGAAATAGTTTGTCCCCTCCCCTCCCCTCCCCTTCCCATCCCTATTATACCACAATCCTATCTTAAGCTTGCAAATTTTTACCATAATGTATAAAGTTGGTCTGAAAGTGCTTATGGATGATTCAAAAAAATTGGCAATATGTTAAATTATTTTCCCTCATGTTTTCTTGGACACCATGTCCTGGAAATTCACTCAAAAAATTAACAACTTTTTAGCATTTTTTTTAACCTAGCTTGAAAGAATTTCCATCCAGATAAAAATACAAAAGTTTTCATTCTTTAACACTTAATGTTCATTATCTTTACACATTTTAAGGCACATCTGTTTCACATAATGAACACATTGAATACAATGTA
This sequence comes from Anser brachyrhynchus, assembly GCF_964034855.1. Taxonomy (NCBI): domain Eukaryota; kingdom Metazoa; phylum Chordata; class Aves; order Anseriformes; family Anatidae; genus Anser; species Anser brachyrhynchus. The sequence continues at coordinate 151,244,489 of NC_137694.1, forward strand.
ACAATCTGCAGAACTGTTAACAATTTGTTATGACTAAGTCCTTTAGCTGTACTAATGAGGTTATACTGCTTGCAAGATTTGATACAGTCCTGTTTAGGAGGCACAGAGCTAAACCACGTGAATACACTAGCAGCACTTGGTATTAGCTCATACATCTTATCCACACACCAATTCTCACTGTAGGCTTATGTAATGCCTTTTATCATGTAGATTAGCTTATATCTATATCTATATCTATTCAGCATGTATTCATTTTCTTTATTTTTAATTGCTTGCTGAATGTCAGAACCAGGAGAACTCTTTTATGTTAAATTGAGATGATCAAGTTTTTCTGCTGCTAAGAGACCACATATTTTTACCATTTTTATTATAGTTTAAGAATACGAGATAAGAATGCTTTCATTGTGCAAAATAGTTAACAAGCAAATGTAACAGGTCAAAATGTAAAATTGAAAAAGACAAAAAAATGGCAAATGACAATAACTAACTTCTCCAAATGCTTAGCTTTCTTTCTTTCTCTCTCTCTTTCTTTATTTCTCTCTCTCTATTCATTTCTTCCCTCAATCCTTTCATTGACTGTGCTTTCACATTGTCTAGTTCTAGTTTCACATTGTCTAGTTCTTTTTGTTAAAAGCAAGACTTTGTCTGCCCCTTAGTCTAAACCCACTGTCAGCTTTGGAGCTGTTTCTTCTTATGTCTACTTGTATGTGGTTTATTTTGCTATGTAGCCATTATGGATGACAATAGGAAACCATATTTGCACATCATTTATATGTAGGTAAGTGTGTTTGGGAGAAATAAAAAGCATTGGAGAGAACATGAGTTATGTTAAAGAATGCCAAGAGAAAGAGTACACTTCAGTTTGAATGTAAACGTATGACTGTGTAAGAATTTTACATTATTTATTGATCTTCATCAGGTACTTGATGCATCAGTGAAAAGTTAAGACTTCTAGTTAAAATGAACAGTCTTCCAGTCATATATATATGCTAATATATTAATGAATAGTCTGCAAGGTACTGGCATTCAGATTACTTGTAACAGCCATTGATCAGCTTTCACATTAACATTTGAATGCAGTCACAATTCCTGTTGCTGCAGACATAATAATGGGAGTTTAGCCACATGGATGTAGAAGATTTCAGTCACTCAAAACTTCCTTGGCATCCTACTACAGCTTTCATTACACAGAGGAAACATGGACAGGGATGCGTAGGTATTACCCTCCTTTAGGGTTTTCACCTGGGGATCACAGAATCACAGAATCGTCTAGGTTGGAAGAGACCTCCAAGATCATCTAGTCCAACCTCTGACCTAACACTAACAAGTCCTACACTAAACAATATCACTAAGCTCTACATCTAAACGTCTTTTAAAGACCTCCAGGGATGGCGACTCAACCACCTCCCTGGGCAGTCCATTCCAATGCCTAACAACCCTTTCAGTAAAGAAGTTCTTCCTAACATCCAACCTAAACCTCCCCTGGCGCAACTTTAGCCCATTCCCCCTCGTCCTGTCACCAGGCATGTGGGAGAATAGACCAACCCCCACCTCTCTACAGCCTCCTTTAAGGTACCTATAGAGAGCAATGAGGTCTCCCCTGAGCCTCCTCTTCTCCAGACTGAACAACCCCAGCTCCCTCAGCCGCTCCTCGTAAGACTTGTAGATAGACAGATTAACAGATTGAAAGATTGAAAGATTGAAAAGGATATCTCCTCCACCTGGCAAAGATTATCTAGATTGTCAGGGTGTTTTATTTTATTTTAATTTGGTAACATAATTTCTGTTTCACCTTGTGAAACCAGGAATTTAAATTGAGTCTTCAGAGACACAGCCATCCATATAAGTAAGTGTAGTTATTTGCAAAATAATATGGGTAATACTATACATAAGAGTAGTATTTAACAACATGGCTTTTTAATAGGTAGTTTAATTCAGCTTTTTTTTTTTTCTTTTTTAGCAGATATGATGTTGTAAACTAATACTGCGTATAAAAGCATAGAACAACAGAATGTACTTACCTAGTTTTATTTTCGGAGGTTTTCTATGATTCTATTAATAAAGAGTTCAATATTTTTCTAGTGTTGCTGTGTAAGTATCAGATTCTTTAAGCTTGTCTTGGTTCTTTAAGGAAAAGTAATAATGAAGTATCCTCCAGATTAAGTAAGTATGAAGAATCTTAAGTAATATTGAGAAATACTGAAGACTTAAGTCACAAGGATACTAACAAACATGTAGCAGAATAAGAAAACTAGAGAACTAATGTATTATGTTTTTATAGCAACCGAATATTTAGATTTAAATTTGTATGAGCAGAACTTCAAGGATTATCCTGGGCAAGTACAGTAAACATATTTGCAAACAAATTAAATATTCCTATCCAGATATTCTACCTCTAGCGAGCATCATTTATGCTTGCTGTAGAATTATCTAATGTTCTGAATTCCCAATGACTATCATTAATCTGGTTTTGTACAATTTTATTGTAATATTTTGGCAGCTGACCACTCATGATTCTTGTTGTCCAATCTGATTCTGGCTTGTGCTGGGTTTAGATGTTTGTGTTTTTTTTTTTTTTTTTCTATTAGAGATGTATGTTCTTTTTCGCCTACCTCAGCTGTTGCTTTAAACAACAGCAATTTCCCTGTCAGCTGTAGATTGAGCTGCGTTGTGTTTTCATGCCCTGTGATCAGTGCACGACTCTTATTTCTCCACTTACCAGGAGAAAATTCTGTTGCTAACAGTTTATAGCAATATATGTGAACTGAAGATCTAGCTTACTGTGGTGACATATTTCATGCTGATGAAATTTATGCAAAGTCTGTCTTTATAAGGTGATTCCTGGTATTTATTTAGCTTATGTTCTAATGCTTAAAGTGATGAATAGTCTTTTGTTCTCTGCAGTGTTTTAGAGCAAATGTTGAATATACATAGCATCATACAAAGAATACAACTTTTAGTTAAAGAGAAAAACAGGTAACTACATACAAAAGAAAATCTATATTTAATGTTATACCTTTAAATGTGATACTGCAAGTGAAAAACTCAGTTAATAAGAAAAAATATTTTAAATGTAGTCGATCACATGAGATCATTAGAATTTGGGTGAATTAACTTCGTTGTGTTATAAATTGTCTTGCAATTATTAAATTCATGTACTTATGCACCTGTATTTTTAAAATGGTGATTTGCCACTTTTTGAAGTGACTGGCTTCAAAGGAGCAAAATATGACCACTTTTGAGCATTAATCTTCACTACTGTGTTCCAGATATTCTTTCATTCAGTTTTGCATTTTCAGATTCAGAAGTGTTCCTATTTCTCAGTAAATGACATTTTACCAATTTGTAGCAGGAAAAAAAAAAAAGTGGAAAAGAACCTTGTAAGAGAAATCACATTGTTTTTCATGCATATTAGGAAACGTGATAAACAGAGTCATTAAATATGTTCGCAAATTTTCCTTCAGGGCAAAGTATACTTGTGCAGAATAGGTTTGTTTTTTTTTTTCTTTTCCTTCTCCAGATTTCCTCTGCAGTAGGAAGGCAAAAAATTATAAAGTCTACCTTGCAGAGCTTTAGAAGAGGGTGTGGGGGACGTCTGTCAATTAAACTGATTTGCAGAGATACATAAGCAAAGAGGAAAAAATTCACCAAAACAATACAAACGAAAAAGCTGTTGTTGTTGTTGCTAGCCCTCCAAGTTAGAGAATAGATTTCTATAGATTCATAACGTCTTGTTTTAGTCCACTTAAGACTGAAACAGAGGCAATTCCTATGCAATATTTTTGTTTATCTGATGAAACAACCTTCAAGAATAATCTTGCAACAGATTAATTTTAAATGTAACATACAAATTATAAGCATGAAAACACAGGGAGATTCTTGCTATAATATTATCTGTTATAATAACTTGATCTGAAGCAGTCTCATACTGATTTCTCTTTAATAGTCCTGAGATTTTTAATAGAAGATTCATGAAGATATTTTCATATTGAATTATACTGTCTTTCAATAACAATGGTGTCTGGTTGTGGCTTTCAGCATGTGCACAAATAAAAAGAAGCACACTACTTATACTATTTGAGTACTTAATGTTTTCATTTGTGATTGCTTATTTTTTTGATCAATCTCAGTAAAAAAGCTACATCTATTTTCATATGTTGAGATCAGAATTTTCTGAAAAATATACTAAGTAAAACTACAAATACTGTTACTATGTTGTCATAAGGCAAAAAACCACTAAGTACAATAATAATTAGCATGTGTTTATACACATTTAGATTTCATTTCAAAATGTTTTATCCTTGTTTCAGCTTTTTGGGATATATACTAGTAATAACTGCATTAGGTGAATCTATGAACCATATAATCTACCTTAAACAGTAGTCAATGCTAGATGTTCATATGAAATAGGAGGAAAAATTGTAGTGGATAATTGAGAAATAGGTACTCCATCTACGTAGATTCTTCATAATCCTAACGCTTAGTGGGATTGACCTAACTAAAGTAAATTTGCACTCCTCAAAATTTGGCTCATCTTCCATTTGAAATTGCTACACGTACAATAATATCTCGTAGAAAGGAACTTCTGCATTTATAAGAAGCATCAGTATCTTTTCAACATGTCTTCAGTTTGGAAACCTGAGTCTTTGAAACTCAGGATTTAAGTACTGTTTTAGCTGATTTCCAAACTGATTGAAATCATAAATATTGAAAGCTGCTTTTTAATCATTATTATTGGAATTTATTTATTTATTTATTAAAGAATGGTTTGTGTGGAATGTGATTTGCACCTAGGTATCAGTCAGATTCTGATTTGAATAATTCAGTCTATTTAAATGCACAATGCAGTGTAAAACAGTACTGGTTTGCACAGATACATTTGTTTTAGTGAACATTTCTTAACAATAGTCTCTGTCTCCCTGTTCACTTCAAACAGACTTCAGACATGTTCTATCAAATCTGATAATTTTTGTGGTTAGTAATGTACTTCTTGTGAAGAAGTCCCATTTTAGATGGGGAATATAAATGCTCAGAGATTGCTTTGAGTGGTCAAATCAACAGCTGTTAAATTAGTTCATACAAACAATAATGAATCTTTAGCCTCAATCTATTCTTTTGAATGCTAAAAAGTAATTTATTCAACTCTTTGTAAACACAGGCACTCAAAATTGTACAGTAATTTTACTAAAATATCTATCTGGTGAAAACTTCTATTAATTCCAATAGAATGTCTATTATGTCTGTATAAACTCCAGCAATTGCTTGTATCAATTGATCTAGACTTCTTGATAGGGTACTAGTTGGACAAAATAATAGTCTGGACCAAAACTGAAGGAAGCTTCATAATTTAAGAAAAAAAATAACATAATTGAAAGCATATTCAGAAATAATTTTCCAATACTTTCTTCAGTGTAGGAGTTCTATAATTAAATCTAATATTTGGTATCCCCAAATTAAGCTATTCAAACATATTTCTCTAAACTGACATCATTATCTCAGGCCAAATTCAGCAGCATTCCCTCTGATTTTCAAATACGGTTCATTTTGCAGAGTGAAACTCTTTTTTTTGCTATCTCATGTTTCACTTAAATAAAAATTCCCCTAAAGAAGGAAGAATAATGAACAAATATGTAAAAGTTTCTTCTGTGTTTATCTATTGGAGTTTGTTTTGGAGGACTATGTAAAAGTGATGGAAATGTTACTATTTTTAGCAGAAGATAAAAGCTGTGATACTCTATTGTGCAAGGATAAATTCTCTTGAACCTTCAGGTACAAGTTGTTCGTCAGGACTGTTAGGGCGCTAGTTCAGTAAACAGTAATGCATGATGGCAATCATCATTTTCTATACACATCTCCAGCTCCTGTTCTGTCATTTACTGTGGCAGTTAGCGTTACTACAGTAAGGAATTTCTTCAGCTAATGGCAAAACTTGTATATGGAACAGACTGAAGCAACTTTAGTTCCATATCACATGGGAAAAGAGGAAAAAAAATAACATATCAATATTGGACTTTCCTATAACATGACAAAAATCTAGTGGTTTGAGTAGCTTTAACTTTGGCCTTCCTTCACAATTCCAGTACTGAGTACTAGTAGAACTTAACCTATTCATTTTAATCCATGGACATAAACTCACTTTAAAAAGTTAGAAAAAAAGTAATATTTTGGCATTTTAATGCTATTGAAGTAGTATTGAATTCAATAATACTTAATAATTTAGCATAATTAACTTTATTATTTAATTATTTTGCGTTTTGCTCACTTATTTGCTTAATTTTCCGTTTTCTAGTTGCTATAATGCAGCCATAAATCACTTGCAGTAGACTATGTTCTCTGTGGAAGACAGAAATCTGTGTGGGGCATTATCCCAATATACCCAGAATAAAAGTAATAAATCTTATTGATTTAAGCACTATTTTGCTCTCATCATCACTGGTAATGATGTTTACATATAATTCCAAATTTGCAAAGGTACAGTTCTGAAGGATTGATCTCAAAGAAGAGGCTGTTGCAAACCTCATAGTCAATCCCCTAGTCTAATTGTTGCTGCAGTCACTGCAGAACCTTTGACGCCAACATTACATTCTTCTGTAATTCCTAGTATGAAGTTTATAACAACAGTGAGGTTTTTTAATATAGGCATTTAAATATTAGAGGGAAGAGTTTGTGAAGGTTGTTGGATTCTGTCAATCGCTAGCAGTAACTCACTCTAATAACCAGTCTGAGTCAGAATATTTAGGAGAGTTTATATTTCAGCTTAAATCTCTTAAAAGAACCAGTCACCATTGTAATCAAGAGATAAGAAACATTCATTGACTGTGCATAAAACACTGAGTGGATTGCATTCACACCCTAGGCTTTTGGCCAAAAAACAGACGTAGCAGCTGGTGTTGTTTGGTCTGTCTGGAAATTGGCTATAACTTGATAACTTTGTTCCCCCAAAAGGCAAGTAGCTGAATTGCCACAGCCTATAAAGCTGAATATAATGTCTCGGGGGGGGGGGGGCGGGGAAGGAAGACCAAAGAACTTGAAGATTTTATTCAAAATTATATAAAAAACAAACTGCACTTGTAATATTGTGTGCTTCTGTTTGTCTGCATGAAATAACTAGACAATGAAAAACATTGTTTAGTATCCTTTGAGTTGTAATAAATCGTAATCAACATTATTATTTATTTTTACTGTGGCAATATCTAGAGACTCCAATCATATTGAAAGGGCTCTTGATTTATAGACACAATACCTCATGGGAGCTGGTACGCCCATTTTTGCATACTACTGTGCTCACATGTCTTTCCTTTTTGTAAAGGCTGCAAAAAAATTTTGATAGTTAATATTTTTCTCCTTAGCTAGCCAAACATTTTTCCTTTCTGTGATCACCTTGGTTCAGTATCTGATATTTTAGATGAAAAAAATCCCATATTAAAATATATATTACTTAGCAATTTGCCTGTAAACCTGCATTTCTTTTACATATGACATCAAAGCTATATGATAACAGGACATCTTCTGGTCACTAACAATGCGGTTTTCCTCAAATCACAGATGAGAAGAAAAATATTCCATCCTATGTCATTATCAATCCTAAAGCCAGGCCTTTTTGTATTTGAAAAATATGTATATGAAAAATCTGATCTTAAAACTTATTGCTAAGTAAAATGATCGATGCAATAATACATTATTTCCATATAAAGTGCTAGCTCATAATATCCTTAAGAACAAAGAATTTTTATTTATTCTATTCTTTTTATTCTGTTAAAAAGTCTTATACTGGAATGTTTAGTGTATTGTTTCTACCAGTAAGTTACTCTTTACTGTCTGCTAATTAAACTGAAATTACATTGTTTATTCATGGTAAATACATGCAACTATTAATAAACTAGACATAGACACCTGTCTTTTACATGAAGTGGTATGTTTTGTCATGTTGTTCAAAGAAGATTAGATTACTAATCTTCAAAGATTTAAAAAAAAAAAAAAAGTGATTGAACTGTTAAGTACTGCTTTCATAGTCATAATGATATCTTTTAAGAACAGGATGAAGCAAATATAATGATCCAGTACAGGAAGTCAACATATTTCACAGACCCTGAAGCCAATAGATATATCATTTTTTTTTGTAAATAATCTTAAATAAGGCCTCATTTTTCATATATTTATTCTCAGTATCTGAATCCTAAGATGTGGGATAATAATATTTACATTGTCATACCATTTTTTTTATTACCATAATTTATTCTTAGCAGGGAAGCTATTGATTAACTGCCTCCTTATCTGAATATTGATATAATTGACAAGAATTTCATATATGTATGATTAATTTTTATTGTGATCTTCATAATCTCTGTTGTCGCGCACTGGAACTGGCTGCCCAGGGATGTAGTCATAGCACCAAGCCTATCAGAGTTTAAGAAGCATTTGGACTATGCTTTTAGTCATATGGTCTGAATTTTTGGGTAGACCTGTGTGGTGCCAGGAGTTGGACTCGATGATCCTTGTGGGTCCCTTCCAACTCGGGATATTCTATGATTCTATGTTTTGTACATTTGTGAAAAAAATTTTAGTTTAGACTGGTCTAACGGCACTGTATCTCAGTGAGGTTCCATTTGTACAAACTGCTACAAATGGAGATAGAAAACACTGAATTTGAGCACTGTTCTTGAATTTCATTGGCTCACATACTGCCTATCTGGTTGCAAGTTTTATTTTGTAGGAAGAACTTTTACAATGTATTTTCAGCTATATACAACTTTTTTTTTTCTTTTACCTTCAGGTTAATCCCTTACCCCCAGTGATTTATGCATTTATATTCTTTATATTTTGCTTTAAAAAGAGGTATATGAGATAAATGACTAATGTTGTGCATTTCTCAATGAGCCATATTAATACACTGCACTCAAACAACCCGTCCATATCACTGATAATGCATTTTTCCTAGTATTTTACAGAGGAGTTAAATGTACTAGAATCTAAGCTGGGACTGGATTTTGAATTAGCATGAGCTTTGGAATTTAAAATTAAAGTATTTTCTAAATTGATTTTTAATTATGGCAGATCTAAACATTTTTTCAAGGTTTTGGCCACCTTCCTTCAAGAAAGTCATTAGCTGGAACACCACAACAAGCAGCTAGGGAATAGAAATCATTTGGAAGTTGTAAGAAAAAACATCTGCTAAACTGAAGTGTGTAGTATCAACAGAAGAAGAGACACAAGGAAAAAAGAAGAAAATTACTTCTCTGAAAATCTAACAGAATAAAAAAGAAAACTGATGGTTTCTTGCAATAGAACACACTTGAAACAAAGCGTAAACATCTTGAATAAGTGTCAGTTATATGGTGATGCATCTGCTTCCTAAATCAGCTGTTGGAAAGCTAAGCTTATCATTGAGAAGCTGTGTTTTTAGAAACAAACTCTGATACATTTAAAATATCTTTAAGCTAGTCTTGGTGATGGTTTACCATTATGTATAATTTCTTGTCTCGAATTATAAACAGACAAAAAGAGGGTCAATGCAAGGGAAATAGCAGTACCTTCATTTTACTGATACGAAGACGTGATACTGAGGTTTCTCAGAAATCTGAATCCCGTCAACATGGCTGCAAGATTGTGAAAGGCTTTTTCATCTTCCAAGGACTGCTATACTCTTGTCTATCACAACACTACGTTCAGGCTAGATCTGGGAGTATATCCATCCCCTAGCTCCTGTCCAAAGCTTTGATTCCTATAGGGTCAAACTGTCTTCTCATAGTGCAAGGTTCTCATGCCAAGACCTGGCTGGGAAACCACAGCAGCGATGCACGTTGTTAAACCTAGCTTCCCAATGCAATTCACAGTCTATAATTAATAAAATAGCTTTTCTGTATAAGGCAAAGGAAAAGCAAATTGCTTCAGACTGGGATCCATACATGCCAGAAGCTGAAGTAGGTGTAAATAATAAATTATTTGCAGGGGTGTAAAATCAGTCTCTATCATCTTTTAGTACTTTCTTTAATCACTGCATTTCAGATGCATGTGTATATGTCCTTAGCATCCTACCATCCTTATCATCTTGCATTCCCATTTCTACATTACTTCTTTTTACTGTGACACAGAGTCAGTAACAGTAAAATGGACTGATTTAAGCCTCTCTGAGACCCTGCCCTGTGTGTAGAGTGTGTGCTTCAGTATATACTTCAGAGTCTTACCACCTGTATAACTTGTAGGATCCTATAAAAAATAATCTATAGGATCCTTTCAAGTCTTTAGGAGCTTTTTTCAGTGCAAAGCTAACTTTTTAAAAATCCAGCAGTATGTTAAGAAGGATAAAGTGTTTGAAAAGTTGTTTTTATTACCAGTTTGCTTTTCAAATGATATTGTTCACTTTGCTACCTAGTCACCCCCATTCTCCTTCTTGAGAGAATGCCTCTAGCTTGCTCTTTTTGTAGAATGTCATGATTTCCTTGTTCTGTCCTCCAGTCTGGAAGAGTGGGTTGCATTCACAGCATCCAGGTTCCTGTGTAGTGTATTCTTCCAGTTCTTAATAGCATTTTCATTATAATGGCCATGAGTTGCTGGAAAGCAGAACTGAATAAAGTTTGCTGTTAATCTTGGGTGTCTCAATAGCAAGCCATTGCACAGTATAGCAGGTATATTGTATAATCTTTCCTTCGTGCATTGAAAAGTAAGCATGAAGTAAGTAAGTAAACATGGCCTCTGTAGTGTAAGGCCAAGAATGCTGAATTTCTGAATATGTACAAAGAATTAAGGACCTAGATTATTTATTTATTTTAGCAGAATATTACAAAATAACATAAAAACAAACAAATAAAAAAAACCACAGTTTTTCAGACATAACACTGTTTCCTATGATGAGAACATGGGGGAAATAAAATAGGCTTTATTTTGAAGAATAAACTGCTATTTTTTTCTGAAACATTTTACAGAGAAGATTTGATGTTGATCATATCCCTCTTTGGGCCTGCACAGCTTTCTAGATCATATTTACTAACCAATGTACCTAGCTGTTGGAAAATCCATTGTTTTCAGTCTCAGCTGCTTCCAATATTGTTCAAAAATGATTTCAGAAATTTGGTTTTTATTTTTGACTCACAGAAGGCTGAAAAAAAAACCAAAACACGTCAATAACTAAAAGTTTTTTTTTTTTTTTTTTTTTAAAAAAAGCTATGTGAATGAAATGCTTTTAGGAGTGCCATAGTGGTTTTTTTTTTTTTTGTATAGACAGTTGCTTGATGAGATATCCAGAGGAAAAAATCATTAAGTCTGAAAGAAGAAAAAATAAGAAAATATTTCAGAGACAATTTAAATCCAGTATACTTTGTCTGTATAGGAATTTTGACGTCTCAGTTTTAGCACTTAGAATTAGAAAGAAACCATGAATGAATTCCTATTTCATTGTAGACAAAATACCATGATAAAAGTGAAGTCATTTAGTACAGAAAGAAAAGTTTTTGTTTTGAATGTATTTAATCAACTAATGCAACGTGACTGAATATAATGATGAATAATTTATTTTTAAATATAAAGTTATTGTATGAAATTTTTAATTGTAATTTATACCCTTACAGGTGATTTTCTTAGGTAATAGATGATATAAAGAAATGGAAGCACTAATGGAAAATAATAAAAATAATGATAATGCAGCTGACAAAGCTGTCTGAGGTGTCTCCAACTCTAATGGGGAAGTGGGGTGGGAAACTGGTCTGCAGACAGGCAGGGTGGTTGACTGGGGGATGTGGCAGGTGTTCACTGGGAGCTCAGCCATCTGCTTTGCATAGAAGGTTTGATCTGATATTTGACAGACATGTGTCAATGTTTTACTTTTATGTGAAACGTGTTTCACTTTATTTTATTTTATTTTCTAATGGAAAACTAGAGTGGAATTCTCTCAGACAGACTTGATATTAAAATTATGACATATTAAAGTAATGTCTTGGTATTTTCAGTATTTTACTACTAAGGGAAAGTGTGCATGGCTGGCAGATTCACAGCTCACATGGGTTCTTTTCTAAGTGCTTTGGATCCAGACATTATTGCACAGCTACTAATCTAGGTAATCTTAATTCAGTAATTGCCTGAATTTCCTAATAACAGCCATTTCCTATAGATAAATATGATTTTCTCCCTGGAAACACTGCTTCTAAGAACAATTATTGCATCTTTCTGGGTGCTGCATGTTCACATTGTTAAAAGGAATACTGGGAATTATTAGTCTACCCTAATTATTTAAAACATTACTAGCATTATTCCCCAAACATTCACTACATGATTTATATCTGAAAACATATATTTTTCTTTTAATTTAGTTAAATACTTGGTCACTTGAACACATTTACTGCATACAGTATGACTTGGTATTACTTCTGACAGCCTGATTTTATAGAAAACTTTTTTTTCCCAATTGCAAGGAGTTTATGTGAATTCCACTTAACTTCTTTTCAGCTACTAAACAGACTGAATTGGTAGTTTTATTAATGTAAGCGCAAATAATGATACATAGAAAAATTAAATATTTTACTTTTGCGCTTGTCCTTAGTAGACCAGGATTTTATTCTAATAAAGCTGAAAAAAATCCATATTAATTAATTAATCCCAGAAATCAAAGAAATTTTACTTCATACTTTTTAAATCATAGAAATGGAAACTTCAGGAAAAATATCTCTGAAATACTGTGCAAGTCTGATTGCAAGTTAAAGATTAAAGACTTGTAAAATGAAAATGTTATGTCTTGTTTCATAACAAAGAGAATACTCCTGGGAATAAGCAATAAAAATTTCATGTCAGTATAGCTCAAAAATTAATAGTTGAAATGTGTATTGCAAAATCACCGCAAAAGTCACTATGTATATTGCATAAAATTGTATATCATATATATATGTATATAACATAGTAATGTGGACTTCTAAGACCATCGCAACAGGTAAAATTTGAAGCTCCAGGTATAGTTTGCACACAATATTTTAAGGGTGTAATTTTTTTTTTAAGGTTTCCTCAAAATTCTGGGATCAGTATTGGCCTGGAAATCAGAGACCGAGTCCAACTGACCATATGAAAATGCATATAACATAGAAATATACATCTGCACTAACCACTCATTTCCTTTTTAGTCCACAAAAACACGTCTGAAATGTACTTTATTTCATGCTACTCTAGATATCTGCATTTGACATGGTAAATTATGAAGAGAAAACATGAATTTATCTTAAATAATCATTGAGTAGAGGACAATTATAGTGTTTTAAATGGAGGAGACATAATTTTGATCCCATCCCTGTCTTTATCATGACCTCATAGGTATTGGCAGCAGTCAAGACATGAGAAGAAGGATACTTTCCTCTTCACCGAAATTGATCTGAGCAACAGGGCATACAGTAAAATTAAACAGAGTCTTAGAAGGTAATTTCTTATTACTGATATTATATATATATATAATATTATATAATTTTATTAAAGTAACAAAATGAACATTGTGACAGACAGATATACAGTATACCAATTACTGCAATATGTATGAGCTCATTAAAAAAGTAGAAGCTAATCACATAAAGGATGTTAACCTGTGAGCAAAACACTATTCCTATTATCAGCAAAAAAAAATGTGAAGAAAAATAGTGTAGAGTTACCATAGAATAATATCACAGAACAGCTCAGTTTGGAAGGAACCTTAAAGACTACCTAGTTCCAACCCTCCTTCCATGGGCAGGGATGCCACCCACTAGATCAGGTTGCTCAGGGCCCAATCCAACCTGGCCTTGAACACCTTCAGGTATGGGGCATGCACAACTTCTCTGGGCAACCTGTGCCAGTGCCTCACCACCCTCTGAGTGAAGAATTTCCTTCTAACCTCTAATCTAAATCTGTCCTCTTTTAGTTTAAAACCTTTCTCCCTTGTCCTGTCATTATTTGATTGAGTAAAATGTCTCCCTCCACCTTTTTTATAAGCTCCCTTTAAGTATTGAAAAGTTGCAATAAGGTCACCCAGGAGCCTTCTCTTCTTTAGACTGAACAGACCCAGCTCTCAGCCTTTCTTCATAGGAGAGGTACTCCAGCGCTCTGATCAGCTTTGAGATCCACCTCTGGACCCATTCTAACAGATCCACATCTTCTTATTCAGGGGGCCACAGACCTGAACACAGTACTCAATGTAGGGCCTCACAAGGGCAGAGTAAAGGGGGACAGTCACCTCCCTCAGTCTGCTGATCAGACCCCTTTTGATGCGGCCCAGGATGCAGTTCACCTTCTGGGCTGTAAGTGCACACTGCTGGTTCATGTCAAGCTTTTCATCCAGTAGAACTCCCAAGTCTCTCTCTGCAGGGCTGCTCTCAATGAGTTCTTCTCCCAGTCTGTACTCCTGTCTGGGATTGCCTTGACCCAGGTGCAGCACCTTGCACTTGGAATCGTTGAACCTCATTTGGTTCACATGGGCCTACTTCTCTAGTCTGTCCAGGTCCCTTTGAATGTCATCTCTTCCTTCTTTGGTATGAATTGCACCACCCAACTTGGTACCATCTGCAAACTTGCTGAGGGTGTACTCGATCCCACTGTCTATGTCATTGATGAAGGTATTACACAGTACTGGTCCCAGGACAGACCCCTGAGGGACACCACTTGTCCCCGGCATGCACCTGGACATAGAGCCATTGACCACCACTCTCTGGGTGCAACCTTCAATCCAATTCCTTATCCACCCTTCAAATCCATCTCTCTACAATTTGGAGATCAGGATGTCATATGGGACTGTGTCCAAGGCCTTACAGAAGTCCAGGTAGATGACGTTGATCAGTCTTCCCTTGTCAACTGAGGCAGACACTCCATCATAGAAGGTCACCAGATTGGTCAGGCACAATTTGCCCTTGGAGAAGCCATGCTGGCCGTCTCAGGTCACCTCTTTGTCTTGCATATGCTTTACCATTGCTTGAAGGAGGATCATTTCCATGATCTTTCCAGACACAGAGGTGAGACTCACCAGTTAGTAGTTCCCCAGATTTTCCTTTTTACCCTTTTAAAAAATGGGAGTGATGTTTCACTTTTTCCAGTCACCAGGGACTTCACCTGACTCTAATGACTTTTCAAATATGACAGAGAGAGGTTTGGCAACTCCATCAGCCAGTTGCCTCAGGACTCTGGGGTACATGTCATCAGGCCCCATAGACATGTGCCTGTTCAGTTTCATCAGGTGGTCTTGAACCTGCTCTTTGCTTACTGTGGGAGGAACTGTGCTCCCCCAGCCTTCATCTACAGGTTCAGGGAAACGAGAGATGTGGGAAGCCTGACTGACAGTGAAGGCTGAAGCAAAGAAGTTGCTGAGTATTTCAGCCTTCTCCATGTTTGTTGTTACCAGTTCTCCCTTCTCATCTATCCAAGGGGGTACACTCTCCTTGACCTTTCCTTTCTGGCCGATGTACCTATAGAATCCCTTCTTGTTATTTGCATCCCTTGCCAAGCTCAGTTCCATCTGTGCCTTGGCTTTCCTCTTGGCTTTCCCACCTCTGCGCATCCAGTCGGCATTCCTGTACTCTTCCCTGGCCACATGTCCCTGCTTCCACTGCCTGTGCATTTCCTTCTTGCACCTCAGTTTGACCAACAGGTCCTTGCTCAGCCAATCCCTTTTTTTGCCCTCCCTGCCTGTTCTCTTACACAGGGCGATGGAGAGTTCTTGTGGTGTAAGGAAAATGTCCTTAAAGAGTTGCTAGCTCTGCTCAGCTGCTCTGTCCCTAAGGACAGTGTTCCAAGGGATCTCATCCACAAGGTCTTTAAATAGCTCAAAGTTTGCTCTTCAGAAGTTCAGGGTCCTGACTTTGCTCCTCACCAGGCTCACATTCCTCAAAATCACAAATTCAATCAGGCGTGGTCACTGTAGCCCAGACTGCCTCTGATCTTAACTCCTTTAATGAGTTCATCAGCATTGG
Organism: Anser brachyrhynchus; assembly: GCF_964034855.1. Classification (NCBI taxonomy): domain Eukaryota; kingdom Metazoa; phylum Chordata; class Aves; order Anseriformes; family Anatidae; genus Anser; species Anser brachyrhynchus. The sequence continues at coordinate 151,260,394 of NC_137694.1, forward strand.
TGAGCACCTGGTCCAGTAACACTTCTCCTCTGCTTGGTTTGCCTAATACCTGGACCAGGAAGTTATCCTCAACACACACCAGGAGTCTCCTGGATTGCTTACAGCCTGCTTTGTGGCTTTTCCAGCGGACATGCAGGTTGTTGAAGTCCCCCATCAGGATGAGAGCATGCAAGTGTGACGTTTCTTGTGGTTGAAGCAAGAAGGCCTTATCAACAGGCTCCCTTCGATCAGGTGCCGTATAGTAGACCCTGACCACAAGGTGTCCTTTATTGGTGTGGTCCTTAACTTTCACTCACAAGCTCTCAACCTTTCCATGGCTGTTTCTCAGAGGCATATCATAATTATTTATCATAATAAACCTGGGGTTTATCACATTAAGGGGGGATAATTCCCAGCCTTCTTTGCCAACCACAGAACATATACACAAAAATGTGTCCAGAAGAAATGTTATATTGTTTGAGGTGCTTCCTTTCATTTATCCAAGAATTTGTAGGAATCATGATTGATATCTGTGATGAAAATCAATGACCTCCTTCAGGTTTCATATAAAGAAAAGATTTTAATGACAACCAAGAAATGCACCTGAGAATACACTTCGTGTACATTTGGGACCATTAATTAGTATAGTGCAAGGTCAATTCTAAAACTTTTCTAAAAATTCTGGCTAATGAAGGTCTTAAGAGGCAGACACAATACATGAAATTTAGGAAAGCCTTGCCCATGCCTTCAGAGCCAGTAGCAGCACTTGAAATGTAATAGCATTTTTTTTTTTAACCTAAGCAGCTGTACTGGATATCATGTATTAGACATGGTATTCTTGTAGCTATCACAAATTAAGAAGAAACATTTAACAAAACAAACAAACAAAAACCACTGAATGAATAGGTAATATCTCTAAAAATATTTAATATCTCTAAAAGCATACTTCCCTCCTCCCTGACAGCTTGTTTTATGTCTCTGTCTTTCTCTTAAACTTTTTATCATATCTCTTTCCCTCATTTCTTTGCTCCTTTTCCCTTCAACATCCCTGTTATTCTATTGTTACCAATCACCTTTTCTTTCAGTGGACATTTTATTAGCACGTTATTTGCTAAACTGACAAATTCTGATTGAGAATTGTAGCTGTTCCCTCTGTTTCAGACCTGAAGAAAGGCATATTTGCCCAAAAGCATTTTTTCCATCTATACTGCCTTGACCTAAAAAAAAAGATTTTTCTTCAACTTACAAGCTTTGCTCGCTTGCATTCTATATGTGGCCTTGCACATGTAATAGTGAAGCTACACATTGAAGTATAATGTCAAAGACAGTCTAGGTTATTATTACTTTTACCAAGGGAGTTTCCCCCTCTTTGTATTTTTTTTTCATATAAGAATCACCCTATAGTGAATAACTTTATAATTTATTTACATCTGTTACCATTTGGAAACAATATTTCTAAAGTTTACTTCCAAAACTAAGTAAGACTGAAGCTGTAGCTGGTAGTAGATTTTTATTTCTATTTTTATTTTTTTAAATCATTGAAGGGAGGAGTCTCTTACTTATCAAAATAGTATTTTCAATTCTACTAGTTGTGAATTGCCATACTGTTAACCACGGTCATTCTAAACCTCCAGGAGGTAATGGCTTAGAATGTGGGTTCCAGCACTTCAGGTACCTTGATCCCCCTTCTCTTGGTTTCAGGTGTTCTATTTAACAGGTACAGTAATTACAGACTGTGGAAACACAACCTTATCTGTTTCAAGTATTTAGAAAAATGCCTAGTTTTGATTTACATTTGTTGTCTCAAACTCTTAGAAATCATAAGCGTCTTTTGTTTTCATCTCTCCCTCCTGGGACTCCCTCCCTGCCCTCATTTCTGTACATAATTCTTTCCTTTCTTCTACTTCTCAGGCTACAGAATACTTAGGTTCCTGGTAGGAAAGGAGAAAGAGAGTGCTATAATTACCAGCACTAGTACTTATGCAAGCCAGGTAGCAACTGTCTTTGATTGCTAACAACAGTGTGACTGCTTTAAAGTAGAGGAGGAAAACCTTTCTATAACTACTAGCTGGAAGTATAAGCTCTCATTTCTCAGACTAAATGAAGTGGACTGATGCCAAGGGTAAGGGTAGTTAATCGTTCTCTGGTCTGTGTAAGTAATTTGTGGCTCTCTGTAATACTTGGGCAGAGTTCTGAGAAATGTTTCTTCTTTCCATAAGAATTTGCAAAAGGAAATAGTGCAGAACTACAATTACTTTGTGAAATTTGCTGGTTTTAGTGATGTTTTTAAAAGAAATTTTAACCTTAAAATTTATAGTTTTCCATAAACCTGCTCAACTTCTTGCTCTTTTTTTTTTTTTTTTTTCCTTTGCACTGCTGTATGTAGTTTTGGTTAATTGATTTTGAGCAAAATGTAGCCTAAAAATAGTTTGTTACAGTGGCCATGAGGACGTAAGGGGCTATAAATGCCAGTCACCCATGAACACATAAAGATGACAAAGAAAACCACTGTACTAAGCCAGAAAATGTCACCTGTTTGATTCAGATGGGGCTACAATATTGTATGAGGCTCCAACTTCAGAGCTTTTACTCAATTCAAGATAGGACCTTTTAGCAAATGCCTTTGCATTAAGTGTGGGGAAAAAATAAATCAGGAAAAAAAAAAAAAGTATTCCTTAAAGTATTCCTTGGAGGAAAAAATGACTTTTTTTTTCTTTTTTTTTTTTTTTTTTTTTGTAGTCTAAGAACAGGAAAATAGATGAAATTATGAAATTATTTTTGGGCATTTGCAGCACAGTTGGCTCTTCCTTTATCTTTCCATTGGAGAGTTCATAAATGGTTTTAGTGAAAATAAATAATTCTTTCCCTTTGGCACTTTCTTCCTTGGGAATAAGTTGTTCCAACATGCAAACAAAAATGATGAAGATGGCAAAGGCAATTTTATGGCTTTATATAGTATATGCTAACATATTAAAAATGGTTAGAAGAACATGAATACCAGACATAACCTACATTTCATGCTACATTTCTCTCATCTGTTTTTTAAGGAATTTCTGTGGAGTACATATTGATTGCTCTTTTTCTGTATTGCACATCTCATTTAACTCTTCATATTCTACTCTATGGAAGACAATCTCTTTCCAAAGAACATCTACAATGAAGATATATCTCACAGATTGATGCTGCCTGCTGCTGTGTCTGTTGCCACTGCTCCTGTCACCAACATAAATGCTAGCAATCAGAGCAGCAGTGAGGGAGGCAGAGGTGGTGACAAAAGCAATAATGTCAGGAAATAAGCGGCAGTACTGCCGCATATCCGGTTGCCATATGTATGGGGAAAGGTCAACTTATGTGCTGCTGTACTTTAAAGCCTGGAAAATAAGGCATAACTTATCCTTTTCATTTCTGATCTTATGAAGGTTTATGTGCAATTTCAACTTCATACAGTTCAAGTAGAACCTGACTCCAGCAAGACTGCTCACAGAGCATTAATCAACATGTGTTCACAGACTACCTTCCTTATGCATACAAAAATACTTTCTTAAACACGAGCCCAACCTGATCTATTATCCTGCATGTTAGTGAACATGTTCTGCATGGTTACTGAAGGGAGGACGTCTTATGTTTCAGATTTCATTTCTTTGGGGGGGGGGTGGGGGGAGGGGGAGAAAAAAGCAACAGAGCTGTTACAATGCTGCAATAACCTTTTACAAGGTTGCAAGGATGCAAATCAAATAAAAACTGCAGACTAGTGCTTAAGGGTTCAAAATACATTTATGAATGTAATTATCCCAGTTTCACATTTTTTTTGTTAAACGGTTCAGTTATAACTTTAGAGCTGAATTTAAAAGAAGAAATAGAATTATCTATTTTTTTTTTCTATTTTGGATATAGAATCAAATATATTAGGGAAGTTAATTATATGCAAAAATTCTATACTTTGTTAAGAGTTGATGAAAAGACTAAAGTTAGAAAACTGGAATGAGAATTGCTGTAAAAATAAATAAATAAAGATAATGTCCATGTAACTCTTGAGAGAGAGAGAGAAAAAAATCTTGTATAACAATTAATTTGAATATTGCTAGGGAGCTCATTATCTGACTGAAGAAGTTTTGAAGTCATATTTTGTAACCCACACCCTGTGCTGTTTTGTATTTCAGGCTAGTTTCTGTAGGACTTGACTCAAACTGTGCTGAATTCAAAAAGTCCAAATTCAGTTTCCAGATCTCTTAAAAATATCTTAATTGCTTGCCCTCCTCTTTTTTATTCTCTGTCATCCTACGTCCTTAATTTGAATATTTTTATGGGAAAATTTATCCATCCAATCAAAAAATTTTGATTTAGAATTTCTTCATATTCTTCATCAAAAAAGAATTCTTTTAGGTTGCCAGATGATTAAATGAGCTGGTCTTTTCCCTGTGCTCAGGACTGGTGAGACACACCAGGAATGCTGGGTCCACTCACAGACTCATCAGTACAAGACAGACATAAACTTACTCGAGCAAGTCCAGCACGGGACAACAAAGATGATTAAGGGATTGGAGTATCTGTCATATAAGGGAAAGCTGAGGGAGATGGCACTGTTCAGCATGGAGAAAAGAAGGCTTTCTAAGTTATTATCACTGTGTATAAATGCGTGATGGAGTATGTAAGGAAGATAAACCAGACTCCTAGTGATGCCAACAAAAAAGCAAGAGGCAATAGGCATAAACTGGCCTGCGAGAAAATCTGCTTAAACCTAATAAAAGTTTACCGTAAGGGTGTTTGAAAACAGGAACAGGTTTCCCAGAGGGGTTGTGCAGTCTCCTTTCTTGAATATATTCAAAACCCAGCTGTACAGGGCCCTGGTCAACCTGTAGCTGACCCTGCTCTGAGCAGGGAGATTCAACAAGATGATCTCCAGAGGTGTCTTCCAATCTCAACAATTTTGTGATTCTGTGAATGTTAAAATTCAAACTTGGGCTCCTCTGAGTGATTTCCATGCTTAGTAAAATAGTTTTATCAAAGTTAAACATTTTCTGCCAATTAATTAACAGGGTATTTCATTGAAATAGAAGAGAATGAGGTTCAATTTGATAGTGTGTGTTGCCATGAATTTCAAATTTGATCTCCTAAAGGCCAAAGAGAATTTCTGAGTGTCTAATCTATTTGCTGTCCAGGAGTGAATTTTCTTCTCTGACTTTTTTTTTTTTTTTCCTGGAAATCCCATGCTTGTCAAAACCCTTACATATATGTTTTTAGCCAACATAGATATTGTGGGAAAAAAATGCTAGAAAATCACAACCAGCTTTCCCCTGAAGTGCTATCCAGAGAGGTCCTTATCACCACGAGCTGCTGTCTCTTTTCCCATCTAATCACTTGTAGTTTTTCCCATTTAATCTGCAGGATTCTTTTCATGCATTTCATTAAGAATGGAGATATGAGCCTGGTAAAAGCTATCAAATCTCTGAAAATATTTTTCACAGCTTCCTGACGCTTACTGAGGAAGACAAGCAAAAAACAAACACATTTAGGATATTAAAGAATTTCCATGAGATTCGTGTCTTATGTTTCCTATTCACTTGTGTATTCACAATATCCTTTTGATATCATCTTACATAGCAATATCTGTATTGACATTCATGCCATTCTGTTATTGTAAACAGAAAAATCTCCAAAAAGTAATCTGGTACGTGACAACTTGAAGGTCTTCCTATGGCTTTCAATATAATTTTGCTTGACCTCTAGTTAAAGACCCAGCAGTTGCTAGGAATAGTCTTTCTTAAGTCCTCTGGGTGATCAGTGACAAAGCTTTTATAGTGTTTTATATTTATAATTCTTAACATTAGGCTATAAAATACATGCTTGCGAAAGCCTATAATTTACCAGGAGATAACAAGTATTCATGTCTTTCATTCTTGTATTTACTTTGAATGCCATAAATCAAACCTGGTACAAGATGAAGCAGCTTATTTTTTAGGTGTGTATAGGAGAATTAAAACTGGAAGCTATAAATTCTTAGTGTACTTAACAGGAATGATTTTTATTGTGATTTTTTGTTATTGGGTTGGGACTGTGTATTGTTTTTGTTTGTTTGTTTTTTTGTTTGACGTGGACTAATGCAAATACAGTAATCCATGACAGATATGGCATGAATAACAAATACAAATTCAAATTTATGGTTCTAACATTTTCGTGTAACATTTATTGATATAGAATATATGGCAAATGTATAAACATTTCTTCAAAGCCATAGTAGAATGATGTCCTTATGAAGATTTTATTATCTCCAACAGTCTCTAAGATATATTTTTTCTTACTGTCACAGAACATGCTACTTTCTCCAGTTTAACCTTCTGAAATAGTCTTAAAAACTGTACTTAGTGATTAGTAGAGCAGAATCAGGTTCTTTATTGCAATTTATTCAAACCTGATTTATTCAAAAAGGCCTCTAACCTTTATGTATGTACAAAAAATTTAGTTTCCAGAAATTCTGCAGAATCATTGAGTTCTATTTAAATTAATGGCAATGATGAGCACTCACATTCTGGAAAATTCTAGTCATTTTTACTAATATTGCTTCATATTAGCAAAGCCAAAGCCTTGAATGATGTCATTAATGTGACCGGCTTATGCTTTTGTGGTGACAGAGTTTCAAGGGAGCTTTGCTGCAAGATAAGCAGGTATGCTACTTTTTCTTGATGGCGGTGATTACAGTTAATAAAGCAATGACAACACGTGCAGATGGTGTTTTGCCACACTTTCAGATATTTTTAAATTACTTCATGCTATGATTCAAAATTCATTGCCAGGTATCTCACCTGGCAACATGAGTTTACCAATACGCTCTGTCAACATTTCAGATCAGACTATTTTTTTTTTCTTTTCAGTTTTGTTGTTGCCAGTCTGGTGTCTGTTTCCACATTAGAGCAGTCTCTCTGGTGAAAGTTTCTAATTAATGCACAGGAAAAAAAAGATTTTGCTAATCTATACCACTTCTTGATAATACTAGAAAAACTTTATAACTGTGCTACCCACCTCAAATCCAATATATAATCTTGAAAACATCTCCTATAAAACAATTTATCAACAGTTATATAGTATGGATGTTTATTAAGTTAGAATTTTTAAAATAGTTTGTTTGTTGTTTTTTTTTAAACAGTGAAAAATATGGCTATCCTAAACTGTATATCTTTGTAAATGTGTCTATAGTAATATTACAGAGAAAAAAAACTACTGAAATCGTACCAGCACCATCTCATAAGAAAGACAGGAAAGAAGATAAGCAAAGTTAGAAAAGGTAGATTTAGTTCTATAAAACTGATTATGAATGCTATATTTAATTTTCTTCTTCTTCTAGTTTGTAACCCAATAAACACCACAAAATAAATGCTAATTTGTAATGCTACATGCTTGTTATAGATTCCAATACTGTCAGCCATTACAGATGAGGTTTACACACTAATTACATAACTTGATTAGTCAGCAGATTGAGCATTAATATTGATAAAAAAGTAACACATTCAATATGAACAATGGTCTGCTATTTTTGTTATATGGTAGATGTATATCACATATTTACAAATAAATGATGACAGGTTAAGAACAGTGATTCTCTGTTAGTAAGCAGAGTAAGGAGACATGCTGTGAGGAATAAAAGACTTGTGACATCCTGTTGACTATTACCAAGTAACTCAAATTAGTGGAAAGAGCCTGATGCATGTTCAGTGTGGAGGATGTAAATAAGTACTTGTGGTTTAAGCTGGACGGCAGCTAGGCACCACACAGCTGTTTGCTCACCCTTTTCTCTCCCTCTCTGGGATGGGGGAGAGAACCAGAAAGAAATGAAAGCCTGTGGGTTGAGATAAATATAGTTTATTAGGACAGAAAAGAAAGGAAAATAATAATAATAATAATGATAATAGTACTACTACTAACAATGTGTACAAAACACGTGATGCACAATACAATTGCTCGCCACCCTCTGACCAATGCCCAGCCTATCCCCGAGCTGCTGATACCCCCCACCCCCACTAGTCCCCCCATATTAATTGTTCAGCATGACGCCATATGGTATGGAATATCTCTTTGGCCAAATTGGGTCAACTGTCCTGATTTTGTCCCCTCCCAGCTCCCGCTACACCCCCAGTCTGCCCACTGGCAGGGCAGAGCGAGAAGATGAAAAGTCCTTGGCTTTGTGTAAGCATTGCTTTGCAACAACTAAAACATCAGCATGGTATCAACATTATTCTCATCCTGAATCCCAAACACAGCACCATACCAGCTACTAGGAGGAAAATTAACTCTATCCTAGCCAAAACCAGGACAGTACTCCAATTTGTTTTCTGTGGTGCTACAGAAATTCTGCTTTTCTGCTCCAAATAGTTATGGTATTTGCTAACAGCCCCCTAGCTGACTTGATCAATCTAGTGTTATTCACTTCCTGTTCCTGTCTCCCAATTTTACTGTAACCTTTCTAGTTAAGTTTACTCAAAGATTTGTCTTACTTCAGGTTTTCCTGTTTCACAGATTGCTGCTTTATCCTCCTGATAAGCTCATACAGGATACCTCAAATGTTGATTGAAAAAATAATTCTAGAGAAACAGAAGAAAAAAAAATAGTAAGGAGAAAGTACAGTCAATTTAACTGAATAATGAGTTTTATTCATGAAAATGAGCCTCTTGAAAGGTTTAAAATATAAGATTTCAAGAGATTTCAGATAGAGAGAGATGTGTCTGATGTGTCTGTATATTAAAACATACGTTTTCTGTTGAAGTAATCAGTTGGTAGAAGTTCTTCCACAGTAAAGTTGCCTGAACTGGGTCAGAAGGATGGCATCACAAAGAAGATCTAATATTAGGTCACATCTCACCGTAGATGGGTGTCAGGCTTTTGTTTCATTCCTTCCATCTGGATAGATGGATGACACTGCCAATTTATGCTGCCATCAGCTATTGTCAATATATATTTTCTGTGCACTCGGAGGCTTGAAAAAGTATTTTCTAGAAAGGAGCTTTTAATTCTTTCTCTTTAGACTGATATTTTCAAGCTGGACAGATTGAAGAATCTTTTTCTTCATAATATAATCTGAAGAGTTGAAAGAACTGCCACAAAATTCTTTAGACTCACAAACAACTCTAAAAATAGAAAATATATAACAAGAAAAAAAAACCACTCTTGTAATACAGTAAAAAAATGATTACAACAACAAGAAGGTATTTCCAGGTTTATACACCATATGAAATGGTATAACTAGAGAAATACATCTCTTTCACTCAGTTACTGAATTCAAGCACTCCATGTGATACTCTGAGATGAAATCTCCTCAGCTGTATCCCTGATTCTTTCTGCAAGAATATCAGGGATGGTAACTTATTCCCTAAGGGTCTCACTGTCTCCTGCTTTCCTCTGTCCTATAAACCTTGTCCTTTGTAAACTATGATTTCTTTCTGTTATTAAAAGTGTAATATATTATTAACATACGTGTATTAGAGCAAAGTTACATCCTGAATTTAGCAATGTACTGTCTGTTCAAGTGTGCCTTCGCTCTGTGACCTTCATGTAGCAATTACTGTCCCACATATCAATGAGTTCAGAGCAGGAGTAGATGAGAAGGATAAAATAGATGTAATAAAATAAAGCAGATGAGTAGAAGATAAAGATGGAGTAATACTAAAAGCTGCAAGATTTTGAAACCTAGAAAATTTCTTGTAACTGGATAAAATGTCCATTACTATGGTATATAGGAATTAGTGAATATCAGAAAACTAGTCACAGAAGACAGCATGCTGAGAGGGAATGCTTTTTGTAGAAGAAAAGAGCCTGCAATGGAAGCTGGTGTTTGAAGACAGACCCACAAAGCTTATTCTTCAGTAGGAAACATACAACATAAGCTTTCATCAGTTATCTCACCTTTAAGTGTTCTTTAAGTATTGAAGAAGTTCTGTGTTTTAAATTTGCTGGTAACAGTAGAGTGAAAAACATTTCAGAAGATTTTTTTTTTTTTTCCTTATTTTCCTCAAGGAAAATACATCATTTTGAATCTGTAACTAAGTTAAAAAATCAGAAACAACATGAATATTTTTTTAGGTGGTTTCCTTTATCTTATTTATTTATTTTGGTGTGAACTATACTAAATATGTAGCATTAGCATAGTGCTGATGTGCAATTTTTCTACCTGTCACATTCAGTTTAAAAAATAGTCTTTTACTGAGAGCAGAACTTTTTAAGGAAACAACTCTTTACATTGTCCTGAATGAAATTTTTGACCATAACAAAATTTCTCCTCTACTCACTCCTATTTCTAAACCAGCCAATAAGAGAACAGGCAAGACAAACTGTCAGGAAATGTCAGTCTTGGATTCCTCTTCTTGTTCAATCTTATATATCAATAAAAATAGGAATGGATTTGTTATACACCATCTGAATAACCTGACAACTGGTACTGATGTTTTCAGTCTGAAATTGTCTGTTTCATTACAATATGGGATGGGAATAATAATATTTAAAATAAAATAAAATAAAAAATAATATACTTGTTTCTTTCCATAAAATATTAAATGTATGTATATATATATATATATATATATTCAGCCAGATACATTTTGCATTTTCAAGGCAAGGCAAGAAAATATGCTGGTTAATACAAATTTTGCAAGGCTTTTTAGACATCCTTTTCTGAGAACTATATGATTTGCTGCAATCTGGTTTATTAGAAGTTAAGTATTTCCTCTTCAGAGGTACTACTTTGTACGACAGAAATGATAATTTAGCAATTTCCTGTGCAAAAAGGCAAGGTACATCAGAAGGCAAATCACCAAAATTTAGCTGAAAACTTAAAAGTCAGGTCTTTCAGAAGCCCTTTCAACTTCTTGGGTTTGTATGTAGGCTGTTGCACACAGAGAATAACTTTGAATGAATGCCTTTGGAGGAATAGATACAAAAAGTGCAAATTATGTTTTCTTGTCTGCTCTGTCATGCCCAAGTACTCTTAGAACTTACATGTAACAGCCTGTGTCTGAGGAAAAGGACAGGTATAAAGGATGCAGTTAACGAGAAAAAGCCGGCTGAAACATCTTTTTCTACAGAGCAGCAGAATAATGACAGTTAAAAAAAATCCTATAACAATTCATTTCTCCTTAAGTGATGTTTTCTACTTTGCACAGGAAATACTAATAAGAATATATGACTGAAACTCAGTCTAGAAATTCAAGACTGTTTTAAATGATATTGTCTACATACACAGAGATGCACAGTTTGATAATTTAACTCAGATACAGTTCAAATTTACACTTGAAAAGAATGATGAAATAAATTGATCTTTGAACATGATAGTTCATGTATTTATTTTGTAAAAGACAGAAAGTTCTTTCAGTTCATGTTAATCAAAGAGAAGTTTTCTTCAGAAATATTGATGGGCTTTAATTTTTTTCCACTTTTCCTGCACAACATGGAAGTATAAAAACAATGTCTTTTAATAATATATGTACATAAACTTTAATACTGCAGTAGTGATACCTAATACTTTATGCCGGAGGACTTAGAAGTGCAGAATAACAACATATTCACTAACAAGGAAAAATCAAGACATGGCTAACCTGGTTTCATAGATTCCCTCAGAATTTTAAATGTGAAGCTTTTTGTTGTGCTTAATGGAAATTTCTAGCACTTGAAAATCATTGTGGTACCTTTTTATTAGCACCCTGTTTTTCTCAGAAAGACATGTACTTATAGAAAATTACATCTGCTGGTATACTGCCACATTAGGTTTTGAATGAATTTTGAATTTTAAATTATAGTGGGCCTGAATGGATATTCTAAGTATGTTCTATTAAATACTTCAAGCTCTTGAATCCCATTCAATGTAACAGCACCTGAGGTTGTCCAACAGCTTTCAGGATCATATTTGTATTTTCATACAAATTTGTAATGGTAAAATATCACCTAGAGTATAGTTGTCCTTGGCAACACTTCATTAGGCAAATACTGAAAACAGTTCTGTGCCAAAACTCTATGGGTATCTAAACTCTTCCTTGAAGTGTTTCCTTTTCTTAGTAATGATTATACTGGCTCCTTAAGCGCTTAGTTACCAGTTCAGTCAAAATCTGTGAATTGTTAAATCAGCATTAGTATCTCTTAGGGTTAGAATTTTGAGAAAAAGAACATACAGGCACATTGAAAACATACTATTTACCGTTTAAGTTGTGGAAACATTTAAAATTTCATATTTAAAGAGAATTCAGGGAATAAGAGCAGATGTTTCTTTGTTGTAGTCTAAACTACACCATAGCAGTTAATTTAGCAGCTTGAATTGCAGATCTGCCATTTTCATCCGAGCTTTTATGTGTAAAAGCTTGGAAGTGTTTTAACCGTTGAAACCAATTACAATTGCCACTGGTAAATTAAATTTGGATATAGCTTGTTTTACAGTCAGTTTCTTCCTTTTATGTTTTAGTGTGTAACTTTTCTGCAGTATTGCTAGGATTAATGAAGGGGTCACTAAATGAATGCACAGAATTCTGAAACATCCATCATATAAAAAAAAGTAGAAAAAGAAGAAAAAGGATACAAGGAGAGGTAGAAAAGGAGATGGAAAAGGAGATGAAAAGGAAAAGGAAAGGGAAAAGGAGAAGGAGAAGGAAAGGGAAAGGAAAAGGGAAGGGAAAAGGAAAAGGAAAGATGGGAGGGAAGGAGAGGGAGGGAGGGAGGCAGGAAGGAAGCAGAAGGAGAAAGAGAGAAAGAGAAAAGGGGGAAGGAGAAAGAGAGAGAGAGAAAGAGAGAGAGAGAGAGAGAGAGAGAGAGAGAGAGAGACTGTTTAATGTTTAACACAAGGTGTTACCACAACAGTTGCCCTTGAAAATATTAAATATGGATGAATCAAAAGACAAAATGTCAATAACACACCAGTAATCATATCAAATAATTGTTTTTCTTTAATGCAAATAAAAATTGAAATTAACATACTTAACAGAGGATTGTATGTAGTTTAAGAGAGGGAGAAATCACTTTGAAACAGCTCAGCATGTTTAAACTGCAAGCAATTAAACAATAAATATTTGGTCAGTTACGTTGAGCCAATCATTAGGAAAAAATATTTTGCATACTAAAAAAAACAGATCTGTGATCTTGCTTGAGTCCGCAGTCAACATTTTTTTTTTTTTCCCCACAGACTTGCAAAGTTACTACCTTGGAAATTATAACCATTTTTTGTTCTGAGATTAAGAAATGAAGAATAAATGATTTTCTTTTCCAATAGTTTAAGGAAAATAGGGTATTCCTTCATGATTAGGAATATTCTTGTCAGCATACCTACTTGTATGAAGAAATATAATTGTGTACGATTGGAAAAGTCCAAGAAATATCAGACTCTCCTGATTGCCATTTGTTATTAACTCAGTAATAGCAAGCGAAATATTCATTTTAAAGAGCAGATATCTGTGGTAGAAGAGAGTAAATCTTTTCTACATGTGTTTTTTTCCCCATACAGTCTTTCAGGAGCTACACTCCTTCAATACCTAAAGGGGCCCTACAAGATGGCTGGGGAGTTACACATTATCAGGGAGTGGTAGTGATAAGAGAAGCAGTAACGGCTTTAAATTAAAAGATGGTAGATTTAGATTAGATATAAGAAAGAAATTCTTTACTGAGAAGGTGGTGAGGCACTGGAACAGGTTGCCCAGAGCAGTTGTGGATGCCCCATCCCTGGAAGTGTTCAAGGACAGGTTGAATGTCCACTCCATGACTGGAGTGCTGCAATGTCTGGCTATAGGCTCTTCAGAAGGGACAGGCAGCACAGAAGGGGTGGTGGTGTGGCTCTCTATATTAGAGAGTGTTTTGATGTTGTGGAACTTGAGGCTAGGACTGATAAGGTTGAGTCTCTGTGGGTTAGGATCAGCGAGAAGGCCAACAAGGCAAGCATCCTGGTGGGGGTCTGTTACAGACTGCTGAACCAGGATGAGAAGAGGGATGAGGAGTTCTACAGGCAGCTGGCAGAAGTTGCAAAATCATCAGCGCTTGTTCTCGTGCGGGACTTCAACTTCCCAGACATATCCTGGAAGCACAACACAGCCTAGAGAAAGCAGTCTAGGAGGTTTCTGGAGAGCTTGGAAGATAGCTTCCTGATGCAGCTGGTTAGAGAGCCTACCGGGGGAGGTGCCCCACTAGACCTTCTGTTCACAAACAGAGAAGGACTGGTGGGAGATATGGTGGTCGGGAGCTGTCTTGGGCAGAATGACCACGAAATGGTAGAGTTCTCTATTCTTGGCGAAGCCAGGAAGGGGACCAGCAAAACCGCTGTCTTGGACTTTTGGAGGGCTGACTTTGAGCTGTTCAGGACACTGGTTGGCAGAGTCCCTTGGGAAGTGGTTCTGAAGGGCAGAGGAGTCCAGGAAGGCTGGTCACTCTTCAAGAAGGAAATCTTAATGGCTCTGGAGCAGTTTGTCCCCACATGCCCAAAGACAAGCCGGCGTGGAAGAAGACCAGCCTGGCTGAACAGAGAGTTGTGGTTCGAGCTTAGGAGAAAAAAGAGGGTTTATAATCTTTGGAAAAGAGGGTGGGCCACTCACGAGGACTATAAGGCTGTTGCAAGGCTGGGCAGGGACAAAATTAGAAGGGCCAAAGCTCATCTGGAGCTCAATCTGGCTACTGCCGTTAAAGACAACAGAAAATGTTTTTACAAATACATCAACACAAAAAGGAGGACTAAGGAGAATCATCCTTTACTAGATGTGGGAGGAAACTTAGTTACAAGGGATGAGGAAAAAGCTGAGGTGCTTAATGCCTTCTTTGCCTCAGTCTTTAGTGGCAAGATGAGCTGTTCTCTAGATACCCAGTACCCTGAGCTGGTGGAAGGGGATGGGGAGCAGGATGTGGCCCTCACAATCAACGAGGAAATGATTGGCAACCTGCTACAGCACTTGGATGTACGCAAGTCGATGGGGCCGGATGGGATCCACCCGAGGGTAGTGAGAGAACTGGCGGAGGAGCTGGCCAAGCCGCTTTCCATCATTTATCAGCAGTCCTGGCTATCAGGAGAAGTCCCAATTGACTGGTGGCTAGCAAATGTGACGCCCATCTACAAGAAGGGTCGGAGGGTAGACCCAGGGAACTATAGGCCTGTTAGTTTGACCTCCCCACCTCCACCTGAGCATGCTGCTGGCTTATATTCAGCCGACTATCAACCAATACTCCCAGGTCCTTCTCTGCCAGGCAGCTTTCCAACCACTCATCTCCCAGCCTGTAGCACTGCTTGGGGTTGTTGTGCCCCAGGTGCAGGACCCGGCACTTGGCCTGGTTGAACTTCATACAGTTGACCTCAGCCCATCGGTCCAGCCTATCCCGATCCTCCTGCAGAGCCTTCCTACCCTCGAGCAGATCGACACACGCACCTAACTTGGTGTCATCTGCAAACTTACTGAGGGTGCACTCGATCCCCTCATCCAGATCATCGATAAAGATATTGAAGAGGACTGGCCCCAGTACTGAGCCCTGGGGGACTCCACTAGTGAGCGGCCTCCAACTGGATTTAACTCCATTCACCAGAACTCTTTGGGCCCAGCTACCCAGCCAGTTTCTAACCCGACGAAGCGTACGCCAGTCCAAGCCAAGAGCAGCCAGTTTTTTGAGGAGAATGCTGTGGGAAATGGTGTCAAAAACCTTACTGAAATCAAGGTAGACCACATCCACAGCCTTTCCCTCATCCACTAAGCGTTTTGCTTTGTCATAGAAGGAGATCAGGTTCGTCAAGCAGGACCTGCCTTTCATAAACCCATGCTGACTGGGCCTGATCACCTGGTTGCCCTGCAAGTGCCGCGTGATGACACTCAAGATAATCTGATAATCAGGATAATCAAGATAAGATAATCAAGATAATTCCTTAACAATCCAAATATTTCTCACTTTATAAAGATAATTTTTTTTCTACACTATTTGCTTCTTGTTGCGCTAGGCACTCTCATCTCAGCAAGCTGTCTTTCATGGTTTGTCAAGGACTTTTCCCAATGGACTTAAATCTAGGGTTTAGTTTTAATCCTCCTGCCTTCTCATAAATTCATCCTTTGGTTTCATTGTAGCTTAATTACAAACTTTTCCCAGAGATACAATCTTGTAGGCCTTGTATGTTTACAAGTCGTGTAGGGACTTCAGCGTTTTCTGGTAGTGGAAAGAAAGTGTGCACAGGTTCAAGAAAGAAAACACTTTTCACTCTATTTTCAGGAAATTTTGCAGCTAGCAAAACAAATGAATAAAGACTGCCTGAAGGGTGCATTGTCTCTTTCTTCTTAGCTTTCTTTACTCTTATAAAAATAGTTGTTCAAACGCTTCCTTTTTCCTTCACTAGTTCCAACAAGATGGACATACATATTTTTTCTCCTTTCTCTAGCCTGTTACTCTGATTTTGAAGAAGTATCATTTTTTTCAAAGTATCTCCTTTTATGTAGTACAGCTTCCTAGGATTTTGGCTAACCCTTCTTGAAGGGCAGCAATCAGTCTGTTGCTGTGGGTCTTGAAGGAACATCACACAACCCTTTACAGATTGATGTCTACATAATATTAAGATGTTCCATGATGAAACTGTTGTATAATACCCACCAAAAATAATTTTAAAATTCTATTAGCCTGCCCCAAAGTGAGATTTAACGGTTAAGCTCATTCTAAGGATTTATATTTATTCAGGAAAATCACATCAAAGAATCATAGAGTGGTTTGGATTGGAAGGAGCCTTAAAGACCATCGAATTCCAACTCCCCCATCATGGACAGGGATACTTTCCACTAGATTAGGTTATCCGAAGCCCCATCCAACCTGGCCCTGAACACTTCCAGGGGTTCCACAACTTCTCTGGGTAACCTGATCCAGTGTCTCACCACCCTCACTGTAACAAATTTCTTCTGAATATCTAATCTAAACCCACCTTTTTTTTTAGTTTAAAACCATTATCCCTTGTCCTGTCACTACACTCCCTGATGAAGAATCCCTCCCCAACTTTCCTTTGGGGCCCCTTTAAATACTGGAAGGCTGCAATGAGGTCTCACCTCTTCTTTTCTCTGAGTTAAAAAAATCTTTTCTAGGCTAAAAACAACAACAACAGCAACAACAACAACAAAACACCACTATCACCAAAAACAAAACACCCATAAATCATGAAAAAACATTTTGCCTTTTTCATCACTGAAATTTCAAAACTTTTGCTATTCAAAGTCTAATAGTCTTTTTCAAAAAAAGTGACAAGAATATACTGAAATATTTCTATAGATTTGTCTAAGATATCTCTTATTGTGTTTCAAGTGAAACATACATAATAATAATATAAAATATAATAATTCTTATCAATATAAGAATAATACATCTAAAATATTAGTGCTTATATCATTGCAAAAATTAACTATGAGAATTTGCCAGTGGTTCCTATATTCTGTAGGTATTATTCAAAACAATTATTTTCCCATTCTTTCATTGGAGTAATATCATTGTATATATTAACTTTAGTCTTTTCTTGTCAGAGTTTTTCATTACTTTTTCTTTCATTGGAATCAAAAAGCTAATAAACTATTTTTACTAAATCTAATTGAACAAAATGACTTGGATTTAATTGATGTAGAGAAGTTAATTTCTGAAAAAGAAACCAGATAAAAAGCAGATACATGTGATAAACAAACAAACAAAAAAACACCACCACAGAAAATTATTATTTTGAGATCTTAGAGCTTCCCTATTCAATTATTTCAGGACAATTTTTACTTAATCAGAATGATATCTCTTTGATGTAAAATCATGTTTGTGTTTCTTAGAAAGAGACATACTCATAACATTTGAAGTTAAATAGCAAATATCTTTCCCTGGCTTAGTCTCTTGACTTATTATGTTTGGTAACTGGGCAATCCATTTATAATCCGGAAAGTATTAGCACTATGTATTTTTCACCTTATTTTTCCCCAGTTGGCTCTTGCTACTTCAGTGAAAAGAAGCTAGGAAAATACTCTGTAAGCTCTGAGAAAAAACAGAGATGTAAGCAAGCTGTTTCTGTTGAAAGGAATCCAGTATGGACCAAATTACATAATTCAGACAGTATCTGTCTTAAGCAATAGCATTAGGAAGGAAGGAAGGAAGAGAAGGAAGGGAGGAAGGGAGGGAGGGAGGGAGGAAGGAAGGAAGGAAGGATTAGTTTTGTGTGTATATGCTGTCTAGTAGGATCTGTTTTGTGCCATGAAAATATTGCACAGTTAAAGAATTTTTATGTGTTATTTCTGTTGTAGGTATATTATTTTTAAAGAACCACTTCACCTGCAAAATATTAAGATCAAAGAAAATCTTTAGAAAATTACATTTCCCAATCAATTAAGCTAAATGTTCTTGCTTTCCTATATTATGCACATTATGCCTATTTTCTTCAGTTTAAAATCTGAATTTGGATAATGTATGAATACATCTGTCCTTTCATGTGTTTCTTCTCCATAGAATCATAGAATGGTTTGGGTTGGAAGGGACCTTAAAGATCATCTAATTTCAACCCCACCCCTCATCTTTGCCATGGGCAGGGACACATCCCACTAGACCAGTTTGCTCAAAGCCCCATCCAAACTGGTTTTGAACACTTCCAGGGATAGGGCATCCACAGTTTCTCTGGGCAACATGTTCCAGTGCCTCAGCACCCTCCTAGTAAAACATTTGCTTCCTTACATCTAACCTATATATATATATATGTATATTTATATATGTATATATATATGTATATTTATATGTATATATATTTAGTTTAGTTTAAAACCATTACTCCTTCTCCTATCGCTGTACTCCATGACAAAGACTCCGTCCCCAGCTTTTCTGTTGGCCCCCTTTAAGTATTGGAAGATCACTATAAGGTCTCCCCCAAGCCTTCTCATCCCCAACTGAACATCCAAGCCTTTTCATCCCCAGTTGAACATCCCCAACTCCCTCAGCCTGTCTTCATAGGAGAAGTGCTCCAGCCTGCTGATCATCTTCAAGGTCCTCCTCTGGACTTGTTCTTCTTGGTCCATGTCCTTCTTGTGCTGGGGGCCCCAGAGCTAAATGTAGTACTCCAGGTGGAGTCTCATGAGAGCAGACCTGAGGGCAAGAACCACCTCCCTTGACCTGCTGGTCATGTTTCTTTTGATGCAGGCAAGGATAAGAATGGCTTTCTGGGCTGCAAGCGTAAATTGCAGGCCCATGCTGAGCTTCTCATTAACCAACACCTCCAGGTCCTTCTCCTCAGGGCTGCTCTCATTCCATTCTTCACCCAGACTGCGTTTTTGCTTGGGATTTCCCTGGCCCAGATGCAGGACCTTGCACTTGGTCTTGGCAACTAAGGAGGGGGGAGGTGGCATGGCTCTCTACATTAGCGAGTATTTCGATGCTGTTGAGCTAGAGGATGGGAGTGATAAGGTAGAATTCCTGTGGATAAGGATGAAGGGGTTGGCCAACAAGCCGGGCATCCTGGTGGGGGTCTGTTATAGACTGCCAATCCAGTATGAAGAGATGGATGAGGAGTTCTATAAGCAGCTTGCGGAAGTCACTTGATTGCCAGTGCTTGTTCTCGTGGGGGGACTTTAACTTCACTATGTTGGAAATACAATACAGCCCTGAGAAAGCAGTCTAGGAGATTCATGGAAGGTTCATGTGCATGGAAGACAGCTTCCTATCTCAGCTGGTTAGTGAGCCTACCAGAGGGGGTGCCCCACTAGACCTGCTGTTCACAAACAGAGAAGAACTGGTGGGAGATGTGATGGTAGGGGGTTTTCTTGGGTAGAGTGACCATGAAATGGTAGCGTTCTCTATTCTTGGTGAAGTCAGGAGGGGGGTCAGTAAAACTGCTACCTTGGACTTCCAGAGGGCAGACTTTGAGCTGTTGAGGACACTGGTAGGGAGGGTCCCTTGGGAGTCAGTCCTGAAGGGCAGAGGGGTTCAGGAAGGCTGGATGCTCCTCAAGAAGGAAGTCTTAAAGGCACAGAAGCAGGCTGTCCCCACGTGCTGTAAGATGAGCCGGCAGGGAAGAAGACCAGCGTGACTGAACAGGGAAATTTGCCGAGTGTCCAGGAGAAAAAGTGAGTTTATGGCCAGTGGGAGAAGGGGCAGGCAACTTGAGGAGAGTACAGGGAAGTTGCCAGCATATGCAGAGAAAAAAATCACAAAGGCCAAACCCCAGCACAAGTTCAACTTGGCCACTATGGTTAAGGATAACAAAAAAAAAAATGTTTTTATAAATATATATTAACAGCAAGAGGAGGGCCAAGGAGAATCTCCATTCTTTACTGGTTGCAGGGGGTAACATGACTACTGAGGATAAGGAAAAGGCTGAGGTTCACACAGGCCTGCCTCTCAAGCCTGTCCAGGTATCTCAAATGGTTGTATTGTTTTACCTTTCACTTGTAGCAAATCTCAATATGCACTTGATTTGGAAGGGAATGAGAATCCTTTTCCCATCCATGAAACTTCCATACTAAATCAATCAATCAGTCAATCTTGCTCTACATCAAGGTGATACACATAACTTTCAACGTTTGAGAGAAAAACACTTAGGACTTAACTGGGTTATAGAACAACCTCTTCATGTCCATCTTCAGAAAGACTGAGAGGAATGACTTAGGTATGGGTCTTCTGTTTATCTTTTTATTAGCTGGGTGGAAAAGAATATCTTTGTATATATCAGACATATACCAAGGAGCTAAAAAATATATTTTAATAACTTTCTTTAAACTGATGAGTTTACATAGAATTATTTTGTTTCCATGAATTAGCATTTTTCAAAAAGGAACAAAGGTAGAAAATTCCCATACACTCTAGAGAGCTGGTGTGAATATCACCACAAAGCTCCATTTGATAAATTATACCTGTAACAACTACGTGGTAATTATAGCATGAGCAGGTTTAAGTGATATGATTTATGCACTGAAGATGTTTTTTAATCACAGCATTGATACAGTAAAGGATATTCTGTGAGTTAAAACAAAACAAAAAATAATAATAATAATTCCATGCATGAATAATCAAACTTCATGTCCTAGTGAAATCATGAAGGAGATATTCAGAGAACTCTAACACATCCACAATTCACATGACAGACAAGGAGGTAATAATGATGGCTTATTACTCCTGTTCCATTACTTTAATAGAGCTGTCTAAAACACTGTCACCTAAGTGGGTCATCTGACTTCTCATTCTCTGATTTCTTTTTCCTGAGCTTTCCCATCTGTGATTATTGTAACCCATCTTTTCACTGCCCTGAAGCTGAAATATTGTTAATGGGACTTCTTAGCTATCTCGAATAGCAAATTTTCACATGCTTCAAGCTCTGCCCGTTGACCTGCATATGCATATGTCTCTCCCTATTTTGTGGCTTTTGATTCAGCAGTCTCAGAATCTGCACAGATTCCCACTTAACTGTACATTGTGGTGTTGATTCACACTGTTCACCACAAAACCCTCTTTATCCTGTGCTCTTTTGTCATTTTTTCTGAAGTCTTTAACTAGCAGTGATAGAATGGCTACAGTATTTTATTTTAGGTGTCATTCTACACTAACAGGTAGCCCATTAGTATGTAAATTTGGAGAACAAAACAAAGCAAACAAACAAACAAACACAGATACTTCACCAGCAACCTTATTGACAGGTTTTACAACGCAATATCTATTTATTGTATTTGAAAACAGTAAGCTATATAAGCAATATTATGAGCAATAAATGGTGGAATCCTTAAGTGAAAAAGGAATAATATGTAATGAAACTTAATCTTCCTTTTCCCATTCTTTTTTACTATAACAAACACAGAAACAGAAACATTAAATATTTATATATATATATATATACACACATACATATTTGAATTATCTAAGGGCCTAACCTGCATTTGAGTTCCATCACATCTAGGGACAAACGTTTTCCTTTTGTGTGACTAAAGCCCAAACTGGATAATTTCAAAAGGTGATTAATAATTTTGGGATGAGTAATAGCTTTCCTAAGTTGCCAGCCTGTCTGTTGACCACTGTCACCTTAGGCAGGAACTAAATGTGTCCCTTTGCAAATGCAATGCCTATCACATCCAGTCTCCAATACTAAAGCAAGGCCTGTGGTTGATTTCATAATAATACTATTAAGTAATAATAGCTTTTCAGCTAAGAAAATAAAACTGTAAATCTCATGTCACCAAATATATATATATATATAAATAAATAAAATAAAAAAATCCAAACAATGCTAGGGGGATTAAGAAGAATTCTGCTTATGACTTTACCAGGTGTGAAGCAGACAAACTTCAGCAGTTGTGAAACAACCATGAGATGAAGAAAATGTATTTTGTTAATGCTGGATGGAAAAAACTATTCACTTCCTGCTTCTATTGCTGACTCCAAAACACTCCCCAGTTGCTGTCATCTGGGCATGCCAGCCCCCAGAACTCCAGCCCCACTCCTGTTGCTAGTACTCAGACCTGCATACCCCCACATACACACACGTGCACACACATATATATGCACACACCCATGCACCATAGTCCCCCCAGTAACTGGCCTTAGAAACCCAGTCTGGACCTGGATCCTCTTGTCTCCCATTTTCCTCACACACAGGGAAACAAATACATACAAAAAAAGAGTCTTGCCAGTAGCTGGACCAGACCTATGGCTTTACCAATACCTGACCCTTGGACTCCATTGTCTCCCCATGGAGACTTGGACCTCCTGGCCTCTCCAGTAGACAACTTGCTGACCCAAGGCTAGGTTGGATGGGGCTTTGAGCAACCTGATCAAGCAGGATTTGTTCCTGTCTGTGGCAGGGTGCTTGGAATTAGGTGATCTTTAAGGTCCCTTCCAACCTAAACCATTCTGTGATTCTATGACCCTTTCATCTCTCCTATATCTGGTCCAGATTTATGGTCACTCCAATACTTGGCTCCCAAACCGACTTGCCAGCTTGATTTTCACAAGTGATCACACACTGGCATAGACACTAACTCAACATGCAGACTCACCAGCCTCTTTAGTTGCTGGCACCACAGACAGACAGACAGACTTTCTCGGCTGACTCACTGCTTGCATGCAGACCTCCATACACACATGCACACTGAACAGAGTTCCCTAATTCAGGAAAAGAATTGGAAATGAAGTTTAATGAGAAGACAGAATATGCTGCACTGATCAGTTGCAGGGCATGGCCTGACCAGCTACTTCATACAACTGATCCTTTTAAACCCTTTATTATTTAGCCCTTTCCCTTGCTTGTTCCACTTTGATCCCTCTCTTTCCATATTCTTGGTTCCTTCCAAACATCCCTTAACGTGTTATTTGCAATCCTGAAATGCTCTTTACTTGCATCCTATAATGGGTCTTAAACTCCTAGGCAGTGAACCCTTTCAGTCCAAAAGCTAATCTGGGAAGAACATTATCCATAGACTCATCCTGGGTGCTCCCTTGTCTCCCCTGGGAGAGATGCTTGTGCCTCTGACCCAATTATTGGGTTCCCCAATCTGCTCTCATGTGTCAGTGCTCCTTCGTGTGAATGGAGAGAAGCCCTTTTGTCATGTAGCTTGACAACTTCCACAGAAATTCCATGGTACTTATCAGAACATATTTTGAGGTTATATCCATACACTGAACAAACCTTGGGTGACTAAGGCTGCAACATGGTGGAAATATACTTTAAAAAACTGTTGAATCACCCAAGTCAACAAAATCAGCATACTGGAAGTAACTAAATTAGAGCAATAGAGACCAGTTTTGAGTGAACTTCAGAAAAGAAGACAGGAATAAAGGAACATATATGTTTCATATAAAACAGTCAGTCTATATAAAAAAATAATTTTTTATTTATTATTTATTATTAAATTTTTTATATGATGAAAAAATCCCTCCACATTGTTTAGCAGATGGTACAGAAATATCTCACCAAGAAATTTTCATGCTGTTCATTTGTGTTCTGCTCCTTTTCTGGTAAAAACAATATTATGATGTTTTGACCTAAGTGTCTATCCAATGTTCTATCCTGCTTAATCAATACTGTGAGATTACTGAAACGTCTACAACTAATCCAACATATTGTTTTCTACTGGTAGAAAACAGTTGCTGATGTGCCTATATGTTTTCAAGCTCAGGTAAGTTCATGCAAAAAGAAGACCAAAGATTACAGTGAAATTTCCAAGAATCTTGTGTTGGTAACAGAACTAATGAACTGTTAATATTTTCTGGCTGTCATCATGGATGGACACTGCCTGCTTTTCTGTATTCCTTAGAATTGTATTTTTCTTCCCAAATCCAACACACAGAAACTTATTTAGTATCTTACACTACTCAGTACAGGAGGAACAAGCATTTTTTTTTCCCTTTCTGTCTTCTTTGATAGAGTATTATCAGCAGTCTCAGTCCTTCTAACATGACTTGATGAAAGTAATGATTTTTAGGGGATGGGAAGATTCTTTCAGGAACAAGAACTTAATTATTTCTTTAATCAGTGTACCACACTGACCTGACACCCAGAAGTGAAAACTGTGGTATAGGAAAAATGGAAATAATAACAATAATAATAATTAGTGTTCATAATAACTCGCAATGAATACTTCATCTGACAAATTTAGCTATTCTTTTTGTCCCTGTCTGTAGTTCCCCAGATTTTTCCTTTTTACCCTTTTAAAAAATGGGAGTGATGTTTCACTTTTTCCAGTCACCAGGGACTTCACCTGACTCTAATGACTTTTCAAATATGACAGAGAGAGGTTTGGCAACTCCATCAGCCAGTTGCCTCAGGACTCTGGGGTACATGTCATCAGGCCCCATAGACATGTGCCTGTTCAGTTTCATCAGGTGGTCTTGAACCTGCTCTTTGCTTACTGTGGGAGGAACTGTGCTCCCCCAGCCTTCATCTACAGGTTCAGGGAAACGAGAGATGTGGGAAGCCTGACTGACAGTGAAGGCTGAAGCAAAGAAGTTGCTGAGTATTTCAGCCTTCTCCATGTTTGTTGTTACCAGTTCTCCCTTCTCATCTATCCAAGGGGGTACACTCTCCTTGACCTTTCCTTTCTGGCCGATGTACCTATAGAATCCCTTCTTGTTATTTGCATCCCTTGCCAAGCTCAGTTCCATCTGTGCCTTGGCTTTCCTCTTGGCTTTCCCACCTCTGCGCATCCAGTCGGCATTCCTGTACTCTTCCCTGGCCACATGTCCCTGCTTCCACTGCCTGTGCATTTCCTTCTTGCACCTCAGTTTGACCAACAGGTCCTTGCTCAGCCAATCCCCTTTTTTGCCCTCCCTGCCTGTTCTCTTACACAGGGCGATGGAGAGTTCTTGTGGTGTAAGGAAAATGTCCTTAAAGAGTTGCTCAGCTGCTCTGTCCCTAAGGACAGTGTTCCAAGGGATCTCATCCACAAGGTCTTTAAATAGCTCAAAGTTTGCTCTTCAGAAGTTCAGGGTCCTGACTTTGCTCCTCACCAGGCTCACATTCCTCAAAATCACAAACTCAATCAGGGCGTGGTCACTGTAGCCCAGACTGCCTCTGATCTTAACTCCTTTAATGAGTTCATCAGCATTGGTGAGCACCTGGTCCAGTAACACTTCTCCTCTGCTTGGTTTGCCTAATACCTGGACCAGGAAGTTATCCTCAACACACACCAGGAGTCTCCTGGATTGCTTACAGCCTGCTTTTTGGCTTTTCCAGCAGACATGCTTCTTGTAGCTTCTTGTAGCTTCTCGTGCACCCAGAGCCTTCTCACAGTCAGGGCAGCATGAAAAACTGAACAGTCCTTAACTCTGTGTAAGCACTCCTCAGCAACAACTAAAACATCAGGGTGTTATCAGCACTGTTTTTCTCCTAAATTCAAAAAGCAGCACATACCAGCCACAAATTAACTCTATCCCAGCCAAAACCAGGACAGGTGATGGGAATAAGTAGTTTCACTTATTTGAAAAGTATTAATGGTTAAGCTATAGCAATAAGGACAGGATTAGGTATTCTTTGCCTACAGGAGCAGAATTAGGTTTCCATTCACGTATGCATATGCAAAATTTGAAATTCAGGTTCCACAAGTATCCATTGCATAAACTACCATATGAAGTTGAAACAAATGTACACATATTTCTGTGAAAAAAAAAAATATATATATAATATTTTATATTTACTGTTCCCTTAACATTTCTTTCCATTTCAATAGCATTTTGTTATTACATTCTATATAGTATGCCGTAACATACTACATGGCAAGGAATAATAATAAGTCTCAGTTCAGGTTGGATGGAATCTCATGGGGTGTCTAGTGCATGCCCTCACTCAAAGCAGGGCCAACTGTGAAATCAGACCAGACTAATTAGTGTTTAGGGATTTGTCCAGTTGAATACCTCCAAGCATAAAGCCCACACAACTGCCCTGGGTAGCCCAGCCTTGCTGTTCTTCCCTAGTGCATATCTCAAATGGCTTCTGAACTAGTCCTTTTTGGTGAATTCCCTATAGCATAATTGTGTTTATCATAGATAAATGTTTGTTTATATTTCAAGAGAAAGTATGTTGTTCTGCCTCTATGTTTATATTTCACCTTGAGCAAATGTACTTTACATAAACGGCACGGGGCATATGCAAAATTCTCTCCGCTCCTACTACTGAACTTCCTCAGTTGGTCAATGCACATTGAGAGGGAAGAGTGAAATAGGTACATTAGAGTGCTGCTGCCTTTGAGATATTATGTATCCTGAGCTGATAATTCCACAATAACATAATCTATATTGAAAAGAGAGCAGCTATATAATGTCAACAAAACCTAGTGGTCTGCAAAGCTAAGATTTTTCATCTGCCCTGGAAGATTTTACCATCATTTTACCATCTAGGCAGAATTTTCCACTAACTCCACTCTAAACTGTTATTTCTAGAACGGAGAATATGTATTTTCTCTTTTATTCCCAGTTACCTGCTACTAGCAAAGTTGATCGTGGACACTAATTTTAGGATAATGTCTGGTCATGCTACGGCTCAACTATACAAACTGTACTTACCAACTGATGTGTTCAAAGTCAAATGGCCTAATAAGGAGAATAGCTATAGTTAATCCCACTGGTTTTGGGAATTCACATAATCAGCAATGTGCAAACTGTTCTTTGTCCAATAAGTATGAAGCATACTCTTTCCTACTTCCCCTCTTGCTGGTCTGATGATGGAGATTGTAATCAACCTATAGAGACTATGAGTAAAAAATGTTGACTCCCTTCATTTACAGGGGCTACATACAAATTACAAAACATTGCTCATGTTTTTTCCTCCTCAAGTCCTATCTAGTGTTACTTTCCAATGCATGTAATTTCTCAGCTCAAGGATAAAGTCAAGACGAAATGCATCTGTTGAGCTTTGTGAACTGTGATTTCATAGGATGTGGCATTGTGGAACAGTAATAAAAGTAGCATTACCTGTCCCTTTATTTGAAGTTACTGAATCCCTCATCATTCATCATCAGCAGAAGTGCCACGGTCTGATTTCCAAACCCCTGAATGCTGCAAGTGAGGGTTATTTAGTACAGTCAGTGAAAATTTCTGCTTCTTGTTTTCCTAACACGTGCTCTCTATTCTTACGAAGTGTTGTACGTGTTAAGACCCAGGCCTACCCCATTCGGCCTTAGACACTTAAATGAGCATGTAAACTAGGAATCTATCACCAACTGATAGAAAAAAGATAGCCTTCCTTAAACTATTCTCTCAGTCTATCACTTTTCAATAGCTACAGTGAGAGTTCCCACTCACAGCAAAGGCACTTAAAGATGTCTCCATTTAAATATGTGCTTGACAGCATTTGGGATAACAGATGAAAAAAGCCTCTGTGGTTTCTGAAGGCATTCTGGAATCAGAATTTTGTTAAAATGATACTGAATAGCTTACCAGAAAAACAAAAAAAAAAGTTGCTTTCTTTCTCAAAAAGCCAAAGTGCCAGTCAAAAGAGGTCTAAGTCACATTGGCTCACTTAAATGCACTTCTGAGGTCAAAGGAAGAACCTTAAATAGGAGATATATTTCATGGATTCTAATAAAACGGTTTAAAAGATGGAAGATGGGTTGGGGTTTCTCAAACTTTTTTGTCTTTTACTCAGTTTAGAGTGAAATAATCTTACCTTTAAATATATATTTATATATTTATTATTATTTTTATAACATATTATATATATGAAGTAGTAGAAAAATACATTATCTCCTCTCCTCTCCTCTCCTCTCCTCTCCTCTCCTCTCCTCTCCTCTCCTCTCCTCTCCTCTCCTCTCCTCTCCTCTCCTCTCCTCTCCTCTCCTCTCCTCTCCTCTCCTCTCCTCTCCTCTCCTCTCCTCTCCTCTCCTCTCCTCTCCTCCCCTCCCCTCCCCTCCCCTCCCCTCCCCTCCCCTCCCCTCCCCTCCCCCCCTCCCCTCCCCTCCCCTCCCCTCCCCTCCCCTCCCCTCCCCTCCCCTCCCCTCCCCTCCCCTCCCCTCCCCTCCCCTCTCCTCTCCTCTCCTCTCCTCTCCTCTCCTCTCCTCTCCTCTCCTCTCCTCTCCTCTCCTCTCCTCTCCTCTCCTCTCCTCTCCTCTCCTCTCCTCTCCTCTCCTCTCCTCTCCTCTCCTCTCCTCTCCCCTCCCCTCGCCTCCCCTCGCCTCCCCTCGCCTCTTCGCCTCGCCTCTCCTCTCCTCTTCGCCTCTCCTCTCCTCACCTTGCCTTTCCTTTCCTTGCCTCTCTTCTCCTTTCCTCGCCTCTCCTCGCCTCTCCTCGCCTCTCTTTTTTTTTTTTCTCTTCTTTTCTTTTCTCTTCCTTTCTTGCCCATGGATACAGATTTGGAATATGTCTTCTTTCTTATGGGAAAGAAGACATGTTCTCTCTCTCCTAAGAAAGAGTATTTCAAGAGGTAAACACTTAAAAAGATATAAGAAATTATAAAGATATTATTGTAACTATTTTTTTCTAATAATTTTTTTTGGAACAGATACAAGATTAGAAGCACTTGATTTTAGGAGTTCTATGATGCTACAAATGGGTCTATGTTTTAAGAACACAGCAGTGTTTAACTTTTAATTCAAACATTATTCCTTGTTCAGTGCTTGTTCTGTTCTTTGCAATTTATATGCGAAAAGCAGTTCTTACACATTTAAACAATTAAAACCCAAGCTAAATCTTCCTTATTTTTGTTTTGTTCATTAAACGAAGATCTGAAATAAGATCAAGGAACTATTGAACACATCTCTCTGCAAAGTGTGTGGTATGTCATGATCTGTTAAAAAAGAGTTCAATTACATTCTTGTAGATATTTCAGTTTTGAATTTATTCATTTTTTTATCAGTCCTGTTCCCACAATTCACCATCATTTTACCAAATATCTCAGTATCAGTGGTGGTTCTAACTAGGGATGCTGTTACAAGCTGTTCAATTCTGTATGAGAGCTGTGGGTTTCATACAGGTATGTGTTCCCAACATCTGTATATTGCAAGGTTGTAATTACAGATATGCATTCATATCTTGTCAGAAATGTACTTGGAAGATTAAAATTCTCGAGAGACTCAGAAGGAAACTGGCAAACATTTATGGACCTATTTTTCTGTTCTACTGTTTTCATTCTTATGTACAAAATGAGCTTCCTTGTACTTAAGCAAACTAAAAAGTAATTTTGTGATGCTTACACAGGTAGCATGGTACAATTTAGCATCAGCAAGCTGTTAGGCAACTTGCATCATAAAATACTACAGAATATCTATTTTGTAATAAGATTTTAATAAGTTTGGAAACATGTTAGGTTTTAATAACAAATAAATTTTGTTACTTTAATGACTTTATTCTTTTAAAAATCTTATATTCAGCATTAATTATTAAATATTTTGAATGTTTGTGATTGAATACTGGAATACAAAACCAACCAAACAAAAAAAACCTCTGTGTTTTATTTAACTTTGTCTCTTACCAAATTTATCAAGTACATCCCTTCTTTATCATTTGAAATACAGTTGTACCCTTTAAGAAGAAACACATAATTACTCTTTTCATTTTCCCCAGTGCTGTATTCCTCGTTGCTGATAATTCCTCCATCATCCAGCAGTCAATTCTAATTTCTCACATTAAAAGCATATACAACATATTGAAATAAGTAGGTGATCCCTGAATTTTTAGTAGCCATCAAGCAAAATGCAAAGCCTCGTTAATCTCTGGAAATATTTTGCCAAAAATGACTGGCAACATAATATGTATGCAGACAGAAATGAATACTTGAGGTCCATTCAGATATGTAACTAATGGTGGTGAGGAAGAAAATATAGACAAAATTGAAAAGGTTCTTTTGGGCAAAAAATTACTACTGTGAAGACAATGGTCTTTAGCCAGAATAAGCTGTGAGAAAAAAATACACTGTATGCTAAAACCAGATCTTAGGACAAGGCCTCTGCCAGCAGCGAACGAAACACACAAACAAAAGCATTTCATGTCTTGATGGTGGCTTACCCTGCATTGTTTTCTGCTTCTTTTTCTTATAGATGCCTCTCAGTGGCCTCCATGATAGTGATGGTGAGTATGCTGTTCAGTTCCAAAGATGTTGTCAATCACTGGGTACATCAGATCAAACTTAACTTCTCACAACTTCTTTATGAAATCTCACCATTTTAAATTCATCTAGGCACCACTCCTATCATGCCATCCTGGAAGAGAATTTTGAGATTGTTTTTTCCCCCTCATAACTTCTTTTTCTTCTTTAGATGGGAGGAACCCATCTGGTCACGTTAGAAGATGATTATTACAGGTTTTTCATCTGTTTTCAGATATAGTAGTCGTAGATTCTAAGTATTTTAGTATCTCTAAGGATTTTTGGCATGATTGTGAACCATTATCTCAATCACTTTTCCACATCTGAGAGCCCAAGACATTCATCAGTCTTGTGTAACTTTTAATTTCACAGTTTGCTCCTTAGGCGATTTCTTCCCTTTTGACATTGATGTACCATAATGCTGGGGGAGAAGGAATTAATAAGACTTTATATCATAGCCTTTAAATCATGTTTCCTTTATCTTAACACATGCTTACTTGTGTTCTTTGTTTAATCATTCATAATCTCTGATTTTTTTTTGGAAAGGGAGGGAGGAAGCTGGATCAGGCAGTGTAAGAGAAAATGGATTGTACTGATCATGTAGTTAGTAGTATTTTATTTTTCTTGTGATCAGTTGATCATCTTTCAGCCTTAGCTTCTGCTCCAAGCCAATACTGAAATGTTATGGCTTATGAGAAATTTCTCAGACAAACTAAGTGTTAGGTGGAAACTAACTGTTTGATTGTAAGCTATAATTATTCCTTCGCTGTTTTTCAGGAATAGAATAGTTAGAAATTTTCAGTTTTCATTGATACACAGCAAAATCCTTTGTTAATGAGAAAAAAAAATACACTGGCATTTGTTGCTATGAAAAATCTTTTTTTGTTTGTTTTGTTTACATAAAACACGTAAAAGACTACTCTTTTCTTCCTTAGAAACCTTTTCTTCTATAAAGCCTTAAAGAAAATAGCTGTCTAATGCTTTAATTTCTAATGGAAGGCAAAATATAATGTTCATCCTGCATCATGCATTCCACTAATCTTGCTGAACTACAATGTACTTTCGTTGATGTTGGTTTCATCTGTTATTCTGTGTCTAAATATCGCTAGTCCCTTGCAGTGAATCCAAAGTCTCTGTACAAGCTGCTCAAAAAGAAGACATTTTTTGTCTGTATAGAGTAACATCATCTTCCTTACTACGTGTAAATTTCTGTTTTAGCTTAATTAGAAAAAGATACTACTTTTGTGTTATCTTTTCATTTGTGGAGACTGGAAAAGAGTGGACCTACTACTTTTTTTTTTTTTTCCTGAATGTATAAACAGTAGTCAGATAATATCTGTATCAAGGTCTTTGCATGAAATATTAGTACTAAGTAATTCCACTGAAATTAAATGGGGGCGGGGGGGAGAGATTTTTTAGGTGACTGATCTGTCTGATGAGATCAAAAGGGCATCTGTGACTGAAATTTATCCCTTGAGTTCTGCAATTTCTTCTTTTCAAGTATTACCAAGTAGTACAAGAACTCATTGCTGCTATCACATGATATCTAAATTTATATCATATCATGTGTCTTTGAAAAACTGTGGAAGTCAGAGTTTTTCCTTTGGAAATGAAAAGATAAATACAAATGTATAAAATACAATAACTTAGATAAGATTGTGAATAGTAATTTCCTTTCTTCTCCCTTCCTACTTCTAATACTGATAATCTACTGATGGCTTATAGTAGCTGTAATTTTAATATTCCCTTCTGTTCACGATACTGTAACTACTTTTGCCAACAGACATTAAGAGTGGAGGCAGATTTCCCTTTCTCTCCCCATACGCATCCCCACAGTGTCATTGATCATTTGATACATCAATATTCAATGGACTGAGTGTTTAAAACATGAAAAATGGAAAATATAAGATGGGTTCAGCAGTGTGGTTGTTTCACCTCTGGTTGGTCTTGTTGTTAAATCACAACTGAACCATAAATCAAGTACTGTAACATCTCTCCCCCCCCCCCCCCCCCGCCCCCACCCCAATATGAAGTTGCTCAGTGTTTTACGAGCCTAAAGTGTTTCCTTTTCTATTTTTCTTGTTCCAGCTTTTGTTGAGGTACACCAAACTTTCTGGGTGGCCACAACAATTGATTTGAGTTTATGGAGGTATCAAAATTCAAGTAGTCTTAACAATATGGATTTTCATGGTGATTGCTTTGGGTATAGTCCATCTGATAAAAGATATAATGAAAGTTCAGAGACTGCAAAAATGACTGAGGCATATTCATCAACTTGCTTTGGAGTGTGACAAAGAGTCTATATAAGTACTTTATTGTTAAACCTGAAAATGTGAAGGGAGAGAGCCAAGAGAAAGCACTGTAAGACAAGAAAATATTGACACATGTTCAACTTTACCATAAAAGCAACGTATGTAGCATCACATGATATGGTATGCAATGAAAAATCACCCTTAGGAAATGACTGCAGAATTTAGGAGATAAATGAATCTTTCACAATGACTTATATTCTTGCCAATGATAGTCAACAGTTGCAAAATAAAGACTTCACGGCTGCTTGAGTTAAACTTCACAGTATTAATGCAGCTGTTTTCAAGATAATTATTTTCCTTGAGTGGCCAAAAGAATTTGGCTGTCTGTCTTATGCCTTTTCAGCTCTCACATTATTGGGAAATGCCCAAAACAATTCCAGTTGTAAAAGTAGATGAAATGTCTTACTGATCAAAGATACTGTGAATGTGTAAATTCACACATACTGTGATACTGTGAATACTTCCACTCTAACAGAACTAAAAGTCTGATTAGAAAATGTTTACAGAGGCAATGGGACAAAGACAGAGACATCACAAGGAATGTTCAGTTTAAAATTCTGTTTAATGTTCATGTAATAGAGAACAAATAGTTAACTCCTAAATACAGTCATGGGGGAAGAAGGAGGGAGAAAGGGAGAAGTCTTTCCAAAGCAGAGAAAGTCTATATTTGAAAATACAGAACACTATCAGTTCTCAGACAATTCCCATGTAATCACAGGATGGTTTTGATGTAATACATATTGCATAAAAATAGATGGTAAGATCTGGAATAGCTATTAGGACTAACCATCCTCATAGGATCCTGAACAAACTTCTAACGTTTAGATACATCCATATGCTTGCCTTAGAGCTGTGAGGGCTCTTCACTCCCACTTTTTAACTTTTTTTTGTTCGTCCATTGGAACAAACCTCTGTTTAAAATTTAATTTTGTATGTATTTGCGTTTTTCCAGAAGCAAGATTTTTTGAGGATTCAGGTACCTATCTTGTGATTTTTGCATTTGCTCACAACAAAACCAGCTTAAGGGCGCTATATAACACTTTTAGTAACAAAGCTGATTTTTTGAATATACCTTATGTTCATAACATCTAACATATTGTTGTTTTTGAAATTCCCAGCATTTCAAAATTTTCAAAGCTGTCAAAATTTTGTTTTCACTTTGCAGTGACAGGAACTACTGCCCAATAGGGCAAACAGTCCTTGAAGAGTAAAAAATTAACCCCTTTACAGTTATTTAGTGTGGTGGTTTGGTCACAGCCTGCAGCCAAACGCACTCAGTCTCTACCCTTGCAGGACGGGGGAGAAAATATGAAGAAGCAGAAAGTGAAAATTTATGGGTCAAAATAAAGACAGGAAATGGTTCACCAGTTATTGTCATGGGCATAACAAACTTAACATGAAAAAATTATTGTCAGCTATCATAAACCTTTAAATACTGATTTGTGTATTTGGAAACAAAGAAGGCAAATACACAGATGCTTACAGTAAACATCTCTTTTCCCCACTTCCCAATCTCCACTCCCTTGTTATCATCTCAGGTTGCAGTCAGTCCCTTCAATGAGACACAAGAGGTTGGCGTCATGTAGGCATTTCTTTCTGCCACTCCTCTTTCTCACTTATTTTTTCCACTCCTTCCTCCATTCCTTCCTAACTCATTGCCTCTGCTTCAGCATGGGTCCTTCATGGGCCTCAGTCCCTTCAGTTTGCCAGCTTACCCTTCAGTGTTACCAGCTCTGCCACAGAGCAAATCCTACTCCTCTGGCCTTGGTGCTCTCACATTCCTTTGCTCCTTCCCTCTTGTTGCTTTAATCTTTCTCAAATAAATTTTCTGAAAAGTGCCACCAGTGTGGCTGCTGGGCTCAGGTATGCCCTGCCATGAGGCTGTTGGAGCTTGCTGGAACTAGCTGGAACTGGCTCTGTCTCCTCACAGGGGCCTCCCAAGGCTGCTGCAGCTCCCAGCTCCCAGCTTCAGGACACCTGAAGCTAATACATCTTGGTATAGGATACAATTCAGGAATACACATAGCTTATAAACATGCATTTAATTCCATCTAAGTCTTCAGAAAGACAGAGAAACATGAAAGACCGTGATATTTATTTTATTTTATTTTATTTTATTTTATTTTATTTTATTTTATTTTATTTTATTTTATTTTATTTTATTTATTTTATTTTATTTTATTATTTTATTTTATTTTATTTTATTTTATTATTTTTTATTATTTTTTATTATTTTTTATTATTTTATTTGATTAATTAATTATTTATTTTATTTATTTTTAGTGCTTGAACTGTATAATACATATGAAGGGGTAGACTTATTTAGGGAGGAAAGATGTGTAAAGTGAAAAAAGAAAGCAGGAGCTAAAGGATTGGAATCAGAGGCTGAAAAAAGGAACAATAATGAAAAATGCTCATATTCCCAGTTAAGCCAAATTTTACCAATTATCATTAGATATTTATCTCAATCAGATACTGCTATGTTTGCTCTAAAAACTATTCTAGTTCCACCAAATACAGTAGAAGTTTCTGCATCATCTTCATTTTCTTTGCTGAACAGCAGTACCTGTTTATCCATTCATATGGTGCCTTTCACAGAATATTTTCCCCCTTTTGGTGGTTTCAAAAAAGCTACAAGTGGAAAACAAACAAACAAACAAACAAAAAACCACCACCTTTTGCCTGTTTTGTTTTTGTATGTTTTTTGTTTTTTACTTCTTTCTGCCATGTGTAATACAGTTAAGGGCTGTGTCACAAACTTTATATTCTTATATTGGTAGTCCCAGTGTAATAAAAAATAACCCCAGTGGGACAAACTAGTCCATGTTTTCCTGGCTCTGATCATGTCTTCCTTAGAAAATTAGAGCCTGTTACCATTGGATAGTTATGTAAATACAGATGCTGATTTCATGTCAAGTTCTCAGTTCCCATGCATGTGTAGGCCTGTTTTAGGGTCCTTTTGTTTGCAAAAGAAAGTGATGCTGCTTATGCTGCAACTGACAGGATAGAAAGTTTCACCTCTGTGGAAATAAGGAAGTCACATAAAGGTTTTTATTTTTTGTTTGTTTGTTTATGTTTGTTTGTTTGTTTTTCTTATTTGCATGTGTTATACACAATATACTCTCTTCAATTAAAAACCCATTTTGAACATGTAACTATTTTAATATGCACACAGATCACTGGATTTTCAAGCATTTCATTATCAAAAATCAAGGATTACTTTTTTAATTGCTTTTGAAATGTTTACCCAATACATTTCCAGAAGTACTTATCTGAAAGAAGTGGATATTAAGCTCCTCTTCTATAAGCTGGCAGATAAGCTTATTTTATATTTGCTTACCAGAGAATTATGCAGTCAGTGTTTACTGAAGTTTATGAAAACAAATCTCTCTCCACAAAAACATGACATTGTATCTTCTATTTTGAACATGGAAAACTGCTATGTTTGGCAAAATCCAGTCTGAGTAGGAAGTTTTTTCTATGCAATATTTTTTTGCAACAGTAAAAAAAATCACTATGAGTCTCATAATGGAAGTGGGACATGACTGGGTCTTTCTGCCACTGTACATAAGAAAATGTTATAATCAGGTTTTAGGTAGAAAGGTTGTGTACAAATTGCAAGAGGAGCACAGCCTTAACTGCAGAGTAAAAACACACCTTGATTTCAATAGGAGATATAGGGGTCTTCTTTCTTAAAGGATGACAGTGGCACCTATAGCAAAAGAGGTTGTAGCAAATATGTGAAGAAAAGTGTACCCCAGTGTCCAGATCCCAGATCTAGATTAAGGTCCTAGTGAGAGGCAATTACTAATTTAGGTAACTTCAGATTGACATCTTGCTCCAGAGTCAAGATGTCCTACTGCCTGTCCTGCTTGAAACCTAAGGGGGGAAAAAAAAAGGGGGGGGGGGGGGGGGGTGGATTCT
Source organism: Anser brachyrhynchus (assembly GCF_964034855.1). NCBI lineage: Eukaryota > Metazoa > Chordata > Aves > Anseriformes > Anatidae > Anser > Anser brachyrhynchus. Next base: position 151,297,078 of record NC_137694.1, read on the forward strand.
GGAGGAAAGTTGCTTAGGGTGTTGTTTACAGGGTATAGCCATTCTGACAAGGCTGTGTTTTATATAATCTTTGAATATAAATTGCATTGCATGGTACTATGAAACAAATGAGCAGATTTGACATATATGTTTGTTGATTTGCTTGTAAATTTTCTGTAATTTTTCTTCTCAGAGATTATATCGTAGAATCATAGAATATCCTGAGTTGGAAGAGACACACAAAGATCATTAAGTCCAGCTGTTGGCTCCATACAGGACCACCCAAAGATCAGACCATGTGTGTGAGAATGTTGTCCAAATGCTTCTTGAACTCCAGCAGTCTTAGTGGTGTGGCCATTCCTCTGTGGAGGCTGTTCCAGTGCCTGACCACCCTCTCAGTGAAGAACCTTTTCCTAACATCCAGCCTGAACCTCCTCTGTTGCAACTCCATGGTGTTCCCTCAGGTCCTGTTGCTGTCACCAGAGAGCAGAGATAAGTGCTTGCCCATCCGCCCAAAACCGCACACAGTACTCAAGGTGAGGCTTCACCAGTGGAGAGTAGAGCAGGAAAATCCCTTCCCTCCACTGGCAAGCAATGCTGTGCCTGATGCACCGCAGTGTATAGTTGGCCCTTTTGGCTGCCAGGGCACACTTTTGATTCACATTCAACTTGCCATCAACCAAAACCCCCAGATCCCTTTCTGCGGTACTGCTTTCCAGACTCTCATCTCCTAGTCTGTACACACAGCAAGGTCTGCCTCTTCCCAGGTGCAAAATCTGGCACTTGCTCTTGTTAAACTTCATATGGTTGGTGGTTGCCCAGCTCTCATTTGTCAAGATGTCACTGCAAGACCTCTCTACCCCCAACAGGGTCAACCGCTCCTCCTGTTTTAGTGTCATCCACAAACTTACTCAGTATACCTTCAATTCTTATATCCAAATCATTTATGAAAACAGTGAAGAGAACCAGTCCTAAAATGTAGCCCTAGGGAACTGCACTAGTGACTGGCCACCAGCCTGATATAATCCCATTTACTATAACCCTTTGAGCCCATTCCGTCAGCCAATTGTTCACCCATCATATTATGTTTTTATCTAGCTGTATGCTGGACATTTTGTCTGGAAGGATGCTATGAGAAGTGGTATTGAAAACTCTACTGAAAACCCAAAAGACTACATCAACTGGCTTCCCTTGGTCAACAAGATGGGTGACCTTGTCATAAAAAGAAATTAAGTTTGTTAAGCAGGACCTTCCCCTCATGAACCTGTGTTGGCTATGACCAATGATGGCATTGTCCTTCAGGTGTTTTTAAATAACTCACAGGATAATTTTCTCCGTAATTTTACCAGGCAGTGAAGTGAGATTGACAGGCCTTTAATTACCAGGGTCTTCTTTCTTGCCCTTCTTGAAGATTGGAACATTTGCCAGCTTCCAGTCAACTGGGACTCCTCCAGATTCCCAAGACCTTTGGAAAGTAGTTGAGAGAGGTCTCTGAGTACAATGGGATGAATAACATCAGGCCCTATAGACTCATATGCATCCAGTTGGAGCAGCAAGTCCTCCACAAGTTTGGGGTTGGCTGGGAGTATATTGTTACCACAGGCATGGTCTTCCAACTCAGGGCACCTGAGGTCCCTGAGCCCATCATCGGTATTGAAAACAGAAGCAAAGAAGGCATTAAATGCCTCTGCCTTGTCTATGACCCTGTGTGTGACCATGCTCACCAGTGTTTTCTCTGGTCCTCCTTTTGCTGTTAACATATTTTGTATTTAATATTTAATATTTTTGTATTTAATATAACCCACACAATATAATAAATATAATATAATATAACATAACATAACATAACATAACATAACATAACATAACATAACATAACATATATTATATTATATTATATTATATTATATTATATTATGTTATGTTATGTTATGTTATGTTATGTTATGTTATGTTATGTTATATTATATTATATTATATTATATTATATTATATTATATTATATTATATTATATTATATTATATTATGTGTACTACAATAGTGGCCAGCTTCAACTCTAATTGAGCCTGGGCCACACAAATTTTCTCCCTACAATGGACAACAGCATCCCTGTAGTTCTCCCATGTCACCTAACTTTACTTCCAGTGGCCATACATATGTTATGTCATTTATGATTATGATTATGATTATTCATAAGAAGAACAAAGAGTAACCAACCTATAACTGCTTATTTTCTTTCTAAACTTGTAAATATAGATCTTCAATGGTTTCCTAGATTAATCTGTACTTTGTTGTAAATTCAGCCACTGGAAACCAGAATGAATAACAAAGCATGAGATCTGCAAACAGCTTTGATTACCTAAATTTTGTTCTAAAAATCAAAGTCCAAGAGTAGGTTTTCTTGTTCTAGAAATGTTCAACTTCTCTAAGGTACTTAAGGTTTTACTGATAGGTATGCATACAGCCACTCAAGCTTCATGGTGCTGAGCAATTTAACATCCTTCTCATGTCCCATTTTCCTAATCAGGGACCCTGTCAGCTACCTGGTGGACATTTTCGGAGCTTTTTTTTTTTTTTAATTTGCTTTCCTTTTTGGAAAAAAAAATGTTTATTTTTTTACCTAACTTGAAGAAGCACTAAATACCTTGCATGAAGAAGCATTGATCACAGTCCCTGTTCTGAATGACACTCAAACTGTAATATAAGACTGTGAAAACGAACAACTCCCTAACCTTGAGTATGTCAAGTCAGAGACGGGTTAGAATACCTGGATGTTACTACCTACTGCAAATATCAGAGGAGTGCCAATCTGAACCAGGATTTTCCCACAGCTCTGAATGTTGACTTACTGCATAGAAAGCAGTCACATTTTTTCCCCATTTCTGCATGATTTTTTTTTTTCTTTTTCATGCCTGATGACAAAGGATATAATTTATGGCTGTGAATTTTTAATTGAAATAGACATCTTCTTCCAAATCATTATTGATGATCAGTCATCAGTTAGACTGTCAGTCATATTCTTTTCCCAGTACTCATTGTTAATTTCACATGCAGCTTTCTGGGTTCTGTAAATCTCATTTTCAGTGCCTGATGTTTCTTAAAGCATCATTAAAATTGCACGAATTCCTTACCTTTAAACTGCAGATTTCCTTCTGCTAAAGCACAGTCCAATTTCTCCTGGATAATGAGACTTGTTTGGAAGTTTAATGGAAAACACCAGATTCAGAGATTTTCAAGGTGATAAAAGAATGGGTGAAATTAAAGAGAAAAGCATAAATCCAAGTCTTTACCCAATGCCTTTTAAATTCAGTGACATTATAAAACAGATGTGGCTAAAGAACAGGTGATAAGTTTTGCAGAAATATCTTGTCTTCTCTAGAAAGATATTTCCTCTGTAAGTACAGAATACTGAGTCATGTGCAAGCTTACTGTTTCACTTACAGGATGCACCTAGGGTTACAGATGTTCCACCTGAGGTTTCCAATGCAACTTGCCATACACCTACACTGCTCAGCTGACTGTAAAAAAAAGAATCAAATCTTATTATGTTCTAGCAACATTTTCAACATAAGTTTTCCTATGAAAGGCATACAATGAAATAATAGGAAATGAACATATCTTTTCATTATTTGCAGTGCTTCCTTCCAAAAAATTTTATTTCTGTAACTCATTATTCCACTAGAAATATTGTGGACTCACATAAGTGAGTGAAGGTTACTGAAGTATCTCTAATTTTAGCTTTCAGTGATAAGCATTATTTTTAAAAAAATGTTTTCTATTTTAATCAGAAAAGTGGAGCAGAATACAAGGAATACAGGAATATAAGAACCAGAACACAACAGGAATACAAATAGTTTCATAAAGAAAATACCTTTCAAGGCATTGGTTTACTAGACAGACTGATGCATTTTTCTTATTTTTTTTTCTTTTTTCTTTTTTCCTTTCAGTTAATGCTAATACAAATACTATATCAAATCATTCCCACTCGTTCAAATTAAAAATTCACACATTACATGTTCCAAAATGTTGTGAATTATCTCTGTCCTGTTTCATCTTTCTGTTTCTCTTTTATTGCCCGAAGCCAACAGGAGAGCCCTGAAATGCCTGCTATATATCAAGAATGAGAGAACTTGTAATTCACACACAGCAGTAAGAAGTGTCATTCATCATTAATGTGATGAAGATAAATGTAGTTGGCCACTAAAAAGAACCTTATGAAGATGGCTCTGGCTTGCAGGAAAAAGGAATATTCATTTGTTACATTCTTTCAAAAATATCTCTAAGACAGTTTTCAACTGCTATCTTTAACATCCTTTAGGATCCATGGATTTTTTTATTTTATTTTATTTTTTTTTAAGAAAAGGAAGTTTGTAGAGTCAGTGCCTTTTTTATGTTGCTGCTTTGGGCATTTTCCTTGGAAAAGCATTAAAAGCAAGAAGCCTTTAAGCTTCTGGCAGTTAAGCACTGTTTCTTTGAAACAGGAAAATAAAGATTTTAATAAGTTAGAGTCATGGAGGTATATTTTGGAAAGCATGCCTTCAATTGAAGAGACCCTCTACACACATGATTTATGCATGTAGCCCATGATTCGTGACATTGTCAGTTCAGAGGTTTTTGGGCATTTGTGTTGGCGAAGTCACTTGGTAATTCAGAAGAATGAAAGGAATACATTATATGTTCTGAATCTCTGCAATAGCCATCAGGGAGGAGGTGTGGAAGGAGGCTTAGATTTCCAAGTGTATTTTGACAAGTAGCTGTTTTTTAAATTACCCAAATATATTTAAGTTTCTGACCACATGTAATTTGTGTGGTGGGTCCTCTCGTCTGAAAGGCATTTGTTCACTTAGAATAGTGTTTGGCCAATACACAGGGATCCAGGACACATCAACAATTTCTCTCTGATGTGGAGAAACCTCTCCCAGACTTTGAAAATTAGTATTTTGTTATCTGCTCTGTATTTATTTTTTGATAATGTAAAAATATATGTTCTTAAAGCAGCTGTTTCACTGAGTTAGTAGTTTGGTGTGGGCTGAGGGCCAAGTTAGTTAAGTGCTGTTTCTGTCACTGCCATTGAACTGCCATGCCAATGACTATACAGTTGAATCACCAACGGAGATACTTTTAGAGATATATATAATTTATTTCCTTTAAATAATAATAATAGTAAAAAAGGGCTTAGGCCTGGACTTATTAATTACTGTATTTGCTTTTCTTATTTGCTGTTGAGTATTATGGTCATCACTTTCAGAAATGACAGACCTGGAGTTTTTTTTTCACTCTTTTCCAATAATTAGCATGAAGCAAAATCATGGAAGTTGGGCCATGGTTGCTTCTAAATCATTTTAAAAGTCCATTATACAGTATGTTCAGTTGTTGCAAAAAAGCATATTATTTCCAGCTTTGCAATGTAATGTATCTTTAGAGTGAGCTAATTTATCTCCCTCAAGAGACAGGAAATAAACGTGGGAAGATTTGTTTTCTCAAATGTGTTATGAAATTCTGACAGGTTTTGAGGTTTCATATTAAAAATAACCTGAAATAGTTCTAGGCTTAGCTTTGCAGCATTTAGCAGGGTATAATTTACCTCACTTCTAAACAAAACTCAATATCATTTCTGCACATAGAGCACTTCAATAAAAGTAGCTTTTCTGGAATTAACTTAATAAATGCTTGATTCTAAGAGAAAATATCTAGAAAATATATTTTAAAATACATTAAAGTCTTGTAAAACACATAATAAAATCAGAAATGTTCTAGATACTTTTTGAAAAACATGTAATAGAACCTCCAATAACAGAATAAGACAGAATGCTTATATTTTTGACAAAGAATTGTTCAAGGGAATAAGTACCAGGATTTGGAAGCATTGTTAATTAATAATGAAAATGGATGTCAACTTCCCATGAGAGATGCACCAACTTTACAAGTTAGCTGCAAAAATAGAAAATAGTTCACATACTCTACCTAGAATGTTCGAATCTGTTTTTCCCTTGTTTTTTATGCTTTGTAATGTTTTTCTGCAAACTGCTGTAAAATAGTTACCCCCCAATACTGATCAGAGGCAATATTTCCAAAGTAAGGGTAAAAAGGATATTTTTATGTTTTAATACATACTAGTAAATCTATATACACTATGTATGTATGTGTATATATATATGTACTATATATGTATACTAGTAAAGAGATTTACTATACCTGGTAAATCTCTTTCATCCCTCATTTGAAAGCCATAGGATTTATATATATAAGTTGATATATTACTAGTAAAGCAATAGTATTGTGCCACCTTATTAAGTCATGCAAAGCATGGTTACAAAAGGAATTGTCTTGATTTTTAGCTACTCATTGAAATAAAACTTGTTTACAGATGGAAAAGTGAGCTGTGCATGCCTAGACTGGGTATGGCAAGTTTTTCTTAACTCTTTTTCAATATAACATTACTAACATTGCTGAAATAATAACCTTACTAATCGGATTATTCGTTCTATTTAGAAGATAGAGGTTGTTTGTTTGTTTCTTTAAGAAAAAGTAAAGCTTTTAATAAATATAAACTCTAAAACAGTGGCAGCAAATTGTTTTAGTTAACGTATGCATTCTGCATGTAAAATAAATATTTTTCCTTAAAACAAAACAAAACAAAAATTATACAACAAATACTTTGAAAAGCAATTTTGATTGTGAACTTTCAACTGTCTTTCTCAGCTCACAAGCATGAAATAAAGCAAACTGCAGTGCATATGATTTTGAAGCTGTAGGTTTTGTGGAGTATAAACATATCTTCATATGCATCTTCACTTTTAGCAAAATGGTGACACAATGTCTAGTACTGACACTTATTAAGACTAAGGAATGGGTGATATATACTACAAACTTCTAATTCAAAGTGAAGAAATACTATTATTCACACTACAGTGAAAGAAGTAATGCGAAGTTCCAGTACGCAGACATTTTATTTCATTCTAAGCCAACCCATACTGTTCAGTACTAATAAATTACCTGTGGAGGTCTGAGGGACAATGTGAGGTCAGTCAAATTAACCTTCTCTTAAGATACTGTATTACTTTCGTTATTAAAACCTTCAAAGCCTTTTTATGCTGGTGAAACAATGGATTTTTGTTACATAAAATTCTCAATATCATTAGCATTAAAAATGCATCAATGTTAGACCAGCTTCAGGCTCAGATAGGCCAATTAAAGTTACTTTTTAAATACTTGTTTTTTCCTGGAAATATTTAATTATTTTGTATTCATGGTGAAAGAAGAGGATCATTCCCCCTTTCCAATACAGTCTGAAAGTAATTAGCAAAGAAAAAAAGAAGCCATTTCTCTTTTGAGCAATCCCAGATTCCATTTATTTCCTCCTGTATGCTTTGTAAACACAGATGGCATGTGTCAGATACCGTGGAAAACAAACAAACAAATAAAAACAGTGGAAAATACAAATACACTGGACCTTTTCATTACTCAGACCTTCCTGATAATGAGTGATAGTAGTGGTCTGCAGAAGGCTCTGCACCCTCTCTGCTCTGTGAAAAGGCTTTTTATTAGGGCTGTTGGGGAGTGCTGGATACTGGAGCATGATGGCCGGCACCTTATAGGGTGTTGCTACTCCAAATCTGCCAATGTCTCATCACAAAGCCCATCTGAATTTTGCTGTGGAACAAATATACAGCAGAAGCGCTTTGTGTCAGAATACAGAAGAACGCTTAGTGGAGATTAAAAAAAAAATAAATGAAACATTGTTTTCTGAATTCATGACAGATATCATATGTCTAGTATCTGCTCCTAAACAATTTCAAGAAGGCAGATGTAAATTTACTGCTATCCTTGCACAACAAATAGCTTTTAAAATCTTGTCTTTAATATATTAATGTCTGTGTTCATTAGTTGTCATTTATAGAAAACCTTTATGATGCCAGAAATACTTATACATCTTATGCAACCTATACCCGTGGTTTGTAGTCATGACTTGATAAGAGGGTTGCTATACTGTGTTTACATCATTTCCAGTCTTTAATGAAAGACTCAGCTATGTGTTTTACATTGCAAAATACTGCCTACACCAGTGATCTGATAAACTTTTACATCCCTTATTTCAGATTGTTTCTTAAAACACAAGTAACGATGCACTCTTCACCTTCTAGAATAAAAATTCTTTTACTGGAGGCATTTTCCTTTCCTTAAGGCAATAATGATTATATTAGGAGTCACAACTTCAAGTGAGCCATAGAAGTTGTAAGAGAGATTGCAAGATTGACAAAAAATAACTTAAATGGCTATTTATGCTAATTTGAGTTAATAAGATTAAGAGGGCTAAAAAGCTGAAAAATGCAGAGTTTTGGGTTGGCTGAGGGCCAGTTTCAACAAGTAATTGCCTGCATAAAATTGTCAATATGTGAATGTCTCTTCATTACTCATACCAATGCTTGTCTAAATTTGCATACTGCTTTTCACTTCTTCGTCTTGGCTGATAAAATTGTTGATGACACTAGCAACAAAAATGAGATGTCCCATTATCAGGCTCATCTTCAAAAACATCACAGAGAACATGTTCAGGCAAAATAAAAGACCTTGTTGCATCACCTCTGGTTATACTGGGACAGCTAAGTTGATGAAAGACTGTTGTATACACAGATTTTTTAAAGATTTCAGATGTAGCATATTATTAATTTCAAAAAAACTTCTAAGTTATGTTGCATTTTATATTTATATTTATAAGAACTTTTCCAAGTCTGAGTTGTGGGAACTGTCCTCGGGAAAATGAATGTATGGATATTGTGTCTCATCTTCATGCTGTGTAATCATTGTTAAAATATACACTGCCCTATCTATGAAGCAATTCACAAAGTCAAGCTCCAATGCGTCACTCAAGGTTGTAGAACTTAAAGAGTAGTTAAAGAAAGAATGAAGGAAAGAAAGAAAGAAAATCCAACCAAGACATCAATGTAATAGAAATAACAATTACAGCTAGGTAAGAGATTATTTCCTACTGTAAATATTCCATGGAAATACTTTTCTCCTAATTTAAGATGATAAACAGACCACACTTACACAGCTAGAAGTTGTAATTTACCCTTTTATCTTTAGAAAAGAAAGGACTGAATATATACATATATCAAAAATTAATCATTAACATATTTATCGGCAGTTCATCAGTATTTCAAAGGACTATGGTTTATCTAAATCTGTTTCTAATCTTTATAAAAAACACTGTGTCATAAAAATACAAAAATATATTGGAAATATGTCATGCCTAATACTTTTTTTTTTCTTTTTTATATGCACCTCTTTTTATGTGTTTCTCTGCCTGTCTATATATACTTTGGGTTTTTTACCATGCAATCTTTTTGAATCTGGAGTCCTGACAACTTTTGTGTTAATTCTCATAATGTACTCGTAATGTACTTCCCATCAGAAGTACACAGTAAATGAAATTACGAGGTTTCATAGTGGGAGCCATTATCCCTACATACAGGCCTTTTCAAGTCCAGCCACCAAATTCCACAATCATGCATTCAGTACATACCAACAGATTTAAAGAAAATAGTATTAAAGAGTTATTAAAATGTATAGTGCTTTAATTTATGCTTTCATTCTTTCACCCGAAAAGCTGTCTTTCAATACCATGATAGATTCAACTCATTACCTCAGACTACCTCTATTTTTATATTCCTTAATAACCCTATACTGATGCTACTCTTCAGTCTTCCCCCCTCAACCTCTGCAAAACAAGAAAACCTCTATCAATACAAGTAAATGATTTACATTTGTTAGAAAAAGATTAAATCTTTACATACACTTCAGTTGTGCTACTTCAATTTTCTGAAGACGTCTAAATAAGCTATGGATATTGAAGTTTTTCTTTGTTTAAGAAAAAAAAAAAAAGACCTCAAAATTCTAGACATAGGTTTGTATTTTCCTTCAATAACATTTTCAGAGAATTAGATTTGCTGAAAGAAACTACTTCCACATTTCTTACTTGAACTTGGGAATGGGAAGCCATTCCTCAGGGGCTGCAGGTTGGGAAATCAAACTTGTGAATTGCTGAAGATGCTTTCAGATATTCTGAAATAAAGCATTGATGAGAATAATAGTTGGTACACATATTTAGCTTTCTCCATGATGCTGGTTGCCTGGAAACCAGCAAAAGGTATATAGTCAGAGAATAGTTCAGATAAAACACTTGACATCAATCTCAGCAGGGTAAGGAAAGAGAAAAACACTGATTAGCTCACCCAGATTGTTATATACAGGAATCCAATCATCCCGTTTTATCATTGAATGTCCAAGCTGACTTCAAAACTTAATTTATCACAAAATTTGTGGTAGTTATTAAATAGGGCCATTATTTGCATCATTTAAAAGATGATTTAACTATATATATATATAGTTATATATATATATATAATATATATATATATATATATTTGCAGAATGTGCCCTTGGTCTGTTTGCATCTACTGGAAAATATGAACCCGAGGGAAAAAATTTGCCTTTTTTTTTTTTTTTTTCCTGAATTTGGGTTGTTTGCCACTGGATAAATAACAACAACAAGAACAAAAAGGCTTATTGTCCTGAAATCTGTGTTAGATGGCTATCTTCTGAATCAACCTATAGAGACATGACTACTGTTTGCATAAGAGCTGGGCTCAGAATCAATCTCTTTACTTGAAAACTCTTTTTACAATCTCTTTTTATCATTACTTACTTGATAAAACTGAAGTCTTAATCCTGTTACATCAAAATCAGAGAGAATCCCAATGGTTTCAGTTAAGGTAGGAAGAAACCAGTTCTTTTTTCTCAACTCTACCCACAATATCCACTTAACTATAATAAATCTCTCTCGTATTCTTAATGTCATAAAGAGTCTCTGTCAGTGAGAAAAACAACCTCTTTGCTGCCAAGGACGATAAAGTTATTATTTTCTTTGCAGAGAAAATGTGGTAGGACCAGTGTAGGATTTCAATATATATGTATATTTTTAATTTCAGAAATTCTCTTTAAATATGTCATTAGAAAGGACTTAGATGTTTCCTTTTATTTCATCTATTAATTTCATTGGACATTATTGATGATGCCAGCTTCCTCTGAACTCTTTCTCAGAAATTTTTGAACTTGCAAAGGAATTTCTCCTTGTTTTCCAGATTCAGACACCTGTTCTTTTCTGAAGCTGTCTGATAAATGGAAGAAAAAAAAATTGCAATTTTTGCAAGAAGTTAGATTACTTTACTGAAAACATACATTTTGTTCATTTGATTGTTTGTTGTTGTTGTTTTGTTTTGTTTTTAGGTTATTCAGTTTAAATATCATTATAAGTAGATTTCCAGATATTATTACTATTTATTTACTGTAATGTTCATATTTAACAAAGTATTCCAAACATTTATCAAGACTATTCTTTTCAGTTACAGAACGAGCAAGCAGAGGGTAACACCCTGCAATGTGAACTGCCGCTATTACCACAATGGTCACCATTTGAATTGTAAAGTTATTATTCGAAGTTTTCCAGTATAAGATAGTGGCAGCCTGCCTTATAAGAAGATGTAAAATTATGAGGTAGAAATGCAAAAAGCTTTGCATGATCATCTAGCTCATCTTCTGATAAAACGTCTGTTGTCTAAAATTACTCTCTTCAAATTCACCTTTTCTCGTTATATCATTCACTTTACTGATTATAAAAGCTAGCCACACACTTTGCCATTTTTATGTTGTAAAAATAATTTCTGGGGATAGAAGATCAACATGTCCCTGGATTCAAAGCTAAAAGGAGCCTGTTTTTTATTTTTTCACATATGCTTCAAAATTCATTTATTTCTATAGGATTTCAATGGAGGTGGTCAGAATTCTATTGGTGATCAGCAACTTGACAAGACAATTTATCAGAACTAGCTATATAGCATCAAAATCTTAGGATGTAAATCTTAAGGATATAAAAAAATATCTTAGGATGTAAAACGCAGAAACCAGTTTAGTCAAAATGTACATCTGATAAAAATAACATTACTTACTCGTCCACAAGCAGAAAGAATATGTAGAAAGAATATGTATTTTTTTCTCATTTAAATTCACTGTACTCTGATTCACCATAATTTAGCACTACTGTAAGACCACAGATTGCACTCAGTGTTTAAGAGCAATTTAGTGTTTTCCAACTGAAGATTTAGTGTTTTCCAATTAAAGGAGAACTAATGTTTGTGAACATATGCTAGAGTGGACTTGCATACCTATCTCCTTTGTTAACTATATCACTGACTTTCCTTTTCTAATCAAAAATATTTTTAGACCCATCTAAATTCCATTTATTTATTATCTGAAGTATATCTCCAATATGAAGCATTCACATCTTTGCTTTTCAATCTTGCCAAAATCCAAACAGATGCCCTTCCCTTTTCTGTTCATTGCATCCTTGGTTCACATTTCTGCATGCCTTTTTCCTGTGTCTGCAGATACTTGGGGCTTCTAGATGAAAAAAATTAGAGATATTGTTCAGCTTCCTGGACTGCATTTTGGTTTCGTGTCCATGATATAAGAATGACTTTAAAATCTTAGGCTTATGAAATTGCCAGTGTCCTCGTAGTGTTCTTCCATCTATACTAGGAATGATGGAGGAGTTGCCCATGCTGGCTAATTTGAAACATATTATTCATGTCTCAGTTAATATATTTGTCTTGATACATTTCTTTCACATGTACTGGAAAGATGGTTCTTTAGAAGGTGATCATAGAAGGATGTTATATTTCAGTTCACTGCACTGAGTTCTTTATGAATAAGTCTCTTCCTACGAAATCTGTAGAGGCTATTGGCGGTCAAGCTTTCCAGCTTGAGCACATAAACTAACTTCTTAAAGTTAGACAACATGAAACTCTCCTTTTAGCATGCATATACTTGATCAGGTTTTGGTGTTGCCCTCTGCTTCCGTGACAGCATGGTTTTCCTGTCAGCTGGGAGACATGAGGGAAATGAAATAGGAAATTACCATTAAACCGAGACTGAACTTAATGACTATATTATGGTCACTAATACACACACACACACAGAGTCTTCATATATATATTTTTAAATATTATCTATCTATATTTATTTATATATTATATTTTTATAGCATTGGATTTATTATGTGTTCAGGTACTGAATATGTTCCAGAAAATTTCTTAACTCCAGAAATGATCAGTTACGTACTAGAGTCCATTACAGGTAAACAAAGTTTATTTTTGCTAAACATAGATATTTTCTCTGTTGTGCAAATGAATTTAATTCTGATGTTTATGTCCAGTAAAAACTATTTACTACAGAGTTGATTTGAGATTTCTTCTCGTCCCACAATTACCTTAAGAGACTATCTATCTTGCAAAATATTGTAATAAGTATTTGAGAAATGTATAAACATTTGCAAACAGCTCAGCTGAAATCAGATTTTCAGTTACTTTCATTTCATCAAGATGGAAGTAAGTATTAGTGAATTTATTAAAAAGTTGTATGCATGTAACTATGCCTATTATATACCTTGTATATATATATACACATATATATGTGTATATATATAAAAGTTCCTCTTTGCCTACAAATTACATAACATGACTTTTTTTTTTTTTTTTTTTAATCTATTTTGGATACAGTCATGTGAGAGTCCTCTGAGATCAATGTTACATCACATTACAAAGCAAAAAACTGAAAACTATGAACCACAATCTCACATTAATGCCAAGAAGAAATTGAAGACTTTTTTAGAGCAAAATTTTGGAATTGCAAATCAAGATAGCATAGGGAAAGGCATGTGAGTAAAATTGATGAGTTTGCACATGAAATTTGCATAACTGCATACACAAATATATAGTTCTTAAAATAATGATTTTATGAGAAAATAGTTTGCATAAACATTTTCCTGGGTTAAATGTTGATCTCTAGTTGTTACATCTGAGTGATTAGCAGGCTGTGCTTGTAGTGTTGTACTCTTCAGCTTGAGTTAGAAGTAAATTTTACTATACCACACTATTTTAGGATTGTATTTTTAATGAAACTCCACAGATCCATATGCTGCTTTTTATCTTGGAGTATGTATGTCGATTGAACAAAACAGCAGCAGACAGGCAGGCAGTGAAACACAATCAGATGAAGTTGGCAATGACCTACTGAAGCATTAAAGTTAAATGTGTTCCTAAAGATTTTAGCACTGCTCAGTAACAAAAAAATAGCTGTGCCCAGGTTTGCTCGAAGGAGTTGTACACATGCTTTAAGACCACTTCATTTCCTCAACCAAAGGCACAAAGTGTCCTGGCATCTGCTATGTACGTAGATTTGTGAAAAGCAAAATGAAACCTCTGTTTATGATTTGACTCTTTCATTGTCATAAGAGTATTACATTTCTGTATACCTCTTATTGTGGCATAACATCTTTGTGGCAGTTTTCTGAAAGTAAAAGTGAGTTTTAGGCATCTCCAACAGTCAATAGATATTCTTTTGTGTTTTGTATTATGTTTGTGAAGTGGATACAAGTGGAAGCTGAAAGCTCATTGCAGGATTCATTCTCAAAAAATCATTTCTCAGATCATTTTTAAGTATCCAAAGGCTAGCTCTTGACAGGGGAGATCTAAGACCCGGGATGCTTCTTTTTAAGTTAATGGAAAAATTTCCATTTCATAAAGATTTCAGAGGGTTTTGCATCCAGTTTATTTCTAATGTTAAGGTCATGAATAAAATGCAAGATGCATTTGTACTACTTTGTTCCAGCACGACTTTGTGTTACAACAGGCAAAAGGTATAATTTTGGACTGCTCTCAAAAATTAAGTCTCACCTAAGACTTTACTTGCTTGAAAATACACAAAGTGCAAGTAAATACATCCTACAAGGTATCTGTATTGTTATCTTATTCTGAGAGGTATCCTGCAATACTTCTTCAGGTGGAGCTACGTATATTTTAAAAAGTTCTCCACTGTGGCTAAACACATGAAAAGAATGGTGTGTTAACAGTAAATATGCAGCCCTCTCTCCCCCCCCTCTTTCCCTTCCCTCCCCCACTTTCTCTCTCCCCACCTGTCATCTCCTGGATGACAACATATTTAAATGCGATTCTTTATGTATCTAAGTATAAAGACATATAGCATATAAGTACATATTTACACAATTAATATTTCTATAATTATTGCCCCTTTAAATGATAGATTTTCTTTTCTTTCTGTCCTTATCCAAAATGTCTATTTTGTACTAGTATTTAATTACTGTTTTAGCACAAAAAAAAAAAGGTACATCATATCAATGTCTAAGTTTTAGCTTTTATGCGACTTGATAGGTATGACACATTATCTCTCAGCTTCTTACACCTCCTGCCCCCTGTACTTTGATGTTATGTTACAAAGTGTTCCAAGCTATAAGAAACTTTGAAGTACTTCAAAGTGTTATGAAAAGGGCAATTACAAGACTACCTACAACCAAGCATTAAATATAACAACACTATAGTTGACTCTTTTTATTTCCTTTCAAAAATGTAGGTTTACTTTTTTTTTTTTTCAGTGATCAAAGTGAGAAGCAATCAGAATATACTTCAGCTATACATAATCGCAGCGTATCTGAGTGTACTAGACAAACTTCTTTTACTATCATTACTGGTATATTTCCCATTTGATTTGGAAAATATAAAATGAAAGAGAAACCACCTGTAATGTCAAACTTACATCTAAGTACAATATTTTAAACACAAATAGACCAACAAAAATGAAATCAATGCTTTTTCACATCATATCCTTCTCTCTATTTCTTTTTTTAATGCCACCCCCATAAGACTACAACTAATTTTGTGTTGCCGTTTATGTGTTCAGCCTAGTGTCTTCATTTTAAAGTTGTTTAAATCTCACTTCTTGGTGATACCACTCCATCACCCACACAACTACATGCATTTCTCATGCTACTTAAAAAGAGAATGAATAAAAATAAATTACACCGACAGTTCTTTTTCCTTAAACTATTTTCCTTTATAACCTGCAGACAAAATATAGTATAAGAGGATGCCCTGCAGAAATAAATACACTTAAGCCACATTGCTAACAGCTGTTATATATGATCAAGATGGAAGAGAAGAGATCTTTGTCCTTGAAGGTCTTACCACTCAGGAGGGAAGAAGAAGAAAACGAGTTCCATGGTGCTATAATATCATCATTTCAGAATGTTAGAGAATGTTTTTAGTTCAAGGCTTTTGCACAAAGCTAAGTATATTTCCTGTTGTGAATACACTTTACCCCCCTTTCACCCCCCCCCCAGCTGTTCTTATATTAAAAAAAAAAAAGGAAAATATATATATATATATATTTAGAAAGTAATTAAATTTTCAGACTAGTTATAATTCTTTAACTTCTGTATTAGCTTGTCCTTTGCAAATGTTGTGGATCTGATATCTTATTTCATCAATTAAAATATGCAATTGATGAAAATATTTTAGAAGAAATAGAGCTTATAAGGGAAAATATAAAATATAAATTTTATTCTGAAAACCTTGCAAGTGGTATGTGAAAATAATATATAAGCTCAGTTAATTTGATAATTTTAAATCAGTTACCTGCCTGCAGTAGTGTGAAGAGATGTTTCCACTCACTGCTGAAAGTCAGCTTAAGTGGACACTTTCATGTTGTAATCATTTATGTGGAGAGACATCATATTTACTAGAGCTAGTTATAGAAAAAAAAAAAAGACTTGTCTGTAATAGTCTTATTCCTAGTACTTTTTGGTCTGGTAATATAGTCCTCTTCATAACAATTTGTCGTAAAAAAATACTGCTTCTTCAGAACTTTCTTTAAAAAATATTAAATAAACAAACAAAAAAAAAGTGAAGATTTTCTTCCCCAAAGAACAAGATACCTGTGGCATTGTGTAATTTGAAATAACTGAAAAACAGCAGATGCAGATCTTGTTTTCAGAGTGAGTAGCTGTATCAGCTGGTGCAGTGAACTGCAATGCTGCACCAGGGGGTTGACATGTAAAGTAAATGGATTTGTCACCAGAGGGAATCTCAGAGACACCATGTTAACAGAAATGCTGCTGCATTGCCACAGATGTAGATTTATAAAGTCACTTAACTGATACTCTCAAATTCATCTTAGTCCAAAACTATAATCTTAAAAATGTCTACCTAGCTTCTAGTTGCCAAAGATTTTATCGCTAAATTCACCATATGCTTAAGGATTGTTTCTTCATGTACAGAATTTCTATCCAGAAATCACTGAGCAAAGTAGTATGTTCTCTTCTAACCTTTGTTTTAAGATCATCAGAGTAGATGTGCATTCTCATTTCTCATGTATCCAGGGGGATATAACATAATTGGTGTGTTCAGGTTATCCTTCATAAACCATGATGTGACTAATGTACCGTGCAAGGGTTAGTAGGAATGGCCATATTTATTTCACTTCTGCTTTAAGATAAAGCACTGCTATTGGAGTTTATCCAATAACCCTGCAATTATTGTGCTAATCCAGTATTTGGGATAAATGAATTGCATATCTTCCTACTAGTGAGGTGATTCCCTTCCACTTTTCTTAAATCAATGCCCTAGCCCTTTGCGTTTAGCTGGACCAGGGGATGTGCACACATGTATTGAATTCTCACTACTCTTTGTTCCACTATGACTAATAAAAGCTAAACATAGTAACAGTAATTACCCAGATTCACCGACTCAGACAAAGAGGAAACGTTTCTGTAATTTGGCAGTTAGTGCACAACAAGAAAAAAAAGAGGTTTTGATCTTGGT
The DNA here is from genome assembly GCF_964034855.1 of Anser brachyrhynchus. Lineage (NCBI taxonomy): Eukaryota > Metazoa > Chordata > Aves > Anseriformes > Anatidae > Anser > Anser brachyrhynchus. The sequence continues at coordinate 151,314,790 of NC_137694.1, forward strand.
CATGGTCAGTGCTGCAAGGCCTGCTTGAATGTTTTACAGGGTATAAACAAACCTCAGAGAACAGGTTTGAAACTGTGTGTAGATGTACTGTACAAAATGTATGTAGATGTACACACATTGAGATGTACATACAATGAGATGTACAAATTCTCTATAAAAGGAGCATTTGGAAACCTCTTGGTGTTTTCTTGTGCTTCACTGTGTTTGTATTCATTCATTATATTACAGTGTTTAAACAGCAGGAATTGATTCAACTGCATTTTGGTGGGGATTGTTGGTTTTTGTTTTGTTTTGTTTTGTTTTTTTTATTGTTTCTTTGTTTCTCTGTTTTTGTTTTGTTTTGAATTGAGACTGTTACAGAATGTTTTCTTCAGCTTCTGGGTGTCTCTTGAAAACAGTTTGGATAAGTATGTGTCTCTTGAAAACAGTTTGGATAAGTATGTGGATATACACATTTAGAAATAACTATGCATCTTCAGCATGCTACTAATCTACTTGCAGGGCAACATATAGGTCACAGAGCAGTTTTATCCTCTAACAGTGTAGCAGTCAGAATATGAAGGCTGATACTAAGAAACATTAATCGCATCTCAGCTTCTTTTTCTTCTAATTTTGTGCTCATCAGTTTTGCACAGACTGATTTGAGGATTAAAAAGGTGCTCTAAATCATTCATATTAACTGGACATTAAACCTTTCTGGGCTTCCTTAGAACATTTTTCTGTATTTTTTCTTTCCTTTATACCTTACAGACGTCTCTTCTTCAAGAATGTTTTCTCAAATGGTGTTAACAAAGTATCTATGTTCTGTGTGTTTACAGTCATTTGCTATATGCATCCTTTTGCTTCCCATTTAGTAGAACAGTTGACATGCATTTGGTATCAGTGTTCTAGAAACCTTTGAAGAGCTCAAAAGATACACTGCACTATGTTCTCTGGTTTGAAAAGCCTAGGTTCTAAGTAGGCAAGAGAGACAAGGACAGTGTAGAGGAAGGACTACTAGCTATATTTTTACAGATATGGAGCTGAGACTTAGGCTTAAAAACTTGCCCAAGCAATATAGAATATTATGCAGAACAGGGAGAGCGTAACATCACATCTTACATTTCCTACTTACCCAGTTTATAAAAAGCAAAAAATCTTTTTCAGCTTTTTTCCTGTTACCAAATTTTGAAAGATCCTGAGCAACTTCTCACAAATCTAATTCCAACACTGACACTTTTTCACATTTTTCTAAAAGTTAAGAGCATAGTATGTAAATAGTATGTAAGTGCTGTGGCATAATAGCATTTTTACTTTCTAGCATCTATTAAGCTCTTCAGGCTCACACAAGTATATCTAGACTTGCTTTTTATGAATAATCCAATGCATAATGCCAAGAAAACTAAGGTTCCCCACTGTATTTTTTTCAACCCCATAGATTTTTTTTTCCAAGTTTAAAGACTTGTTTGCCCTCATTCTCCTGTATCTCCAGAAGTCCCTGTTTGTTTTCCTGAAGTTTCTACTAGTTATCCCAAATGCAGTCTTTTCTCTAACTGTGCAGAGAGGCTATAATAAAACAAAGGACGAAAAGAGAATGAAGGAATCAGCCAAAGTGCATGCCCTATAACGTTACACTGCCCAGCACAGTGGAAAAGAGATCTACAATGAAGCAAAATAATTCATTCTGTTCCTTTTCTACTTTTTCACTGCATTCTATTTAGAAATTTCAAGTAATTTTGAGGAAATGTACAACTGCATTGTAGATTTTATGTTAGGATTTTTGAAGCTATTATTTGTTTTAATTCATTTTCCTACAATATAACCAATACTGTCACTGCCACAGAGGTTATTGTGATTATTTTCTGGTTTTTGCTCAGCAGATTTACTTTATGACATACAGTAAGCTTTGCTTTTGTCACAGCTTTCATAGAAATTGTATATTTCTATATACGTCTTCACTCATGCACAGATTAAATAAATAAATAAATAAATAAATAAATAAATAAATAGCTAAAGCATATAACAGTGCATTGGACTATTATGTACTTCCTGATCCCAGTAGGACAATACTTCTAACTGTAAGTAGCGTTACTGAATTCTATGGGTTTATTTAATAACATAAAGTTATGAAGAAATGAATTTCTATAACTGAGATCTGAAGTAATAAAAGGTTCTAGGGTTAGAAACATTTTTTTAATTTTTTTTTAAGCCATCTGTTTAAGTGTCACATCCATCTTTTGTGAATATTGGTTATATACAGCTTTCTCAAACTCTAGTTTCCTGAAAATTTGAGCTAGATTTTCTGTCTTGACCCACTGTAATTACTGTGCCAGCACTGAGAACTAGTTTTCATAAAAGTATCAGGATTCAAGTTCTGACCATGACAGTCTCTTGCTCACACAGTATTCATTAAAACAAAACAAAAGAAAAATCTTGAAAGCTCAAATGGTGTAAAAATGCGCTAAATACCAAAGCACCAAACTCTCCTTTTATACCTGCTTCACCTAGATTCCCAAACTTCCAGCTGCTTTATTTCTTCTGATCTGTTGATTTCATGTAACTTCAGATATGTCCTTACCTGGTGTTCAAAGTAGAGAAATGCAAAGGTTATATTTACTCACTGTGAACAGATCCATAAGTTAGTTCCCTGTCAGTGAACAAATTGTCAGTTATTTTCATTGAGTGTGTATAAGCCCAGGACGACTGGGGACACAGGGATCTTTCTGTTTACAGTTTTTCTGAACATTTTGTGGAGACACGACAGTTTCCAACTTTGCTATTAGAAACTTTTGCATATCCAATTCAAAATGATCTAAAATGTTAAGGAACAGAGAGTAATTAACATTGCTAACTTGGAAGATATAATTGACTGAAAAGACTGAAGTGGAAAGTTAGGGGTTTCGCTTTGCTTTTATTATTATTATTTCTGTAGAAGAATCCTCTCTGTAGAGAAAGTATTTAGTTTAGTTTAGTGCAGCATTGCTCCTGTCAGTAAGCTTAAATATCTCTGATATTTAATGAACAATGAGCTGTGTAACATAGACACTCTTGGAACACTTACAGGGGTGTAGCTTGTTCATGTAAACACAGACCTCAGAGTTGCCCAAGAGATGCCACTGCTGATATGGAAATCATAAAACCTGTAACCAAATACTAGATTTCATACTGTTTTAGGTTAGGTAATATAAATACAAGTGTTTCTCCTTCACTTAGTATTTTTTTTTATTATTAATATTTGACAAATTATATCAATAATGTATGAAAAGTTATATTATTCATTTGTTTATTCATTCCAGCCATTTTTTCCCCACGTAATTTATTTCTGAAAACCCTATAGCAGTGATCTTGTTCCAAGTGAGAAAACTTCTATATTACCTCAGTCCGAAAGGCATTAAAAGATAATGATCAAACATATTCCAGCTATTCACTCAATTTTTCATAATGCATTTTTTCACCAACTTGACATAAAGTAATGCTCTATTTAAAGACATGCTTCACAACAAATTTGAGGTAAACATCATATTTTTTTCCAGCAATTAATGTATTTGCTGACAGGTAATTTTATATATGCCAAAAATGTGTTCAGATTAGTATTAAATTTAATAGAAGGTCTCATCTGGGATGGACTCCATCTCAATGGATATTTGTAGTAAGTTGATTTTTTATTCTCTTTTACTAATCAATAATGTGAAACAATTTCAATATAACAACTGAGGAAGCCTGATGCTTCTCATTTCAACTCTAAATTTAGGAGTAGGACTTAATCTGCAAGTTAGAAAACATTTTGGGGATGTCAGAGAAGCATATTAAAACTACTGATGGTCTAATTTGGTCCAGACATTAGACCAAACTGCTACAGTACTCATCTGAAACTCCTAGCTTGTGTTTATGAAGTCAGATATGTGTCTTCCTGTTTTTTTGGTTTGGTTTGTTTTGTTTTTTTCCCTGCTGGCACTGTTTCACTTCTATAAAATTTTCAGTTGTTTATGTTGTGAGAAAGCAGAATAGGGATGTTCAGTTAGCACAGATTTGTTTTCAAAGAGAGGCAAGACAGAAAGCATTCCTTTCTCAAAACTAATTTGAGGTTTGATGGCTAGAATAATTTTGTAGAAGATTGGAGAGATGGGTTTAGATCCTCTCAGGCAGAAGAAGGAACCTGGGGTTTCCATATCCCATAACCTCTGGGTTTCACTAAAATGGAAAAATAATAAATTTTGAATGAGTGTTTTTTCAGCTTCTGTTACAAATATCCAACTGTTTCTTTTCAGTTTGAATAGAATGCTATGTATAATGCTAAGAAAGCATATCCAACTTTTTGAGTTTAAGGGAAAAATTATAACATTTTACTGTTTAACATGAAATGGTTATCCTTCCTTCCTTCCTTCCTCCCTCCCTCCCTCCCTCCCTCCCTCCCTCCCTCCCTCCCTCCCTCCCTTCCCTTCCGTTCCCCTCCTTTTCTTCATATATAAATAAATATTTTATTTATCTACTTATTTATTTTACCTGCCAGCAGAAAGTATCATGCAGCATATATGCTTGTGTTCCAATGATTTTCATCATCCAGAAGTCACTTGCATTTGACAGGCATTATAATCTATCTGCCCTTATTAAAACAAAACAAAACAAAACAAAGCAAAACAAACAAATAAAAACTAGCGAGAAGCTTTTCTAATACTGATGTATTTACATTGGATAAAAGCTACTGTATGAATGCAAATTTTTAAAATCTAGAAAACAAACATAAAGCTATCAGTTTGCCTTCCGAAATTATTTAAAAATTAGAACAATGTAGGGGAAAGAAAATAAATCAAGAGTACTTTTAAACAGACAAGACCCTTAGATTTTTCTTCAGTATCAACTACAATGAGATTCACATACTCTAAATGTAGCAAATGAAACTATTGAATATTTGAAGTGCTAGTGCCCAGCAGTACTGTTTTAGAAATCTTCAGAACATTTCCTGCAACCTAGACAGAAGAGTTCCATTATGTTAAATATACTATTTTGTCTGCCAGCTAATCTACATTATGAAACAGTTGCAATTGTACATTGTTATGTATCACCCAAATATTTTGTTCATAATCTCAATTTTAATTTAGTTCTGTCTTAATGTAATTTAGGTTAACCCTGTGGTGGTTTTACCTTGCTAGGCAGCTGAACTCCACCAGAACTGCTCTCTCACTCCCCCTCCTCACAAGAGGAGGGGAAGAAGTAAAGGAAAGAACAACTCACAGGTTGAGATAAGGATAATTTAATTAAAGGGAAAAAAATATTAAGGAAAAAAGTTATTATTAGTTAAACAATTTAACTAAAGGGAAAAAAGGGAAAGGGGAAAGGGGAGGGAAAAAAAAAAGATAAAAGAAAAAAGTAAAGGCTGTGTGGAAGTGCAGAGGAAAGAAATTGCTCTCTACTTCCCACAAATGAGCGATGCTTGACCATGTCCTTGAAGCAGGGACTCAACACATGTAGCTGTTGTTTGGGAAGACAGATGTTTTCGCAATGAGAGCCCACCCCTCCCCTCTTCTTTCTTTTTCGTTCCTTTTATTGTTGAGTTTGACATCATATGGTATGGAATATCCCTTTGGTTGGTTTAGGTCATCTGCCCTGGTGATGTTCCTTTCTCACTTTTTGCCCACCCCCAGCCTGCTGACTCTGGGAGGGTTAGAGAGAGTCCTGATGCTGTTCCAGCACTGCTCAGCAGCAGACACAACACTGGTGTGATACCAGTGCTGTTCTAGCTACAAGTGCAGAGCACAGCACTCTATGGGCTGCTGCAGGGAAAGTTAACATCCCAGCCACATCCAGTACAAACCCTAACCTTGTAGTAAAAAGATTTCAGGCTCTTGCAGGAGAAGTTGAAATCTTTGTTTGAAACAAAATGGTACATGGAATACTGTCTTCCCTTTTAAAGGGTAGATAATTGGAGATTTGGAGAGAACAAAGATACACATTTTTATTTAAAGATAGATAAGCATCTGAAATAATTATTCCCTTCTTAATGGATGACAGTAAAATTAAAATAGTAATATGGGTCTGCAAATGTGGTAAGAAGAACTGACATCCCTAAGAGCAGAGGTATCCTAAAATATATATCTATATATCTCCATATGCAGAGTGAAGTTCTGTCTATGAATATGGCTCCTGAGTAGTATTTAGCTTTGCAAAGCTCTTTTCTTTAAAAGACTCCAGAGGGGAGTGGGCATGTGGGAAAAGGCAAGTGGTAAAGATCTCTTTGAGGGAGAGGGTAGTATTTGCCAGATGTCCTAGGACACTTGTCTGGAGGCTGGAAGGACCTCAGGAGGTAAAGAATGTGAATGACCACAGGAAGGGAAGATGGGAATTAACGGGTAGCCTGTAGAAGTTGGGGAACAAAATCTGTGGTCCAATCTATGGAAAGATTACGGCACTGCAGTAAATCTATGCTTATGCTGTACTAAGGAGGATGTTTAGTGAATAGTGACTCTATTTCTTTTTTTTTTTCCTTTTCATAGAAAGAAAGTATGAAAGAAAAATGCAGCCCAGGGTTTGGTTTGGCTTCTATTGTACTGTATTAACTCATGAAGATTAACTAACATCTGTCTTACTAAAGCATTTTTCTGTGTCTAAAAATCTCCAACAAGGAGCACATTATAAGAGATGAAAGAAACTTCAGGGGGAGGGAAAGACAGTAATGTAAATCAAAGCACAATTAAATAATTAAACATACATTTTGAAATAAGTGGACAAGATTCCTTCATTTAATCAGAAAGCATCATTTATATGTCTTTATTTTAATTCATAGAAAGCTAAACTGGAATACAAGTAAGGTTGTGATGCTAGCAATACTTCACTGTGATTTCAGTGTTTTGTTTTGAAAAAAGAAATCTTATTTGGTTTTGTCACTCACTATTTTAGTAGGAAATGGAAAAATTTGGATGAATGAATATGTACAACCACTCACACGTTTATATGTTGGTATGCATATATATAAGTAGATACTCTCTCTTTCTCTCTCTCTCCATATATATATATCATGCACCCTGAAATGTATGTGCACTTTGTATAAATGCAAGCACATTTTGTATGGATATTCTATGTCTGGATACTGTTTAATTTTGCAGAACTGAAATTTGTTAGAAGATTAGTGTATTTGTAGACAAATTGGGTAGACGATATAAAGATATATATGCTTGAAAAGTGTATGATGTAGTGAAATATAGTTAAAAATAAACATCATTTTTTAATAGGAAAATGAGGAGAATTTGACAAAGAACAGAAGAAATGAGAATTTTGTTGAGATAGAGTGTGTCCAGAGGTGTGGGTTGTGATACAAATCTTCAAAGAGTAGAGGGGTATGTGTTTGCCTGAATTTGGGGGCAAATAGATTAAGGTTGCTGTGAGGTAATGACTGTAGCATAAACAATGTTACTTTTTTATCTGAAGTTCTAAGTGGAATTATGCATCCAAGATATTAAAGTAATGGAAAAAAAAGGAATGAAAAAAAAAAAAAGTATAGGAGTTGATGATTTAAATGAAAGTACTGACTTGCCCAGAAAAAAATGAAATTAAATATACCTAAGGAAAATCTCCAGTATTCCAGTCCTTTCCTGATCTCACAAACTGTACCATTCCATCAAATTTAGACATATCCTCTGCTAGACTTGGGATTGGGAGGAAAAGAGAAAGGTTGAGTGTTGTAGCTGAACATGTTTCTCATTTTCTCACTACTAAATTTATAGATTTTTTGCAATGGTGATATTTTGAATTAAACATTTGGAGTAATTTCTATAACAAGTATTATAAATAAAAGCTATGCTTTGAGTTCCCAAATGTCTTCTGTTAGTTTTACTGAAGAGATAAAGAGGTAACCCAAATCCATTGGTTCCTTGAATACTTTTTGTGTGATTTTCTGATCATCATTGTTCAGCCTCCTTACTACTCTTTATGTTAACGCTTTTAGACCTCTGATATTACTGTGCTTCCATATTCAGCTTCAGTGTTGACGCTGAAAAGCTGAGGTGGTGAGAAAACCTCAAAAATATGTTCCAAGCAGGTGGGAAGAATTCCCAGAGCTCCTAATATAAGAATGTGGCTAAAGACATAACTCTGTCAATGGCAACCAAATACTCTGCTTATGTAAATAATGAATTTAAATGATCCATAATTCCCTATGCTTTGCCACTACTCTTTAACATAATTGAGGTATGCTTAATGAAGTAGTCAGCAAAAGAAGGAACTATCTTGTGCCTTAGACATTGACACTGCGTCCTTACATGTTAACATCATTATGTTATGGTCTCATATCACCTTTTAATTTTAGATTTCAAGAGAAGACATATGATAAGATGCTACTTCACATATTTGCTCTTTTGAATTTCTAAGATCAGCTAAGCTGACAGATTCTCAAACCAATTTAATGCCTCCTGACACCGCTGTTCTTTTCCTGGTCCTCAAAAGCTATTCTTTGAAATAACTGAACCACAAAAGCGAAGATCACTCACTACTGGACAACACATGCCTTGTCTAGAAACAAACATGAATGTGTCTGCCAGCTGTTAATCAATGTAACACAGAACAAATAAATTATTAAAATACTTGAGAGACTTGAATATAAGTAATGCCCTGCAGATCTTAGTAAAATGTACAGCCCTCCTCCTAAATATGCTTCAATGCTCTTAACATTGTTTCTAATCTTGTTTCCATGTTTCAAGTATGCATTTTTACAAATATATTCTTTAATCATATTCATTATAAATGTGAGAGCTCCACTTGATGTTTCCACTAAGCTAAGCCAGCGCAGACAAATTGAAAACCTTTATTATGCCCCTCTCCTCTCAAGAGGGACACTGTGGCAGCAGTCAACATGATTTGAATCACTGAAATGTCACAAGCTGTGAAAACAGAATTTAAGTAAAGAATGTTTATTTCATGATGTGGATTCACTGCCTCAACTGTGAATCTTTGTTGGTTCTCTCTATTACCATGAACTGACACTGCATTTGCTAATTCGTATTCAAAATTGAGTTAATCAAACTTTTCTGAATGGAAAGAAAGAAAGAAAGGAAGAAAGAAAAAAAGGAAGAAAGAAAAAAAAGGAAGGAAGAAAAAAAAAAGGAAGAAAAAAAAAGAGCCAAGGTAGAGAATGAAATGATATTACTAAAACTCATGGAAAGTAAAATAAATATTCTACTGGGATACTATTGAACTAGCAGGAAACAAAACACAACTAAACAAAACAACACTGTTATTTATGTAAATTTACCAGCTCTCATTATCAGCAGGATGTTAGGAAAGTCTGTTCATGGGATAAGGGTAAATAAGGAATTGGAGTTATTCAACTCCTTATTGAAAACAAAATGTGGGAAATATTTCAAGCTACTTACAGTAGTACACAGTCACAACTAGGCAAAAAATCCTTCAGAAATTGTATTTATCATGAGCTATGTTTTCCTGACTATGAGTAGCATGTATGTAGTTTATTTCCACCTTTTTATTTTCTCCTAAAAATCCCTTGCTGCAGGTGAGACAAAGGCTCATCTGTCTGTGATTATTACAAGGGCTGGGAGTTTTGCTACTTCATGGGAATGTAGTAAAGATAAAACCATGATATTTTTAAAACACTGAGGGCTACATTTGTGAAATGACTCAAGTTTTCCATTCTTGCCCTATCTTCCGCTTCATGTTGTGGTTCAAAACATAAATCCCCAAATCTCTCTTTCAGTCTTATGTGGCAATCTCATATCATCACATTTTGCACCTACTGACATGGATTCAGCCCCTGCAAGGCAGAAGCCAGGGTCTAATCCACATTTTCCACCTTCTGACGGAGGATAAATCAGTAGATATTCCTGGTTCCTCATGGTAAGGATGGTATATTCTATATCAAATTTATGATTTGATCTTTATTTGAAAGGAAAAGGTTCTAGTTTCAGGTTCCTGCCTGAAAGGTAGCATGTATTTTGAATCAAATAACCGTTTGAGAGACCTTGACAGGCTTGAGAGGTGGGCCTGTGTGAATCTCATGAAGTTCAACAAGGCTAAGTGTAAGGTCCTGCATCTGGGCCAGGGCAATCCCAAACAAAAATGTAGTCTGGGCAAAGAATGGACTGGGAGCAGCACTGAGGAGAAGGATGAGGAGGTGTTGGTTAATGAGAAGCTCAACATGAGCCAGCAATGTGTACTTGTAGAACAGAAAGCCTGGGATGCATCAAAAGAAGCATGGTCAAGGGAGGTGATTCTTGCCCTCAGGTCTGCTCTCGTGAGACTCCACCTGGAGTACTACATTTAGCTCTGGGGCCCCCAGCACAAGAATGTGGACCTATTAGAACCAGTCCAGAGGAGGGCCTTGAACATGATCCAGAGGCTGGAGCACTTCTATGAAGACAGGCTGAGGGAGCCGGGAGAAGGCTCCAAGCAAACCTTATAGGGGCCTTCCAGTACCTAAAGGGGGCCTACAGGAAAGCTCAGGAGGGAATTTTTGTCAGGGAGTATAGTGGTAGGAGAAAGAGTAATGGTTTTAAAATTAAAAAAAAAAAATGTTTAAGGATATTAGACGATATCTTCTATACATATAAGGAAGTTATTAGATATTAGGAAGAATTAAGGAAGAAATTCTTTACTTAGAGAGTGGTGAGGCACTAGACCAGGTTGCCCAGATAAGTTGTGGATGCCCCATCCCTGGAAGTGTTCAAGGCCAGTTTGGATGGGGCTTTGCGCAACCTGACCTAGTGGGAGGTGTCCCTGCCCATGGCAGGGATTGGAATTGGGTTAGCTTTAAGGTCCCTTCCAACCCTGAATTTTGTGTATCTCATACCAGGTTGAGTATTTTGATGTGTATCAGAGCTGTCTATGAATTTAGGTTACCCTTCAAATTTATGAACAGCTTTGAGTAGGTCAAATGACAATAGAAAACAAAAGTGTTCTACAAAGGGGGGAATAAAGTGAAATTTAATATATCTTTATACTTTCACAGAGGACATGAATATTAGAACTTAAAATATTCCCAGGGATGGGAACCAATGACATTTAATGTCCTGATTTATAGATACCAAAAAATTAAGAACAGAGAGAGTTACACCTGTATAATAAAAATGCATGTGCACCGTTTAGCAATAGATTTCAGTACTGTTGGAGTTAACTGGTCTCATGTCCAATCCACAGACATAGTCTAAGGTATACACACACATACACACACAAGGCTTTTTTCCCACCTTCTATATTGGACCTGTCTGGGATGGAGTCATTTTTATTCATAGCATCTGTTTTGGTGCTAGGTTGTAGATTTGTGACCAAAATAGTGTTGATAACACACTAATATTTCAGCTGTTGCTGAACAGTGTTTGCACAGCATTAAGGTTTTTGTTTCTCATTCTGCCCTTGTCCAGTGAATAGATCGCAGGTGTGCTAGAGGTTGGGCGGGGACACAACCAGGCAGATGACGCAAACTAACCAAGGAGATATAACATGCTGTAAAACATCATGTTCAGTAATAAGAAGGGAGAGGAGAGAATTCGGGAAGGTTAGACCTCTTTTGCTTGGGAACTGTCTGGGCATCAGTCTACCCAAGGGAGTTGGTGAGTGATTGTCTTTGCTTCATTTGTTTTGTTTTCTCTCTTCTTCCACTTGTCTTTTGCTTATTTATCAATATTTATCTTGACCCACAAGTTTTCTTGCCTTTACTCTTCTTTTTCTCTTACACAGTCCCACTGGGCGGAACAGGAAGTGCCTGTGTAGTGTTTATCTGCTTCCCAGGTTTACCCTGGAACACATTTAGACACAGCAGTTGGAGTAGCAGCAAAGTAAATCACAAGAAGGAAATCCTGTAAGTGCTATAGCTAATATGGGTTCATGAGGGGAATGTCTGACTTAAGGAACTTAATTTCTTTTTATTATATGGTCAGCCATCTTGTTGACCAAGGGAAGCCAGTTGTTGTAATTAAATGATAAAAATATATGATAAAAACATAAAACAGTGGGTGAATGATTGCTTGACAGGGCAGGCTCAATGGGTTGTAGGAAATGGGATTATATCAGGCTGGTGGCCAGTCACTAGTGCAGTTCCCTAGGGTTACATTTTAGGACTGGTTCTCGTCAATATTTTTATAAATGATTTGGATATAGGAATTGAAGGTATACTGAGTAAGTTTGTGGATGACACTAAAACAGGAGGAGCGGTTGACCCTGTTGGGGGTAGAGAGGTCTTGCAGTGACATCTTGACAAATGAGAGCTGGGCAATCACCAACCATATGAAGCTTAACAAGAGCAAGTGCCAGATTTTGCACCTGGGAAGAGGCAGACCTTGCTGTGTGTACAGACTAGGAGATGAGAGTCTGGAAAGCAGTACCGCAGAAAGGGATCTGGGGGTTTTGGTTGATGGCAAGTTGAATATGAGTCAAAAGTGTGCCCTGGCAGCCAAAAGGGCCAACCATACACTGCGGTGCATCAGGCACAGCATTGCTCGCCAGTTGAGGGAAGGGCTTCTCCTACTCAGTGCTGGTGTGGCTTCACCTTGAGTACAATGTACAGTTTGGAGTGCCACAATATAAAAAGGACATAAAACTATTAGAGAGGAGGACTACAAAGATGGTGAAGGGTCTAGAGGGCAAGACATATGAGGAGCAGCCAGGGACCCTTGGTTTGTTCAGCCCAGAGCAGAGCAGGGGAGGCGTCGTTGTTGCCAACAGCTTCTTTGTGAGGTGAGCAGAGGGGCAGGTGCTGATCTCTTCTCTGTGGTGACAGCAATTGGACCCAAGGGAACAGTATGAAGCTGTGACAGGGGAGATTCAGGTTGGATGTTAGGAAAAGGTTCTTCACTGAGAGGGTGGTCAGGCACTGGAACAGGCTCCCCAGCGCAGTGGTCATGCCATTAAGCCTGCTGGAGTTCAAGGAGCATTTGGACAACATTCTCACACACGTGGTCTCAGTTTTGGGTGGTCCTGTGTGAAGCCAACAGTTGGACTCAATGATCCTTGTGGGTCCCTTCTGACTCAGGGTATTCTATGATTTTTACAATTCTATGATTCTGTGATTTTTGTGATTCTATAGTTCAGGCATGTGAAAATATGAATGGCACAGCCTATTCATTCTAAGCATTCTAGTGCTCAGCACAGTGTTAACTACTGTAGTCACACCTCTAATAACACTTTTCCTTTTGCATGTTTCTACAAACCATTTATAAATTCTCAAAACCAAGCAGTGTATTTAAAAAAGGTGTTTGTCATCTCAAAATCAAATTTTCCCTTTTGCTTATAATGAAACTGATTAAAGGTTATATAAATGCAATTTTTATCATGACAGCAGAACAGAACTGATACAGCATAATAATTTATTCATTAAAGTGCAAATGAGCAAGTTATCATAATAGTTAGCTGTATAGTTTACTCCTGCTACTATTGTTGTAAATCTAAATGTGTTTATTCAAAGCCAATGGTTGTCCAAGAAAGAGCTTTGCAAATATTTCTAATGTAATCTATTCTGCCTTCCTTACAAAGGTGGTTAAAATATTTTATTGATAAGATACCATTTTCCTGCAGTCATCAGATGGTGAGAGCTCATTAAAGGCTATCTGAGTGGGAAAGGAACACAGGGTAAGGGGGAAGAAAGGGGAGAGGCAGAAAAAAACCTGTATATCTGCTAGATCACGTGTGCTAAAATTCATATGGGACTTAGTGATTGCAATATACTTTAATTATCCACAATATTTATTAGAAGCCAGCTTAAAATACTAAAACAGAAAGCCTTTTTGATTAATTATGGAGACAAGGTAAAAAAAAAAAAAGGCATATACCTCAGCAAGTTAATTTTCTTTTGATTTGAGCTTTAAGATATTTAATATATTTTTCTTTACAGAGTTGTAAGTCATAAAATCACTTGCAAATAAGTTTCTAGTGTATTTTGTCCCTATTATTTAAACATCTAAAATCTATTCAGTGGATGCAAATTTCAAGATTATTAGACCAAGTTCTAGAGGTTACACGAACAAAATTTAAAATTAATTACTCATGAGATATATCAGTAATAACAAAGGAAGGCAGCCAATCAGCTGACTAACATGTTTTTCCACAAATACAGTCCAAAGAATTTGTTACAAGCATTTCATATAAATTGAATCATTACATTTCTCATTTCAAATTAAGGTCAGTCCCTACTGTCACATTCCTGCATAAAATATTACGTATATTTATTAAATTTATAACATTAATTATGACAATATTTTTCTGCTTTTGTTTACAATAAATTATAGCAAGATAATTCCACAGATTCCATAACTTACAGCCATTTTTGCTTAGGAAATGCTTCCTACTGTAATTAAAGTAATTCTAGTGCTTTAATTATTGTCAATTTTTTTTCTTAATAAAATTTACTGCAGATATTAAAAGGAATTTTATTAAACTGCAAGGAAAAGGAGAATTTTTTGATTCCATCCAGTGATAACTAGTATGTGCCTTACAGTACAGGCACTGTTTGTGAAAGTTGTTGCAGGATTCTCTGTTGACTTTGCATTGATGTTCCTACCCTTGCTCGATGAGCAAGAGTAACCTACTGAACAAGTGGAGTTGTCTGTTTCCTAGTTCTGAAATATTTCCTAGTTCTGAAATCTTCTTAAATTACCACATGCTAATCTAAGAATTTACCTCCAGGAGAAGCTCTGTAAAAACATAGGAAGTTACAGGTATGACTAAACACTGAGAAAACCAGTATTTTATCATTTTATAACTGCATGTCAAAAGCAATACATTTATTCATCTGAAAGGCAAAGCAATTTTATAATGCTTTTCATGTCACAATGGTGCAATAAAAATAAAAAGATCAAGATCACTTAATCCTTCATAATGGGAGAAAAAAGATGTTATTTTTCTTGTGTTTTAGTTTTTTGTTTGTGTTGTAAAATATAACTAAAGGTATTGTCCACATTCCTCTAAGAAAGGATAGTTTCAGTACATGAAAAACATCTAGCTTTTTCCATTTAATGCTTGGACTTAATTGGGGAAGTTGCAGGGAGAGGCTGTAAGTACCAGAGATTTTTCACTGCCAAATAGGAGGGATCGCCAGAGGTTTTTAATGTTAAATACACTGGCAAAATCTTCTGCAGAGTTTATTCAAGTGGGAATTTAAGATGCTGTTTGGAAACTTATTTGGACCAGTACACAAATATTTTCCTTTTTGGTGTGGTGATCATATAAACAAGAACAGAATGTCATGCCTTTAACATTCCAATGTATACATTTGGTTAATGCATGAACAGTGTTGACTAATTACTGTGACTAGTAATTAAGTTTAATCAGAATAACAACTTGGTCATTGTTTAAGTGCAGTTAATACTTGCATTTTTAATGGTGTGACAACATTTCTAACCTTTTATAAAGACTACAGTGATTCTTTAATGTGTTTGCTTGACAGACTCTACTATCTCTAATATCTTGTTTGCTGTAATAAAATGGAGCATCTATGAGCTTGACTCTGGCTGGTTTCAGATAGCAACACAGTTGCGCATCTGAGAGTCATCTACAGGCATGGAGCAGTTGGGAGAGCTGCACCTTCAGGGTGACATTTGGTCAGATAGAAAAATTGCTCTAAATTTGGAATCAACATCCTGGGGAAAATATAAATAGATCGCCTATTCAGGAGATCACTTACTTTTTAGATCAAATGGATCAGATTTTCAGAACATTTAAACTAATTGAAGTAAACAGGAAATGAAATGAAACCAAACCAAAGATAAAACGTGTTAGACTAACCTTGTATTTACCTTTGATAGCTGATCTTCCAAAGAAGTGGTTGTCTAGTCTGCAGAGATTTCAGTAAAGCATTGACATGGGCAACCACTAACTGAGCTGAGAAAGCAGAGCATTACCACAAGAATTACAAAACAATGACCAAAGCACGAGCAAGCAAAGTTTCAGCTATGCAGCCCTCTATTTTTCTGTCTCCCAAATCCTGCTCCACATCACAACTGAACACCGCAGAATAAACACTAATAAATTGTATGGAGGCATGAACCAGAAGAATGGAAAAATTCTGTTAGTGGAGTTACTCCAAGGTCAGAGTTGAGATATACAGTTAGTCCAACGACGACATCAAGCTGTGGAAATGTTAAGCTAGAAGGGGTGGATAATCAGAAGTGGATCAAATATTATGTAGAAAGAAATGAATGCCCTCAGGTGGTGTAACTGAACTCGAATAAAATTTTACAGTTACAGCTTGGCAAGTAAAGACTTGCAAACAATAATTTTCATATAAGATCATTTATTAGTAATGACTAAGTGTAGAAAAGCTTGATTACACTATTTGGATACAGACAGTACCTCAGTTATGATTCAGCCTTTCAAAGTTAACCTAAGATAAATGCAAAGTTAACTTTAAGTCTTCGGAGAATATTAAAAACTCTTTATAAGGCACAGAGAAGATTATATCTTTGGCACTATGTTTTCAATGTTCAAGAAAGATAAAGAAAGAAAAGCAAAAGTGCTTCAGTTCAGGCTTTCACAGCAATTTAGACCCTGCTTTCTTACTGAAAAGCCTAGTGCCCATTGAATTAATTGGTTTCAGTGGGAATGTGAGGTCTAAATAGGAGTGAGACACAATATACCTTGGAGGATCAAATCCTAAATTTTGTAGTCTAGCAAAAAAATAGCTGAAAATGAATACTACTGTTCTTTCTAAATACTTCATGGGCATAAACACTTGTGAGGGAGAAGGACCACTTACACAACAGATAGTATTGGTAAAAAAAAAATTACATAAGCACATCTGGATCATGAATAAATCTAAGATAGAAATAGGTTTCTAATCACTGTGATAAAAAAGTTCAGGGATGGAGAGGATGACAACAACCTTCTGACTCAAATAATGAGGACTGAAGTGCTTTGCTATGTTTGTGAGTAGGATTGTGAAATATACTGGCTCATAACATTAAAGGTCTAGATCGCATCTATCTACCTTGGTCTTAAAACATCTGGGGAGTGGTTGTAAATGCTACTAGTCCTGAATATATCATGATATATCACTCTCTAAACATGATCCTTTCTTGGAGCTGAGGGGTGGATGGAAAGAATTTTTTGCCACTTGTTGACCTCCTAAATCTCAGGATCTGTATAAAGTTGACTTGAACCTTAAATGAAAGCAGTAAATTGAGATTGGGGTTTCAAGGTTATGTATTTTTTTGGCTGATATGAGAAATTACTCCAAACAATTATTGAAAACATTGTCCCCAAAAAAGCTGTATATCAAAAAGTTAAAATATGTTGGGAAATGTTTCAGGATTAAGATTGCAGATTTTTTCTTGTATGTTTCATTTTCAGTTTCTGGATTAATTATAGCATAATTAAAATTATTTCAACTGTGATTTGGTTAAACAAACAACAAACATTTTTAGCATTAAATTTAATGAAAGAATCCCTAAACACATCTGTATAACTTTTCTGGTGCTGCAGGTCTAATTCTTGTCCTGCCCTACAACTTCTATACAGGCTGCAGTATTGTTAATGCCTCACTCCTGGAGGAAATCTTCCTGGAGGACATCTCACCATTTTGCCTTAGTCTGAAGATGTAAAAAGCTCCCCTGATCCAAATCACTGCCAAAGACACTGTTGCTGCTCTGGGTCAAATGAGCCTTGAGTCCCTCTGTTGAACATCTCCCTTTTCCTTGCTTTATGAAGAAAGTGGCTTAATACTGTCACCATTTGTCATATGCTGATTTGGTCTGTGAGTTATAAGTCAGAGAGAAGGAAAATGCAGCTCAGGATCATTTAAAAGTGTTTTCTCTTTCTGTGTAAAACCAAGGAAAACAGAACAAACAAACTAACAAAAAATTGGCCACTGTGATATATTTCTGTCAAGATTATTTGGTTGATGCCTGGGTCTTCTTCAAGGGCAAGCTCTTGGGCAAGAGTTATTTAAAAAACAACTCTAACCACTTTTGCTGCTTTGTAGTAAAGCACCACTGTAGGGAAGTTTTGTGGACTCCTGGAAAACAATTAAAAGTGAATTTGAACTATTTGGAAGCAAATTGATTGGCACTGGGAGTGGCATGAATAAAAACTAATTGTTTTCTGCTAAAATTTGTGTACCTCTGTGTGGTGAAAAGCCCTTGGTTAGGTGGAAATCCAGTCTCAGGGAATTTTCTCAGTTTAACTGTTAAAATGGAACCAACGTTTCAGGTGCATGTTCTTCTCTATGGGGGACATAGCTTAATTTCAAGCAGGGTTTGCAGCATTCTTGCTCCATACGAATACATTGGTTATAGCTCATTAGCACTTTGCAAAAATATATCAAAAGTGTGTTAATAGGAAAGAGTCCACAGCTTACTTTGAAAAAGTTCACTCATAATTTTTCTTTTGCAAAAGACGTTCAAATTACAGTTCTTGATCAAAGTGCAATGTTGTCTTGAATGCATATTCCTTTGCCCCCAAGATAAAGCTAATATCACCTTCCTAACAGCAGGGTGATTGAAACAGGGTATCGTAGTTGGCTCTAACTTTATTTTGGATATTGAGATATTTAGATAAGACAATACTATTTAAGGATAAAGAGCCATACAACATCTTTAAAACACTATCTCTTTCCACTGGTATCTTACAAAAAAATATAATTTTCAATACTATGTATTTTGTATGCTTGTCATAGCGATTCATGAAACAAAAGTTATAGGGGCTGTTACACAAACTCCAAACTATTTCAACCTTCTTACAGTATTTTCCTTACATGTGCCCCTCACTTGGGCCATTAACATTTGACATTGGAGCCATAGCATTTTGATCATTTTAACCCAAGCATTAGTTTTAAATTAACACAGCATCTAACATCATTTAAACTAAACAATTAGACCATTTACAGAGACATTGTTTCATAGGAAAAAATGAATGAAATTAAATTTCCAACAGCATTTAACTGCTGCATGTATTGCATATTTACTCAGATAAATGGGCAACATTTCATTCAAGTGAACAGAATTTTTTGGAAAAAAAAAAAAAACGTGAAGGACTGAATATCATTCTAGAAAACAGAACATCATTACTTTTAAATAAGCTTATCTCTGGGTACTCCCTCCTTACACAATAGCAATGAAGTTCAGCTACCCTACAGTCAAATATGACCCTGATTTAGAGGAATCTCTGTTTGAGTCTGAAAGTCAGTTTGGAGCATCTGTTCTCACTAAAAACAGATGATTTTTCTAAGGGGACGTTTTGCTCTAGCCACAGGAAGTGCAGCCTTCTGCTTTACAAAAGCTACTGAAGTCTGCAGAACATAGTCGAACTTGATGACTGGGGCTTCTTTAGAAACAAGAAAGAAAGGAAGAGACTGAAAGAGAGAGAGAGAAAGAAAGGAAGGAAGAAAAGGAAGAAAAGTGAGACAGCAGCTAAATATAGATCTACAAATCTCAGAGTGAATTTAGGGAATTTTTGTGGTCAAGAAACTTTCTAATAATGAACAAAAAGGATCACTGTGTCTGTTTTTATGTCACTGGGACATCTGTCTACCTCTGCATTTATTATCTTGAGGAACTTTCTGGAGAAAAAGCATGGCTCCCTCTTTCAGAGGCCCACAGTCAAGTTCACAAGGAATGAACATGTTGCCTACAACAGTATCATACTTCATGATAATTTCTCTTTAATAAATATGTTTTTACAAAAGATTTCACCCCAGATTTCTGAGGCTGTCTCAGGGAACTGGTATGTGAGCCAAAAGCTGATGATTCCACTGAAAGTCAAGTGGGAGACTGTACCTGAGATGCCCTCAATGCAGTGATGAGGCATCCTCTTCCAGAGAACACTGTTTTCCTGTGAACCCTTGTAGGAGTAAAAGATCCATAAATTATAGGATGTACTAGTAGATTGGTCTGACATGAGAGTGCCTGTAATCAATATTATGTGTCGGAGTGTCATAGGTACTGTCTAGTGCAGTCATATTTTATTCAACAGTCTGAAATACTGGGTGGGTCAGCCAGGACCACTTTTTTCATAAATCCAGCAGAAGGTGTAGCAGAGTCCCTGAACCACTTTGCTACCACCTCTTAGAGAAAGGTGTTACTATCAAAGACTAATTCTTCTACAAAGTTAGAGAATTTCATTTCATTTCCAAAACAGCTTCCATTTCAAGACCAGGGATATATAAAATAAAGGGCACTTCCAACAAGGAAAATATATAACATGTTAATATGTTGAAAGGGTAACATGGATATTCTGAGAGGCATTTTTAAAAACATTCAGTTGCAAAGGTGACTGATCTTCCTGATCTAGGAAAAAAAACTCTGTGTTAAGGCCTTGTACCATAGCTGAGAACACTGTGGAATGTGGGAATATTTGATTAGCAAGAAAGAAAGAGCCAAATATTCAAATTACACAAAAGTGTCTGTACCAACTCGGCTCTGTTGTTGACTGTGTGTCACATCAGCAGAAGAGCAACTCAAGGGAGCTGCAAGCAAACTACTTGTGAACTGCTTAAAAACTCACCAGTTGATGGCTCCTCCTGTAAGGAATCTGACATAGACTAATCTGATGGGGAACTGAGTTGATTTGAAAAAAAATGTCCCCAAAGGCTTGTTTATATCTCCATGTCCTTACATGCTTTTAAAAATCCGTTCCTCAACTAGCTTTTTCATGAGGGTTTCTGTAAAATAGATAATTATTTAAGTAAGCCTGTTTACGTAGGATCTCTGCTATATTAGTGAATTTCAGAGACAGAGGGAAGCCTCTGCTGTTAAACTTTTGGTGAGGGATAAATTCATATTACTTGTTTGTGTCTAACAGAAACTCTGAACTTTAAGAGCAATTCATATTGTAGTGGTGGGAGAGTTGCTGAGCAAGAAAATGTTTGTTATGCCCTCAGAGAGATGACTTTTGCCAAGATTTAAAGATAATTCTAACTTCTGAATAAAATCAAGGAGAAGCCCTCACAAAAATATGTTGCATAATTTTATGTGTGAATGAACCTACACGTATAGCTGGCAAATACTGTATTATCCAAAGACAACTATGTTACCCTTTTACCTATATATTTTATTTTTCCCCTTAGTAGTATGCATATTGTTTAAAGACATAAGTTCTTTGCAAGAAAACAGCAGAGACTTAATGCAGCATCACTCCCCAACAGGCCCTGCAGTGACAAGAAGGACTGGGACCATCTCTGACAGCTGTAATTTAGGCTGCTGTCAGTCTACTTGTTTAATACAAAGCAGTAATAAAACTATCTGGAGGTGGCAGGTATTCCAAGAAACAGGAGAACACCTGTGCTGCCACTGTGACATCTCCCTTTTTCTATCAACCTCTTCTCTAAGTACTGTTCACTATACATTCCCTGAACTAACTTGTATTTTCTCCCTTGGGGCTGTGAAGGAACATGAGAAGAGATACTGCTTCTCTGCATGGTATTTGAAATTATACCTTCACCAGCTTCGTAGCCCTTCTCTGGACAAGTTCTACAGCCTTGATGTCCTTCTTGTACTGAGGGGCCCAAAGCTGAACACAGCACTCGAGGTGCGGCCTCACCAGAGCAGAGTACAGGGGGATGATCACCTCCCTGCCCCTGCTGGCTACACTATTGCTGATGCAAGCCAGGATGTCATTGGCCTTCTTGGCCACTTGGGCACACTGCTGGCTCATGTGCAGGTGAGCATCAATCAGCACCCCCAGATCCTTTTCCTCTGCACAGCTTTTGAGCCACTCTCCCCCAAGCCTGTAGTGTTGCATGGGGTTTTTGTCGCCAAAGTGCAGGACCCAGTGTTTAGCCATGTTGAGCCTCATCCCCTTGGCCTCTGCCCATTGATCCATCCTGTCTGGGTCCCTCTGCAGGGCCTTCCTACCCTCTGGCAGACTGACACTTCCCCCCAGCTTTGTGTCCTTCCTACCCTCAGGCAGATTGACACTTCCCCCCAGTTTGGTGTCACCACTCATCTCATTTCCAACCACTCATCTCCCAGCCTGTAGCGCTGCATGGGGTTGTTGTGCCCCAGGTGCAGGACCCGGCACTTGGCCTTGTTGAACCTCATACAGTTGGCCTCAGCCCATCGGTCCAGCCTATCCAGATCCTCCTGCAGAGCCTTCCTACCCTCGAGCAGATTGACACATGCACCTAACTTGGTGTCGTCTGCAAATTTACTGAGGGTGCACTCGATCCCCTCATCCAGATCATCGATAAAGATATTGAAGAGAGCTGGTACTGAGCCTTGGGGGACTCCACTAGTGAGCGGCCTCCAACTGGATTTAACTCCATTCACCACAACTCTTTGGGCCCGGCTACCCAGCCAGTTTTTAACCCAACTAAGCGTACGCCAGTCCAAGCCAAGAGCAGCCAGTTTCTTGAGGAGAATGTTGTGGGAAACGGTATCAAAAGCCTTACTGAAGTCAAGGTAGACCACATCCACAGCCTTTCCCTCATCCACTAAGCATGTCACTTTGTCATAGAAGGAGATCAGGTTCGTCAAGCAGGACCTGCCTTTCATAAACCCGTGCTGACTGGGCCTGATTGCCTGGTTGCTCTGCAAGTGCCGCGTGATGACATGCAAGATAATCTGCTCCATGAGCTTCCCTGGCACTGACGTCAACTAACAGGCCTATAGTTTCCTAGGTCTACCCTCCGACCCTTCTTGTAGATGGGCGTCACATTTGCTAGCCACCAGTCGACTGGGACCTCCCCTGATAGCCAGGACTGCTGATAAATGATGGAAAGTGGCTTGGCCAGGTCTTCCAGCAGTTCTCTCAGCACCCTTGGGTGGATTCCATCTGGCCCCATCGACTTGCGTACATCTAAGTGCTGTAGCATTTCCTCGTTGATTGTGAGGGCCACATCCTGCTCCCCCTCCCCTTCCACCAGCTCAGGGTACTGGGTATCTAGAGAACAGCTCATCTTGCCACTAAAGACTGAGGCAAAGAAGGCATTAAGCACCTCAGCCTTTTCCTCATCTCTCGTCACTAAGTTTCCCCCCACATCCAGTAAAGGATGGAGATTCTCCTCAATCCTCCTTTTTGTGTTAAAGTATTTATAAAAACATTTTCTGTTGTCTTTAACAGCAGTAGCCAGATTGAGCTCCAGATGAGCTTTGGCCCTTCTAATTTTGTCCCTACACCTCCTTACAACATCCTTACATTCCTTCTGAGTGGTCTGCCCTCTTTTCCAAAGATCATAAACCCTCCTTTTTTTCCTAAGCTCTAGCCACAACTCTCTGTTTAGCCAGGCTGGTCGTCTTCCATGGTGGCTCATCTTTGGGCACGTGGGGACAGACCGCTCCTGAGCCATTAAGATTTCCTTCTTGAGGAGTGCCCAGCCTTCCTGGACTCCTCTGGTCTTCAGAACCACCTCCCAAGGGACTCTGCCAACCAGTGTCCTGAACAGCTCAAAGTTTGCCCTCCAGAAGTCCAAGACAGAAGTTTTACTGGTCCCCCTCCTGACTTCACCAAGAATAGGTGAAGAACCTCTACCATTTTGTGGTCATTCTGCCCAAGACAGCTCCCGACCACCACATCTCCCACCAGTCCTTCTCTGTGAACAGATGGTCCAGCAGGGCACTTCCCCTGGTAGGTTCACTAACCAGCTGCATCAGGAAACTATCTTCCACGCTCTCCAGAAACCTCCTAGACTGCTTCCTCTGAGCTGTATTGCGTTTCCAGGATATGTCTGGGAAGTTGAAGTTCCCCATGAGGACAAGAGCTGACGATTTCGCAACTTTTGTCAGCTGCCTGTAGAATTCCTCATCAGTCTCCTCATCCTGGTTTGGTGGTCTGTAAAAGACCCCCACCAGGATGCCTGCCTTGTTGGCCTCCCACTGAAAGCAGCCCAGCAATCCCATCCACCAACTCCCTCAGCACCCAGATGCATCCCATCTGGCCCCATGGACTTTTGACAGTACAGGTGGAGCAGCAAGTCTCTAACTTTTTCCACCTGAACTGTGGGGGGTTTCTTCTGCTCCCCGTCCCAGACTTCCAGGCTGGGAGGCTGAGTGCCCCAAGGATAAGTTGTCTGGTTAATAAAGATAGATGTAAAGAAGTCATTAAGAACCTCAGCCTTTTCCCTATCCTCAGTAGCCATGTTCCCCTCTGCGTCCAGTAGAGAATGGAGATTCTCCTTGACCCTCCTCTTGCCATTAATATATTTATAAAAACATTTTTTATTGTCTTTAACCATAGTGACCAGGTTGAGCTTGTGCTGGGCTTTGGCCTCCCTGATTTTTTCTCTACATATGCTGGCAGATCAATAATAAAGACTTAAAACCATGTAGAATCTACCACACACTTTTGTAAATTGTTCCAGCGACTAAGTATTTCATCAATTAACGTGTTACACTCATTGCAACTTCATTTTTATATTATTATTTAGACTGTTGAAGGTTAGTATTAAGTGGATTGTGAGCTTTTATGCTAATCATTCTTTGATCTGTTTTATCATTATTAGCTAATATTTAATTTTATAAGGGCTCTGAAAGTCTGTGATTAACACTTTTAGCTCTCATTTCTTCACTTCTCTGGATGAGTCAGCTATTAGAGAAAATGAATTTTCGATGGATATCTGGATGTGAAAATGTGATAGAGGAGAAACATGAAACAAATATGAAAATATTAAAGTATAAAAGAAAGTGTAATGGCAGATAAGAAGGTCGGATGTTTCTGTGGGAATATTTGACGTTCAAGTCGATCCTTGAAAAGGCTGAAGTCTGATCTCCTTATTTCTAAGGCTGTGAGCTTGCAGTGTGACCTCCTCACTGCTCTAAGGATCTTGAACTTCACCATCTCATGGTCACTGCAGCCAAGGCTGCCTTTGACCTTCACACTCCTAAGAAGCCTTCACACTCCTAACCTCCTTGCTGGTGAGAATCAGGTCCAGCAGGGCACCTCTCCTCATTGACTTTTCTACCATCAGTGCTCTCCAGGAATCGCTCATGGTTCTTTATCTGTCCACAGGCAGAGCTCCATGCATTGCAGCTTCTCTCTTCCACAATGGGCAACTTCCACTCCTTATCTTTCCAGCCTGTCCTTCATAAAGAGCCTGTATCCCTCCACTGCAACACTCGAGTCAAGGGGGCCATCCCAGCACATCTCCATGACATCACCTGTTGTATCCACTTCCTGTTACATTCTCCTGAAATAGTATACAGACAGAAATCTTCACAGAGTTTGCATATAGGATCTTCATTAACAATACTGATTTGGACTCTAAAATGTAAATCTCTAGAGCAAAAAGTGCTTGTCAATAATGAAAATAGCTTGGCTATTTATTGGTTACTTCTCTTTGTTAATTAAAATTGTAATTATAAGCAATGTTTGTACTGTACCCACTTGATGTTTGTGTATTGTTCTTTAGAGGGATAAAACAAATTATTCAACTACTCAGCTTGCACAGAAAACAGAAAAAATAATGGTTTTTTTGTTTCTTGGCACCTATTATACAAGCATACCATATATCTTACACTTTTTTTTTTCTTTTTTTTTTTTTTTTTGGTTTCCAATGGTAGTAGTTAACTTGTACAGACACTGGAGTGACAATCATTTTCAAGCTAAGCCCCAAATGTAGATTTTACTCCATTTAACATGGAAGGAAGAAAATATATTCCTTTGTAGGCAATTTTAAACACTCAGATTTCTGGAAGAAAAGAACCAGTTTTATAGGAGGATTTTTTCTTAATCATACGAATTTGTTTTGGTTTTAAATAAAATGTGCTTCTGCTATAGTTTCTTTTTTTCATATATAATAAAGTTATTATAGGAAGGAGACATGAATCATGCCCTTCTATAAAGTAAGTATGAAATGCCTGAAACAAAAATGTTAAAGCATCCTGCATCTTTATTTTCTATGTAGCATAGTTTAGTAGGAAAATGAAGAGGATAACATGGTATACCTACTTTACTTCTTTATAATTCACTGAGATGTAAGTGCAGATATTTAACTGGAGACTGTTAGACTGCACCATTGCTGTTTACTCTTAATGTTTTCTATTTATTACCAGGATCCTCTGGACACTTCATTGAGTTATATTCTTTTAGAAGCAGATTCCAGCTCCACCCAGGCTGTGTGTACCTATGTTAGACCTAAAAACTGCTCTTCCTGAAAGATTAGGAGACATTCAATTAGAAGCGCATGCAACTTCTTGACGTACAAGCAAAAGTGACATGAAGCTTTGGCATGGGTTTGGTCCTTCATTTGGTTAGGCTGAGATCTGCAAATGGAAAACGATCTGCTCTTATTTGTGACAGTATTTGACATTCACAGTGAGTGAATGACATGAATTTAACAGAATGGAAATGTTTTAAGCTCAAGAAGCTGAACAGGTTTAGAGCAAATTGCCTGCATTCTCTCTTTTTCTCCCCTGCTTGCAAATAATGCTTCAATTGCATGGTTACAATCCTAAGCACAGTTGTAAATTTTTTAAATAATTGGGTTTGTTGCCAGTTAAACAAAAATAAGAGCTACTCAACTTTAATGATGTTTCCAGTTTTTTGTTATGCTTTTCCATAGCAATATTTTTGTATCCTAGGACCCAGGTTTTGTTTTGTTTTCAGCTCCAGAACTGCATCTGCACCATCCAGAACAAACATGTTGCAAAGCAATTCCTCCACTTAGGAAGCTGTACTTAAGAGGATAATTCAGTTATTTTCCTAAGCAAAGCCCAAATGACAATTAAGCAAACAGAAATGATCTGAGAAATGAAATTAATCAGAAATAATTTGTCCAATGATGCTGGCCAGTTTCAATTGGCACATTTCTTTAAAATGTTTTTAGTTTGCTGAAGAAAATCAAGGCAAGTCTTTCAAAGTTCTCCTTGGAAAACATAAACCTGGGAACCTGAAAATGGAACTGCTGGGGTTTTTGCTAGATCATGGGGAACAATAGTTCCCAACCGGTTTTGGAAAATTTCCAATGAAAACTGTATCTGCATTGCATTTGGGGGCTGATTTCTGTATGCCTAGGCTAATACTAAACTTTGGTAGTCACAAAGGAAGCTTCAAGTGCTCTGAGTTCTGCAAATATTCATAAGACACCAAGTAAGGGTCCTAGCCAGTCTGACATAGCTCCTGCAGAAGCCATACTATTTCAGTTTCACTGCTTTCAGCACGTGCGATAGCTAGATTGAAGCTAATTCAAGTATCCTGCACATGCTGTGATTGCATTTCATAATTACAGCAAACACAAACCTAAGTGAAGCTTTAGTTTCATCCTACCTGGCTTGTTTGTGGGAACAGTTGGAATTCAAGTGTTGACAGCTTTAGAAAGTAGCACAGTAATGATGCAGCAAGTTAGATCATAGCAGTGGATAACTGACAATTTACGGCTTTAATAGCTAACTAATGTATGTGAATGTTGGAAGACCCCAGGGCACCAGCATGCAAATTCTGCGCTGTGCCTTCCTTACAATCCACAACTATTTGTCCTTTCCCTTCTGTGAAAGCAACTTCCTACTCCAGCTGCCATGTGAGACAAGTTCTCAAATTTCTCTCCAGTTCACAGGATGAAGCTCTGCAATGAAAGTGAGCCAATCTAAAAACATTTTGCACCAAGGGAAGCAGTCCTGCTTAGCTCATGGGCAGTTTTGTTTCCTCCTCTGAGTCACCTAAACTATTAGGAATCTATTCCTATGTTAATATTGTTAGTTTTCTGTTGGCTAAGCAAATTGGACTGTCTGATTTTGAGGTCAGATGAGTGCCAAGGTCAGTGGAGGAGAAAAGGAGGGAGTGTGCATCTAGGATGTGAGCACAGGGGAGAAAGGGACAGCCAGTTTTACTGGAAGTGAGCTACTAGTTTGGTTCTAATAGCTCAGAGATGTAAATGTGAAGCCTGAAGTCTCAGTTTACGGTGCCAGCAAAAGACTTTGTGCTGAAAGCAGCTGACAAGTATGCCTGCATTATCTCTGCTGACTCTGCTGTTGACCTCTGTCAGAAGGGCACAGTTGCCAGCTGGGGGCTGTCGCAAGATTTGTCATTGCTTGCCAGTCAGTGTCCTCGCTCTGTGCTCACTCCT
This sequence comes from Anser brachyrhynchus, assembly GCF_964034855.1. Lineage (NCBI taxonomy): Eukaryota > Metazoa > Chordata > Aves > Anseriformes > Anatidae > Anser > Anser brachyrhynchus. Next base: position 151,342,691 of record NC_137694.1, read on the forward strand.
GCTGAGTTTGGGACTAGCTATGGTGCATTCATTTGGCCTTATTGTTGTACTGAAGCAAAGCTATTTGGCAGAAATCCGCAGGATCCCAAAGTTCCTTCTGTACAATTAAGAAGTTTGACAGAATAGCTGTTTACTTTTTAGAAAGCAAGACTGTGGTGGTTTTACTCAGTTGGGCAGCCGTGTTCCACCATGGCTGCTCTCTCACTCCCCCTCCTCAAAGGGGAAGGGGGAGAAAATATGATGCAAAGGGCTCAAGGGTTGTGATAAGGACAGGGAGATCACTCAACAGTTCTCGTGACAGGCAAAACAGACTCAGAGTAGGGAGATAGTAAGATTTATTGCCTATTACTAACAAGCTAGAGAAGTGAGAAACAAAGGAAACAAACCAAAAACACCTTCCCCTCATCCACCCTCGTCCACCTTCTCCCCCTGAGCGGCGCAGGGGAACGGGAGGACGGGGGCTGTGGTCAGTCTATAGCACTTCGTCTCTGCCACTCCTTCATGGTCACTCTCTTTTTTATTTTATTATTTTTATATATATATATATAATAAAATTTATTATAAAATTTTATTTTATTTTATTTTATTTTTATTTTATTTTTTACCCATTGTCTGTTCAAAATGGAAGTAGAGATCTAGTTCTATTTCACTGATGTTTATTTTTCTAACTAAAATTCATTATGCAGTCTGCACACCATTGGTGAGTTTCAAGGGCACAATACTATGGTACCATATGAAACGAAAACTTAATACTTCAAGCAAGGCTCCATCTCAAACAAACTAACATGACTATATTAAGTCCTATTAATGGTTGCTGTGAAAATTAACCTTTCAGTCACTTATAACTTGCTTCATTAAAGTTAAATTGAAAACCCAATGATGTTTTATCCATTTCCTGGGTTTATCTGTTTTGTTATGGATCTCTCATCCATAGCAATAGAAAAATGAAATAGTTCATCTAAATGAGCAGTAAACCTCTTGTAACAATTATGAGAAATGCTAAGAAAATGCAAGTCTACAAACTTATAAATCTCAGTAATTTTGCAGATTACAAATAATAGCTACACATAGTCCCTTTCACAAAGAGAAAAAATGCACAGCGTTATTTTCATTCCCTCTTCCACTATCTGGGACAGAAGAAAAGTGGAGGGTGAAAGTCCCTGAGTGTTTTGTCAGCATGGCGTGTCACAGTCATTTTAGCTCATCATGTAAAAGTAGCTTAGAGAGACGAAAGTGCCTAGAGATTTTTGCAAAAAGATCATCTGGATCTCATATCATTTTCTGTCCCAGAAGTACAATTCCTGTCAGTGAGCTCAATAGTTCTAGTGGGAAAAAAAAATTGTATCAACTCCAAATAAGTTCACCAGCTGTGATGAATAATTATCTATATGCAATTTACAGACTGTTTCATGATGTAGAATTATTACTACAAAATTCCCCCCCAGCCTTTTTTTTTTTTTTTCTTAATTTAAATCTTCCATATTGAAGGTATTGCTGGCGAGGACTACACTGTGTCCCTTCAGAACAGACGAAGTAGTTAAAAGCAAGTTGGGATGATGGGTTAGCAGAAACCCAGGAGAGCCAGTGTTCTCTTCTATGTCTGTGGGGGAAGAGTTTATCCTGAAACAATGGAAAGTTACCCAAAGCAGAACAAAGAAGTCTGTGTTCCTCTGGGTTTTGTATACTACTGGAAACCTCATTAAAAAAAAAAAAAAAAGTAGGGAGAAAAAAAAAAATAAGAATCTTTAAGAGGAAAAACACTGTTCAGAAAACAAGCTTAGGGCAAGGTTGGAAATAGCCTGACCTAACTAAGCATCCAAGTTCAGAAAACAGATACGGTAGAAAGGTACCACAAATCAGGAAAAAAAGACACAAATTACAAAAGGCATTACACTACTTGAGATGGCCCGTGCTGCAGGCTGGACACTGCTCAAAAGGGTAGGAAATAGAGACACAAATTGAATACAGAAGTTATTCAATTCATATTTCTCATCCTGCTAGATGTCCCTTAACTTACTAAGCAATAAGCAGCAGTGATCAGAAACCCTGTACTGAAGCATGTGTTCAATTATAGATTTTGTTCTTGTACTTTAAACTACAATGTTCTTATGGTGTTTTTAAATTGTTCGTTGGTGTTTTTTTTTGTTGTTGTTGTTTTGTTTGTTTGTTTGTTTTGTTTTGTTTTGTACTAAGAATATGCTTGAGATTTTGAAGGGGTAAGGCAGCAATTCTCACAAGGAGCCCCCTGTACATGTTCAGCACTGAAATGTCTACATCCAGACTTTAACCAGGGGAGAAACCTGTATTGTCCTAACAAACTGGAGGCTAGCAATACATTAAACTGAGACTCTGCATAGTGGTATGGAAACAGCCAGACACCAATTAAATCTATGAGTCTGCTTCTGCTGTGGAAAAAAAAAAAAAAATGTATGTACTTTATGTTCCAAAGAGATGGCACAAAGGAGACAGGCATTGGCTCTCACAAGAACTGGTTTGTCTTTTGTTCTTGGTTTATTTTGTCAAAAAGAATCAACAATGAAACCCAAGGAAAAAAAATACAGAGAAAAATAAAGGCTACTTCATTGTCTTAATATCAAAAAAAAAAAAAAAAAAAAAAGGAAGTCTTAGGTATACTATAAATTTATCATTAATTTTAACCATGTAGGTGTTTTCCTTAGTTGATTGTGTATTAATTAATGCACTAGCATTGATTTTTTAATATTTTGTTACTGAAATACTATGTACAAACCTCTGCCTAACTTTAACTATAAAAATATTCCCAGTGAAGAAAATTAAGTCTGTATGAAGCCCTTTAACTTCTGCTTTCAAACTTTTCTTCCTGTCACCCTACAACCAAGAACACAATCTCATCTCTCTTTTAGTACTTGTTTAAAACAATGTTAAAAACCTCAGGATTGAGCTAAGCATGAACCTAAGTACACAATATGCTCAAAATTATTCAAATGATCAAGTATTTTGCTAAATCAGTTCCTACACAGATAATGATTTGATTCACTTATTACATATTTTTTTTTGTGTTGCATTTCAAAGGCTGCTTTTCTGCAGTCTTTTCAGTCTTAAGGAATGTTTTGAACTCTATTGATGAGAGATAAGTTACCTTTTTTATTGTGTTTTCAATAATTCATAGGGAAAAAAAGGTCATTTGAGAGATTAAATGGCTAGAATTAATTACATCTGACATCTCTACATATACGTGTCTACTTTTTTTCTAACACTTCCTGTGAAAGAATATCTACAACTTCCCTGACATTGCGAAGGTATAATGTTTTCCATTTTCTACCTGACCAAAATCTCTTATATTGTAATTTAAACCATTTCCTCTTCTTTTCTAAAATAACAGCAACTTTTTTCCTCTACAGCTATGTATTTCAGTTTCCTTATATGCACACAAACTTTATTTCTTCTCAATTAAAAGAAGAAATGACTTCTTCTTACCAACATAAAAATTAAGGAGAAATATCATTTGTTATACTTTTGAAAAAGATCAGTGTCTCTGAGAAGACACTTGGTGGTACAATATAAAGGCAAAAGAGGAATTTAGTTCAGAAAGCTTTTGGAGAAAAGTTTTGATGACTGCATGTGGTAAAAGTACTGTGGCCTCAGGTCTGTGAAAGGAAATAACTTTGTCCCTATGAAGGGCCTGTGTATTCTTAATTCTTCTGATGTTGTTTTAAACCCATCTGTATCTCATCAGTGTATTTCTTCTTCAGTTCATTGTTACAGTGCTGAGCTTTTTTAATCCACCTCCACAACAGAAAAAAAAAAATCCATGAGGAGTATTTTTAATATATTTCAGTTGCAAAATTTCTGGAGACATTCTCATTCATCCTTTACTTTTGTCACTGGTGTGATGCTACCATGAATGACAGCATCAACATTTGTATTCTAGACAAAGTATGCTTCAGCCACAAAAAAGGCCTTTTTTATTATTCTATTGCTTTGAAGAATGCAATCTGCCACAGCTGGTGAAGGAAAAGAGTAGTAGATGGTAAGGGGAGAGAGAAGTAAGGGTTTGTTTGTTGTCTGTGTGTTGTTTTTTTTTCCCATGTTGTTCTGTTTCTTTTGATTTTGTTTCTGAAAAAAATTAAATGTATTTCTCCTTTGTTTATACAGTTTTCAAACGCTGCTATTTTTTATTTATTTTTTTTTTTTGTGACTGGAGATGACTTTTTAGGGCCTTTCAGTTAAGAAGAACTGAGGACCATGAACAATTTCTACTTAGAGGTCTTTTACATCCTAGCTTAATTTAGTATCGTGAGTCAATAGTCAGTCTTCACAGTGGGCTCTCTGAAAGTCCTACATGCACAATCATCTTAAGGTCAGCTACAAAAGTAGGGCGTGAAAGTAATATTTATGTGTTTTCCTTACCTTGAGCAGAAGTTTTGTGATTTTATTATTTGTGTGAGCTTTTCAGCATAATCTTATTTACAGGACATATAGAAGTGTTGGTAATAGATACAGTTCTGCAAAGGGAGTCATGCAAATAAAGTCCATGGACATGGACTTTTTGAAAGGGAAGTCTGCTGGGTGAGCATGGGAGTTTATGACTGAATATTTGGGTTTGGGATGCAAATATGAGTTTTCAAGATTAAATGCCTTTTTACACATCATAGTAGGTGTATTGGAGAGAGTTTTGTAGGGTAGTCTGTCCAGTGATGGCTGCAGTGTTTTTTAGTGGTATAGGAGAGATATTAATAGGAAATTTTTGGTAGTTTTGTTTGCATTTTGTGTGTGTGTGTGTTCACGCATCTGCACACATGCATCAATGTATGAAAACAAAAAAAGCTACAGCATTATAGAAAAGAATGGTATAGATTTATATTTTTTAACATAAAACTAAAAAGATAAAAATATTTAGTTGTTACATACTGAAAGAGAGAAAAAATGCAAAGGACCTTTTAACTTTGTCTTGTGCCCCTGTTCCTGCCCAGCTGTTATATCAAAGAGGAATTGTCACTGAGGGCTACTGCACTGGGACATTTTTATGTACTTCAAAAACACAGGCCTGCAGGTGGAGGAGGTGACAAATAGGTACTCCCAAAAAATGTGCTTTTCTGTTCACTTTTGCACTAGTCTGGACGCAGTACTGCATAGGAGATAAATGAAAATAAGCATGGTCATTAACCTTCATGGTGATTTCATGAAAAGGGGCAAATAGGATAAAATAATAATGTTCTTTACAAGATGTCTTTTTTTTTTTTCTTTTTTTCTTTTTTTTTTTTTCCAACTTATAGCAATTAATCATTTTTGTTGTGTTAATGTTATCTTGGAAATGAATAGCTTACAAAGTTCTTGTTTTGTATGACTTGTTTTAGACGTCCATAGCACTGTGCTGCTACAGGATGTCACATTAAGACATAACTTCAAAGAAAGAAATTATTGATATCTCTAAACTCTGTTGAGATCGAACTCCTCTATTCTCAAGAGCCATGCCAGGTTCCATTATATGCAGCTACAACGTCTGTTCTTTCTCTGTTATACAGGCTTCGTTAGAAATAACTTTACCATCCCAGTGCTGAGAGGGAAGGAGGATTCAACAGGAATGATGAAAGGATGAATGATTAGAGTAGAATAACCTGAAAGCTGAAAGTAGTTTCAGGGACAGAAAAAATATTTTTAAACTGAGGCCTTGAGTAATTATTTTTGCCCAAAAACAGTTGGAAAAATTGAAACCTTTTGATATGTCAGAATAATACTTTTGTTTTAAAACTTTTCTAAACTAGAATAAACAAAAGAAAGAATCTGATTTTTTTTTTTAGCTGATCTTAATTAAATAAAACTCATTTTGTTCATCAGAACTGCGCAACTCTACCCACTATATGTGGTCTATTCCACTGCTTTGCAATCTCATTCTGTTCTCAGCTGCTGAAAGATGGCTACTGAAGCATGTTGACACCATCTGTGCATTCAAACAAGAAACTTAGATAATAAAAGTCATTTTTATTTTGGAGACGATGTACTATCTTCCATTCCACATATAACTTTATCTTAGAACTTGCCTCACAGACACCTCAGAAATATCTGAAAAAGAGTTTCTTCACTTCATGCTCATAATGGTTAAGTGATTTGTTCCTCAGTTTTAGAATTGGCACTAATGATATATGAAATCATTATTGTTTTGTTTTATAATTTGTTTTGTATTTAGTAAGTTTAGAAAAAGTTGAGTGAGTAGGACATGAGACACAGCAGTCTTTGCAATAAAATAGATATAGCTCTAGATATGTATTATTTTATGAATTACAGTACTCTGAGACCAGCAATATGATAGAAGCAATGACTGAAATGAACATTTTGAGTGGATTCTGTTGCAGAACAGGGGCTTAAGAGAGCTTGCTTTACTTCAGATACCTTAGATATGGGTACATTAAATTGTCTTTACACTTACTCTAGGAAAGATTTGTCTCCATAGCTGAATTTAAAAGTACTTTTCAGTACTTTACTGAATCTGTCTGTAGTAGTTTGAAACATTGTCTTTTAAAATACAAACAGGATTAAGTAAACTACACTAGAACTTTCCTGTCATCTTCTAGCAAATACTAGCACAGAATTCAGCTTAAAACTCTTTTTTTTTTTTTTCCCCTCCCAGTATTAGCCAAATTTACTGGAAAGATAGACTGCAAATACTTTGATTTTATCAGCTAGTTGCCAAGTTTTATCACTGAATTCTATTAGAGTTTCTAGCAAAAGTTTCGTATTTGATAAACTGTATTTCATAATGCTATTGCTCAAAAGAGCATAAGTAATTCTGATCTTGCAATTATAAAAAAGCATATTTGTTTCTAAATTATCAAAGTACTAATTTGTAGCTAGTCTCTTTTCATAAACAGTATGGCCCTTTAATCGTTTCCTATGGAATCAGAAAACACACTGAAATGAAAATTGTAGTTGCAACCTCATTCAGTGGAGAGGCAAAATGATGAACAGATGACACAAAAGAGAGAGCTTTTGCTGGAAAAGTCTTTCTGTATTTAGAATTATGTTAACATAAATCTTCATTCTTTTTTCTTGTTTTGAGCACTATATTTTTTCCTTGTCACAGGATCTGAATTCAGAACAGTCTTGTATTCAGTTTGAAAGATGCAGTTCAGCAGTTTGTGTACAAATACCCAGCAGTTATTCTGAAAACAAATTCATTCTCAAATGTTATTTTTACTATAGTTACTGATAATCCCTATACCTAAGTGAAAATATGAAGAATCACTCAGACAGAAAAAAAGAATCCTCCTCAGGTATTTATGATTATCCCATAGATTGTTTGATAATTTTGAGTGGATGATGAAGTTCTAACAGATTTCAAATGCATCAATACTTATTTTATATGTGCTAATTGAATTGGGGTCTTATTTTCAGATATATGGTGGTGTTCTGGTTACCCAGATAGTTTTTGGCCTTCACAAGAGTTCGTTTTCAACAATTCTTAAGGACAAAGTTCCGTTTTAGTATAGAACATGCTATATGTTTGGGGTCACTATTTATTTTCAGATATCACATTTTCAGATCAATGTGATGGCAAGATGTTCAGTGCTAGTTTGCAGAACCTCACAGTTGGAAGTGGGAAGATGCAAATAAGCCAGTATAGAAAGATATTTAGTCTTGTATAAATCCATATTACATTAATTGTTGGAAGTTCTATATTCAGGAAAGAACTGATAAATGTTTTTCATATGTGCTTCCTCTAAGAGTTTTCTGTCAGTGACTATGAGTGACAGGTCACCAAATAAGAAACACTACTAGTCTCATTTTACAGATGGAAAACTGAAATATGTGGGACTCCACTAACTTACTTGTGTGGGTAGTGTCATTTTAGACATTTGTGAAATGGGTCATTTTGTCCAAATTAGACCGGACATCACAGTAGTCATGAGTGTCCTGTAGGACCTATGAGAATATCTCAGACACCTCCTAGATGATGCCAGATGACACCAGGTGCCTATGTTAGGTATTAAATCCCACTGAGGTAATAAGTGATCTTCCTTTTGCTATACAACTAGTCTATCATTAATTTTAAAAAAATTGGTTGGACTAATCTTTTGAGAAAATTCTGTATCTTTCACAAACTTTTGGATATTAGTCTCTTTATATCTAACCAGATTTCTAATATGAATTAAAGGTATTTTAAAGTAGATTCAAAATTTCTCTACTTAAGGCTTCTGCCTTATCTTGAAGTGGATTTTCAAGACAGAGTCTTGATATGAAGCTGTAGAGTGACTATAACAGTCATTAGGGTTTTTGTTTTGTTGGTTGGTTGTTTTATTGAAACTGTGCATAATTATGTATGTATATATTGAAATGAAGATGAGCACTGGAACATTTGTCTGTTTATTTAGATATCTGCCCTGAAAAGTGTAATCCAATTAGGAGATGCTCAATTAGGATGCTCAACTCTTGGAAATGATTCTCTGCTTGCCCCATTTCTTCATGATATTTCACTTCCAACATCTCAAAAATTATTCAATATATACCTTCAATGTCTGGATTTCAACTATTTAGACACACACTGATGTTCCAACTGAAAAGTAACAAAAACTGAATCTAACTGAGGTAAAAATATCAACTGGAAAATATGTTTTGCTTTATTCTGCATATAGGGTAAACAACAGTGGGAAATTTTACTAAGGATTCAGATAATTTCGACTTTTAAATGTATAGTTAAATTATACCATTTAACTGTTACAGTGAAATTAACATGTCCAATGGAAGTGGTGTCCTGTAATAACTCAGCACATTATTAAATATTCAGGTGAAAAGAAAATCAAGATGGTTTGTTCTATTTTTCAACAACTGTGAAGATTCCGTGCTCTAAAATATGAATCTATCTTCTATTTTGTCTCAGCCATAGGAAACACAAAAACATTGGTTTTTATCTATAATATCATTGAAACACAAAATCCCATTACCTAGCAGAAATCTCTTTACTTTAATACAACAATGTAATCCATACACATGGATAGTGAAAGTAACAAAGAGTGATAGCAAAACTGGAACCACTGCTTAGTTAAACTATAAAATCAGAACTGCATGACAAAGAATTTTAATTTTGGACATTGCCAAGTGTATTTCTGACTTTCAGTACTGAACGGATCAAGAGAGAAATATTCCACTTTTACTTTTAGGCAATTAAATTAGCTTTGAGTATCATACTGGTGTACATTTGTTCAATAAGGTAATAGACATACATTTTGCTGTATATTTTTTAAGAGCACACTATATTTCTCTGATGTATAATTTCCTCTTCTGAAAGATCTGCAGTAGAACATGAATACTTGACTAGTGATTTTACCAAAATGTTAATTGGTCCAGATTTATTTCAAGACACCGAACATTTATTAGCTGTATTATAATAGAATCATATAACTCAGAGGTGAGACTTCTAGTAGGCAAGGGGAAGTATTGCATGATTGATTTTCACTTCCATGTCTGTTTACCATCTCAATAATAATGTAGAGCTGGATGAAAGTACCTTTGTATTCCTGCAGAAAAGTTGATCAGTTTCTGTGGTCTTGAGCTTACACCTACTGATGGATCTAATCCTGCACAAATTCTAATGTGGATGTTTATCCACATTTAAAAGAAAACAGATATATTTAGAAGTTTTTATATTTTATTCAAATATGAAAACTATTTTTTCTATATTTTTAATAGATAATATATTTCAAATATTTAAAAAATGGCAAAAATATCTGATTAATTTAGAACTGGATAAAAATTAACAAAGCAGAGTTTCCTGGAAAATTATTCTTTCAGAATGTATAATCTCAACATTTTGTATTATGTCATTTTTATTCTGGTTTCAGTCCCTAAGTTTATTACAAGGAGAGATACCTGATTTCATTTTTGTACTATTCCTGAGTATAGGACAGAGTCAAGAATGATTTTCCCTACCAAATTTTCATGCACGTGGAGAAAAAAAAAAAAAAAAAGGGAAAATTTCCTGCTCTCATTGGCAAACAAACAACTTTGGCAAAACTTAAAATCCTCTTTTTCTAAGGGACTCCTATGAGAAACCCTGGCTGTCTTTCAAGGCTAAAACCAAATCCTTCTGTACTCAACTTTCAATTTTTAGCTCTGTGAACTCTTTTCTTGGAAGCCAAAGAACCTGTTTGAATGGGTACCATAATGATCTTCAGTTCACAACAACATTAATATTGTACTGTGTCACGTTCTATTTGCTACTCTTGAAGAAAAGCACAGTGAGCAAAAAGAACCTCTTCCCTTTTCTAGAGGTACCTAGTCAATGCTGCTTTTTGTTACTGTCAAATGGTGAAAGCAAATAAATATCATTTTTCAGATAATAATTTTTTATTTTAAGTAGTAGCAAATCAGTTCAACAGTTTTGCACCTTAGAAATTTTCTGCTGATGATATCAATGATGCAAACCCTGCAGATATTACTTTTCTAACTCACATTTTTTACTTGGGCTACCTCTCACTAACTTCAAAGGATGTGTATTTGGGAAAAATTGACTACAAATAGGATAAAAATTCAGGATTTGGTCCAGCAGGACTATGTGACATAAGCGTCAATGGACTCCTTATAATAGCAAGTGTAGTGAGATTTATGGATTGTTTATCTCACAGAATCACAGAATGGTTGAGGTTGGAAGAGACATCTGAAGATCATCTGGTCCAACTCTCCTGCAAAACAAGGTCACCTAGTGCACATAGTGCAGGATCGCATTCAGGTGGGTTTTGGATATCTCCAAAGAAAGGTATTCCACAACCTCTCTGGGCAACCTGTTCCAGTGCTCTGTCACCCTTACAGTAAATAAATGTTTCCTCAGGGCACTTAGTCACAAATCTATCCTGTCTTCAGATCCATTCATATGTGAAGTAGGCTGAACCAATTTCTGTCTCTCCCTGCACCTAAGGAATGTTACTTAGATGTCTCTTTTAAAGGCCTATGTTAGTTCAAATCAATCCAGATTTTAGGATTTTCACAATCCAGCTATCAAGGCTTTTTTCTTATTAATTTTGTTCTCATAATCACAGCAACAGCCACCTAAGTCAGGTTGTGACTCCTAAGTGCTCCAAAGGCAAGGAGCACTTTGTCACAGAAAAAATAATAATATGGGACTTACGTTTTCTGTAAGATTAATCTTGTAGATTCCTGTGTTTTTATATCCTGTGGGTATAGTGTTTCCCCCTGAGGTAGGAAAAACGGAGTACAAACGCTGAGATTTACGGGACAAAATACAGGCAACTGGCTGTTTAATATGTTATAATGCTCTATTCAGCAGCATTCACTTATAATACACAGAAAATAGTTGACAATTCTACTGTTTTGATAGAACACACTATGCTCAAAAGTAATCAAACTACAAATAGACTATGACAAACTTCACAATCATGAATAGTCATCAGCCTATGCTTTGTCTGTGTCTGCTGACCTTATGCATTATTTATCTATTTATATGATAGTTTTAATGGCACAGATTTTCACAAGCCATGATATCTAAAGCTTAAAACATAAAAATGTGGGATATAGTTATATATTCATTCAGGGAATGGAAATAGTATAATATGACTTTTCTGATCAGAAATCTAAAGTTGGCAAAAATGAATTCTTGTATTCTGTCCATAGCAACTACTAAAATACTTTAATAAAATATTTTAATTAATTGATTAATTTGATAAAGGTATTCCATCTAGAACTATATATCATAAAAAGTTTTAGGGCTGAATCCTATTTCTTCTGAAATCAATGGGATTTTATCAATAATTTTGAAGGAAAGTTTGACAGTCTTATGTCCTAGAGATCTGTTTCTTCTTGATGCTCACCACACGATGAACTTTCTGTGGAGAACATGAGGAGCTGTGAAGGGGAATTCTGAAGTGCCTTGTTTACTAACATAAACTGTTTGATATTGATTTAATCTAGCACAATTGTGTCATGGTACTGCTTGGCATCAATAAATACTTCTTTAGGGTTGTGTTTTTATTTATTTATTTATTTTCCCCTAAAGAAAGAGACAAATGAAAGTTAATAGGAGAAGAATTTTATATTCTACTTTCTGCCTGCTCTGTAGGACAAGGTTGTTGTGCATAAATACTCAGTTCCATAAATTAAACATTACAATATTGATAGAAGAGATAGCTTTTTCAAAATATTTTACTTTTGCTGGCTTGTGTTTGTTTGCTTTTCTGTTGATAAATATCTTTAGAGAAGGCTAGATTGAAAAAACAGCAAAAATGAAATTAGTTAGATTCACCTATTTTATGTAACTCACAGGTACTTTTTTTTTTTTTTGCTACTTATTGATATAATTTACATCAGTGACGCTTGGTGCCCATCCTTCTCCAGACTCTGTACATTTATTCTTTCTTTACATTCTACATTATCTGCCTCTTTCAAGTTCTTCCAAGACTTTTGTCATTTTTTCTTGTGTTTTCTAGATATTTTTCTTCAGTTAAGAAATCAGAAAGACATAAAAAGAATGATGCAATTGCACCTATATCCATGTTACATTTTGCTATTTTTTCTTGTGATTTATTTTTGGATTTACAGTAGTTAGATTTTTTTATTTTTTATTTTTTGACTAAAACATGCTTAAGACTTGTTGGTTTCTGTATTTCAAAAATACAAGAAAACATAGAGCTTTCATATACATCTCTTGTTTTTTTTTGTTTGTTTTTTTGTTTGTTTTTATTCTTTCTTAGTCTTGTTTCTTTTGTCCTATTTCTTTAAAAGGGCATCAACATTACCAGTAAAGTACATAGATTAATAAGTGTTGCTGTTCTTTTGTATTTTCTTCATCATTGTGTATAACAAAAGTAGCAATTGTCTGCATAGGGGGGTGAGCAGAATGTGGACAAGTCCTAAACAGCAAAATGGAGCTCTTACTTTATACTTATTATAAACAAATTATAATCAAAACAAGTGTTGTTGATTTTGTTTGTGTGTGTTTTCCCATAAACAGTATTCATTGTATGTAATTGTTTCTCTTTTAAAATGTGTTTTTCTTTAATTGGTTTGGCTCCATGTTGTGAATCAACTAAATAAGTTACAGAGATTTCAGATAAGTGCCTTCATAATTTAAGAGGAGTTATTAGTAAGAACATTTCTGTAAGGAAAATAACCAGAAAAATGATAAAAAGGAAAATAACCCAGAAAAATGAATTAAGAAAAGTGATTGCTGAGTTCCTCAAGGTATACAAATATCATTGTTGATCAATTCATGGTCTAAATCTGGAAATGAAGAGGACACTTATGTGGATTCAGTGAAGAGCTATCCTTTGTCTTAGGAGGCATTCAGCCTTTTTAGCTATTGTTGTAGAAAACTTTTTCTAGAAAATTTTTCAGAGTACTTACTTTTTCCATGGCAAATAGGTCTGAGGAAAAGTTTACTTTCAGCTTTGTCATAATTCTCAAGTAGATATATTTCAAAATCATTATATGGAAATATTTCTATGCACAAACAAATAAAAAAAATCAGAAAAAGATTCTCATAACTAAATAATGAATCTATAAAAATGAAGTTATATTTTTGGTTGACTTTTTTTTTTCCCAAGCGATTAGAAGCTCTTCTTGATTAGAAGCTCTTCCAAGAGATTAGAAACTCTCTGTGAAAAAAAAAAGAAGCTTAATGTAGGCATAATGTAATGCCTTACATATGTGAGACGAGGAAAAAAATAGTTTTAAGATTCCACTAACAAATGTAGGCACATGAAGACTCAGTGATGAGACAGGCATGTGCCTGTCTGATTCTCAACAACTGTTGGTAGACGCAGGATATTCCTGGAAAATCCTCAGTATCTACAGGACACTGTAGAAGACACATGGGAAGAATGAAAGTATTTGTTTGGGTTTGTAAAATTAACATTTTTTTTCCTAAATAAATTCCTGCTTTCTTAAGAATAAGCTTACTTTTGGAAGAATGTGGATGAGAACTGTGATTGCTCTTACTCAAAGTTGGTGAATATTTTTTAAATAATTGTAAATACTTTTAACACAAAGAAAATAAAACATTTAAAATATATTTTTAAAAAGTGAAACAACTTTTTTATGTTGCCAGCTGATAAGATAACAAATTAGTGCTGTATGATTCTTTTCAATGGCAAATTTCTGTGATGGAGAGCAGACATATTGCAAATGTCACTTAACTATGAGAGATAGATCTTTAATAAAATTCTTTTAAAAAACTCGATACCATTGCTTTTCTTTAAGGTAAAACTATTACGAATGAGCATTTGTTAGAGTGAATCCAGAAATTAAATACAATAATCCTTGAAAACAATATTGCATTTTGTAGGACTTGCACTTCTCTTTTGTGTAAATTAGACCTTCCCGTTTACATTGATGATACCATTTGTTGGCTTCACCTGACAAAGGAGTGAACATTGGTTTACCATTTTGAACTTCCAGGGCTCAAACATTCAATCTTTGAAAAAATCTTATGGTTAGAAACAAAGAGCTTTAAGTCAAATTTTCTTGCGTTAAAGCTGCTTCTCAGCTAGCAGAAAAAGAATATATGTTGTGAGCAATATATTGTTGTGAGCAATAAGACACAAAAGTAGAGCAAACTCAGGCTTCTAACCTTAAAAAGTGTAAGCCATGCATATATTTCTAAATTTAAGTACACAAAATGCAGGCATTACTAATCAAAAAGCTGTGGTGAAATAGAGTTGTTTCCAGCTAGTACATAATGACAAATGACTTTGCCTTCTGGCTCTTTCTTATTTCTGGAGGAGATACAAATATTCCAAAGTGTGTAATTACCTGGAAGAAGGACTAAGAATTTCAGATAGCCAGTTTAATCTGTTTAAAGAAAATAAATCTGAAACCCTAACTAATGTTTTTGGATGCACACTAAAAACTTTGTAGCATTTTCTTTAAAAGCAACATTTCCTCAACCTCTCATTTAACATTTTTTTCTAATGCTTGTCTGAATAATACTGAAACATTACAGGAGATCATTTCACTTAGCATGTGTAATGTTGAAGTTTAGAGAGGCAGAGTATTATTAGTACTATCTGAAGGAGAATTCTCTTTATGTCAACGAGAATAGTAGTGCTTTCTGGTTATATTTACACAGACAATTAACATCTGTATTTGGCTTCAATTAAAGGACTTTGACTGTTGTCTTTCTGTAAAGTGACAATGATTACATGACCTATTAATGGGGAGAAGTTAGGATCAGTTTTTGTCAGAGTTCACTGAAACGGTGGCCTTCAAGAACTTGCTCTAGCTTCAGACAAAATAAGTACTTGTAATCCAACCTCCTTTTTTCAACAGTCAACTGTGGATGTTCACAGGGGAGGGAGTCTAAGAACAGGTCAAGTTTACAGAATACTATAGAATACATCTCCAGACCTCACTCTATTTATAGCTATAGGTTTCCAGAGCTGGAAAATATATCTTCATATTTAACAGCTTTTGATGTATTTTTCTGCCCATATTTGCCCATATAAAAATCCACTTATTGCCTTTCCATAGAAGAAAACTGATAATGTAAATGTGACTTTTTCATAACAATAACTTTTAAATTACCTATTGTTCAGCTAAGATGAAATTCTACAGAGCAGAACATTCTAAAATATTCCTGCTTTATCGTATAAGGCAAGGATTAAAATATACAGTTTACACAAACATAATTTTGCCAAGCAGGCTAAAGTGAATAATAAGTAGTAAATAAGTAATATATAAGTAATAATAAGTAGTAAATAAGGTAAATAAGTAGTTTCTCCACCTGTTCAATTGCTATCTCTGCATTCCAAAAACTACCTTATTAAGGGAGCTTCTCCTGTTCCTAAAACAATTTAATTTAAATCACCCTTCTGTAGTGATTAAGCTGAATTTTCTTATGATATAACGTTATAGATTGTGTTTACACTGACAGCTATGGTATGTCAACTGTGAGATCCAAAATCTCCAGAATGGAAGAAGTTGTAAAGCATAGGACTAAATCTGCAAAAGTATCTGTCAACAGATAGGGTATTCCTTGCTTTTGTTTATATATTCAAAAAATAATAATTTATGCAGTAATAAAGGACACAGCTGCTAATTTGTGGCAAAGATCTGAAATGTAGAGTATTAGCGTAAGAAACAGTATTACTCTTTCTGAACATTTAGCTACCATTAACTAAACAGTAAACAAGGATATATGTCATTTTATCATTAATTGAAGTATACCAGTAGCCCAAGGAAAAGACAAGATAGCTCAGAAATTTTATATCATTCTTTTTCTTTCCCTTCAAAGTGACATATTGGAAATGAGACTTTATTCGATCAGTGATAGAATAAATAAGCCTGATGCTGTGCACAGTGACACAGTGATATAGAAAGAAAATTACTTCTAGTGTCTGTTTTAAATGTTGTCTATGAAACAAAATTTCTTTTTTTTTTTTTTTTTTTTTTTTTGTAGCTTTTAAAGTCTTTCACAAATTCTGTTCCAGTCAAGGAAGGTAATGCAGTGTGTTATACAACCCATTTGTCCTCCCCCGCAGCGCACACCATGTTTACCCTGTAGAACATAACTTTTGCATAGCATCTTCATACCAGTGTTGTGATACTTGACAAGAATATGTAAGCTATGCATTGCTGGACTCAAATTTGTTTCCAAGGTAACTTCTACAATATAAATTTTGGTATTCCTTGGGAAAAAGAACAAAAAGTTTGGTAAAAAGGTTTTGTGCTTGGACAGAAAGCAAAACCTAGGCCAGTGAACTGTTAGGAAAGTAGCAGAGAGAAGATAAGGGGTAATTTCTTTGTGTTGTGAATATTGTTCCAGTAAAGAAGTAAGGATCTAGGAGTTAGCCTTTGAAGCAGGAACAATGGTCTGTTATACACTGAGGCTTTCTCTGCTGCAGACCTTAACGTCTGTTCTTCAGAAAGGACTCGAGGTGGCCAACACCATGATCAGGCTGGCAGTGGAAAAGGCTGGAGATACAAATGTCCAAAATCTCCCAGGTCCATGTGTTAAACATGTCTGCTGTGCACATAGCTGGGGCTATAGAAACAAAAGATAACTAGGTGCAATTCATTATTTTTCTTTAACCAAGAAAGTGTACTGAAAGTGTAATTTAACCAAGGTAGTGTACTTCTGCTCCCATTTTACACACAAGGTCCCTAATAAAGTGATGTGGGTGATGTTCAGATTAAAACTTTAGTCAGGGGATGAATACCAGCATTGTAGCGGAGATGGATATGTACGGAACTCAGATAGGCTATGATTACCATTTGGATATACTTTGGCATAGAATAGTTCTAGGTAATTAATAACATGTTCATGAACTCAGTGACTTCTTAGTTCCCTTTTAAGCTATGAGTAACACAGGTTTTTCACATCCCAGGAAAATGCCTAGAACACCAGGCAGTCTATGGTGTACAAATCTATTTATTGGGTACCATTGAAGCTGTGGTGACCTCTTGAAACTTAGGAGGCTGATACTGTTACATTTTAACACTTTAATATACACTTTGTACTATCACCAGTTAACATGAAACACATATCTAAACTTCACATCTTAAAAGAAATTACTATGGTTGTATTCTTCAATGAACCTTATCTTAACAGTGTATATTAGATATGTATTGGGAATGTACTAGGGGACCCATGGATCCTCAGATGAAAACGTCAGTCATACATTTCAAAGTTGTTTTTTTTTTATTAAAGGAGATTTTAGTTCTGAAATTGACTGAATTCTAGATCAACTTGTAAGTGCAATGCACATCCATTAACTATTAAGGTAAAAATTATATGAAGTTTAATAGCAGATAGGGTTAATTGTTATGACTGATGTGAGATTTATTTATTTATTTATTTTGTAGTCTAAATTCTGAAAATGTCCTCCTCTACCATTTCTTCTCTTCATGTGTTTTATGCCATTGTTTCCTGACACTGGTCTAATATAATCCTATTTGTACACCTTGCGCTTAGATGTTTTTCTTAAAGAAAAATTTTTAATTACTCTTCAAGCCTCTCTCATCTTTCTCATTTTCACTTCACAGTAGTAGTTTCTGAGAAGCTATAAAAGAATGAAATCATGAAAACAATGGCATGTTTTGTAGATGAAGGAAAACTAAGCATCTGCTTCAATACATATTTTTTTTCTCATTTTGATCAGCTTGCTGTTGTGGAGCAGTAGTACTCGTGCCCCAGCAAGCCATTGTTGACTAGTGTGATAAGCAAAAGAGGAGGTCAGGTGCACAATGCTATGGATGGGCTGAAAGTTGACAGGAAATGTTGTCCCTGACCTTCCTGTAGCCTTAGGAAAACAGAAATAGCAAGAAAAGTCAGTGAGTTTCTTAACATATCATCGAGTTTAATGCCAAATAATCAGCCAAAAAAATAAAAATAAAAATAAAAAAAGCCTGGGGTGTGCTCTAAAAACAAATCTGAGTTTAAATGCAGATATTATCAGAGGTGCAAGGTCATCTAGGTGCATGGTTAGACTGTAATAGTGATCCCCAGGAAAGAGCTTCATTTTGGCCACAGTCTTAGCCAGAAACTTGTACAGCTTATTTGGCAGGAGGGACTGCTGAGGATGCCAGTACTTGGGATATGGTTGCTGGAATGAACTAGCCACATCTAATATGTGCTGTCCTTTTCAATGACAATCAGTGTTTTACATGCACCTAAATGACAGTGTAATGTGGAAATAAGTAAGTTAGCACGTTTGAGTGTTCAGGTTGTTTCATCCTGCATCTTTGGCACAACCATCATACTTATTTATGCCAAAGAACAAAATATAGGTATATCCCAGTATTCCTTTCTTTCCATTAAAATGTCTGAAATAAGCCAACAACATTTTCCTGTTCTAGAAAACCTGGCTTAAATCCATGTTTCCACAAAGATAAGACTCTTACTTCACCGAAAATTAATAATAATAATAATAATAATAATAATAATAATAATAATAATAATAATAAATTAAGTAGTTTGGGACCAGAATATGACCTTGCTGTACTTCTGTGGATTGGAAGTCTTTATTTAAAATAACAGTAACATATAGAAAAAGATGGACAGAATATGATTGTCATTATGCAAAGCTGTTAACATGGTAGAAGATGTAAAGAAGTCACCATTAACGTCTGAAATTGAAAATATGTCCAGTATAATTGGCATAAATAGAAAAGTTTTATTTTATTTGCTATAGAAAAGATGCACCAATCTCCTGATTGCACTACTTAATTGCTTGGATGGTGAGGTCACATTATACAACTCAGTAATACAATTAACATGGAATAACAAAACCCAAACAAACAAACAAGTCACTCTCCACATTAACAGAGAGAAAAATGTAGTCTTGGGATTTGAAAAAAAAAAAGAGAAAAAAAAGTGCGGATTCACTGTGCAATTCAAGATTGAAAAATATCTGCCATTACAAAGTGAGTTTATCATGTTCTAACTTCTTACAGTCCTCTGCAACAAATGAAGTACAATGTATTTGGTTTACATGGCAAGCGGGGTTAGCAGGGTGGGCTGCAGGGGTGGCCTCTGTGAGCAGAGCCCAGCAGCTGCCCCATGTCAGATCAGAGCCAGCTCTAGCTGGCTCCAAGAGGGACCCATTGCTGGCCAGAGCCAAGCCATGAGAGACTCTGGTTGGGCCTTTGGGAGAGTAGGTTTAAGAAAAGGGGAAAAAAAAAAAAAACTCCTGTGCAACAGTAGCTGGGAGAAAGGAGTGAGAAGCAGCCCTGAAGACACCAAGGTAAGTGGAGAAGGAGGAGGAGGAGGAGGTGCTCCAGTAAGACAAAATAAAGAGGACAAAATTGATGGGCTTGCAGCATATGACAGAGACAGAAAGACTATGAAATAAAGGGTTCAAGACTCCACATATGTAACTTTTATACAAATTTCCATGATTCCTCATTCCTCTGAGTTAATTGATCCTTTATAGTATCTGTTAGAGGTTGAGAGAACTTTTGAGCAGCATCAAAGATGAATTAGATAGAGCATGAATGTCTCTTAGATCTCCTGTAATTTGGGATATATGGACATGGCATTTTGAGAGGTTTTATAATGGACATTATGGCAATGCTGTTTAAGCTTATACTAAGCTTATACATAGCTTGCTCCCATTCTTAATAAACAACTTTTACTTCATAAGCTTACATCTTCTATTAAGTTATGAACAGCTTGGACTGAATAGAAAAGAATGAGGAAGGAAAGACTGAGCAACGTTATATGTGGATTTTCCGTTCAGCAGTAGGTAATAGTGGCCTGAACTTTGCTATAGGCAAGACTGGAAAAAGAAATGAATGCTTCATGTATATTCAAAGAATTTTGATATATTTATCAAGTTTAAGGTGTTAAGATGAGATCATTACATGAGCTTCCAGTAGGAAAGAAAGATATTTTTTGTGATTCTTCATAGAATTCATGAGGTTTTGTCTTTTTTACTTGCTGTTAAACAGTTTCAAATTCAATATTAATAATAGTATTCCTGTGGAACTGTTAACTGTTGGGATGGATTAACTGGCAGCAAATGATCCTGTGTGGCAAATTTCTTTGCAGAAGTGAGCAAAATTCCTACTTTCACTTTATGCTTCACATCAGTATCTGATACAGTTGAAGACAAGAGAGTATTGCAGATTCTGTTATTTGTGGATTTGTGGATTTTTAACCAATTCTAC
This sequence comes from Anser brachyrhynchus, assembly GCF_964034855.1. Lineage (NCBI taxonomy): Eukaryota > Metazoa > Chordata > Aves > Anseriformes > Anatidae > Anser > Anser brachyrhynchus. Next base: position 151,363,283 of record NC_137694.1, read on the forward strand.
CATTTAAGACTTATAGACAAAATGCACATATATATTTATGCAAAATATGCACATATATTTGGCAACACTATTGTGAAAACATGAATGGATAAATTGTAGGAAGAAAATTTTCACTCCGCAGAAGCTTTATCCACACACTAATAGCAGCAGTGATAGGTGATCCTGGCTCATATACACACACACCTCAGTGAAATTAGGGATGACTAAGAATCAGATCAGAAATTTCCCTATATTCTCACTGTAAAAAAAGGATTGAGTTATAAAAATTGACATTAGAACCTATTTTCATAAATTAAATCCAAATATATGCAATTAAACAAAAAATGGAAACCATATTAGGCTAAATAGCTGATCCTTTAATCTTTCTGGACTGTTCACACAATGGGAATAAGAAAATTGTTTTCAGTTCTGAAGTCAGTTAGGGTTAATCTTACCTTAAAAAATCACATGAAAGTAACTTATCTTATTTGACCAATAATTTTCTTCAGTTCTTTATTGCAAGAAAAGGTTTTTTTTTGTTTGTTTGTTTTTATTATTTGCTGGAAAATGCATGTTCTTGTTTGCATAAAAGCAACTATGTATACACACACATTGAGTTACCTATTGCAAATTTATTCCAATTTCCCTTTTTTATATTTTTTCTTGGCCATTTTACATTATGTTATCTTTTAAAAGTAAATTAAAAAGCTAAAATAAATCCTTCGTACTAGTATGTTAACATATCTTAAATATCTGTAATAATTTTGATTCCTCTGTAAGTGCTTTGTAGGCTAGCGCTGCAGCACGTTTCTTACTCATTTCTGACCATTGCTAGTCTTATTGTCACTTATCTCTACAATTAACCAACTTTTTTTTTTTAAGTCATTTTCATTTTGGATTCCCTCTTGCTTGACATGGTCTACTTTGTCCTTCTGAACAAATGATTACATTAATTTCTGTTCTATAATAGCTATATGTGGTCTAAAAATTTCTAACATACTGGGCATTTAAAAATATACCTAGGTTAAAGCTAGAGTTTAACTCCCATTTAATTTGGGAGCTTTTTTCATTTTATTTTAGATATAGTAGTTTGAATTGCAATTGAAACCTGCTTGAAAGGAAAGATCTTAGAGGAAAATTAGAATATTCTTCCATTTCTCATACCTTGCTTTTTTATTTAAATTGAAAAATGCCTATGACTTTTTTTTTTTTTCTTTTTTTTCTGTATAAGCAGAATTGAGTAATCTGTACTGGAAAAGGTTTACTCAAATGTTCTGCATTACTTCTCCAAATAATTGATGTCTGTCTTTTTTTTTTTTTTTTTTCTTCTTCTTTTGTTTCCTCCCCAGTGCTGATTCACCTAAATGTCTCCTCACCTGAGCAGCAGAGGTTGTAAAAATGCTTGCCGGTATTACAGATTTTGTGAATCTGTGTTGGGCTGCCATTGAATTGGTGGACAGGTATTCCACCAAACATTCCTCCCATATCAAGTCCACATCTATGTTATGAACTAGGAGCTTACTAAGCTCTTAGAAAGTACTCTATTAAAGCACAGAGCCAAACACAAAAGTACCACTCTTCATTATTTCAGATTAAAAGGATATTTCCCTATATTTGCCCTAGTAACAGTTATATTTAAAATAATAGTAACATTTAATGAAGAAGAAGAAGAAGAAGAAGAAGAAAAAGAAGAAGAAGAAAAAGGAGGAGAAGAAGGCGAAGAAGAAGATTTTTGTTTGTTTTTGTAAGGGAAGATACTGTTATGTGTAAGTAACAAAGTGAATAACAACAACAACAAAAAAAACTATTTGGCAATAGTGCAAAAAATCAAGGTAGCACAGCTGAACAGTAGAGAATTTTAAAATTTATTTGACACAGCATATAAATACTTAGGTTAGAGAAACAGAAAAAATATTCAGTAGATGACAATGGTGCATCTCTGTTCATATAAATATAGATGAATGCTTATATAAAGTACTTCGTATTTCTAGAATATTTTTGCAAAAAGTAGAAATATCAAATTGTTTGGTACTTAGTAATCAAGTATTTACTCATTTTAGGTAGTGTCTAAATAAAGAAAATTAGTAACCCCAACTCCTTGTAAAATCAGTGAATACAAAGCAACAGCTATCTCAGAGACTGATTCAGTTTATCTACAATATGAATCATCCTCTGAAGCCTCTCTCCTTCATTCACACTGGAAGGAATCCAGAGATGTTAAGTTTCTGTATTCTGTTTTTCAGACACGTATTAGAGGTAGATGGCCTGTATTGAGACCACAAACATGAAAACTTTAGCACAGCTATTAATAAACTATTTCATATTTTTTCAATGGTATTTAAAAATGAAGGTTGGTTACTGGTATAACATAGAAAAGGATGTTTGGATACCAGATTTCTGTAGTGGGAGGAATATCTTAGGGCTACTAGGAAGGTGAACAGAAAACAAGCATTCTAATTAGTGTGATTTAAATCAATTTTCACAAAAATTAAATCAAATACAAAGCAATTAATAAATTCTTAAGGCTTATTTGTCTCAGGAACTGAGTAAATGCATGGAAGAAAGGTGGTACACACACAGAGTGACTAAGCTCATCTAAGCTGGTCTAAGTTAGCCTTTGGAGACAAGTAATTTTATAAACACATGGAGTTAATCCAGGTATTTCTCACTGCCATTGCATATCCTACATTTTGGATAGGTGTACTTCTGCCTGGAAACAGATAGGAATGGTCATTTTAAATCACTCTAAATCATGTTTGTTTTTTCAATAGCATAAAGCCTTCCACATTTATGCACCTGTTTATCTCACTTAAATTTTTACAACCATTCACTATGGTCTTGGAGTTGCACTTAAACAAGTAAATAACATAGGCCAAACATCTGTTTCTTTTTCTGAGGACAAATGGCATAGCTTGGGTAGCATTCACGTAGCTGACTACCATCACTACCCAGAGTGGACTTGTTAATATAGCATACTAGGGACAGTCCTTCATCATTCAGTTCCCCAAATCATTCCTAGGCATTGTCTGAAAGAGTTCATGTTGACATAAACTAAATATATGCCAGGGACTGTACTGACAACTAATGGGCACAGATGTAGCCACAGCTTCCTTAGACTGTGTTAATGGGTTTAATCTGTTTATTCTGTAAATGTCTCTCCTACACCAACAGAACCAGGAACTACTCTTCTAGTATTTTTGGTGTTGCTTAATACGAGAAATGTCATTGCTCTGTTATTTGGCAATCAGTTAATGCACATTGATAAGCAAGGAAGCTCTTCATTCTACCTGCTGTATTCTAAATGTCCAAATTACTAAGTAACTATTAAGTATCATAGAATCACAGAATCACAGAATGGCTTGGGTTGGAAGGGATCATAAAGGTCACCTAATTCCAACCCCCCTACCATGGGCAGGGATGTAACCCACTTGTTCAGGCTCACCGTGGCCTCATCCAACCTGGACTTGAACTCCTCCAGGGATGGGGCCCACACTACTTTTCTGGGCAGTCTGTTCCAGTGCCTCACCACTCTCTGAGTGAAAAATTTTCTCCTAGCCTCTAATCTAAATCTCCCTGCTTTTACTTTAAAACCATTCCTCCTTGTCCTATGATTATCTGCCCTCCATCTTTTTTATAAGCCCCCTTTAAGTATTGAAAAGCTGCAGCCTTCTCTTCTTCAGTCTAAACATTTCCAGCTCTCTCAGCCTTTCCTCATAGGAGAGGTGCCCCAATAAAGAGGTAACTTATGAGATCTGACACTGCAACCTTAGTAGCGCACTTTGACTGAAGACTAATTTGATGTGGAGATCAACATGTTCTTTTGCTTTAGTAACTCACAAGCCAATAATCTTTGTTCTAGATCAAAATAATTGTTTTGGGTAACATTTGATAGAGGACCATGGTCCTCAGGTCAAAGAAATGAGAAGCATATAAAATGGAATCTTCCTTCTCATGTGTTATATAATTTTTAGATGTCTCATAAAGGTTAATAGAAAATCAAAATAAAATAAAATAAAATAAATAAAACAAAATAAAATAAACAAAACAAAACAAAATAATAAAAATTAAACAGGAGGAACATCCTAGCTACCCGTCTTCCCATAGGTACCTTTATATCAGAAAAAAAAGGCGGGGGAGGGGGGGGAAGCGCTTAGCCAACTTGTAAAAGAAGATGAGGAAATGACATTAATTTTGCTGACTTCACTTAAAGGTTCAGATAAACCTTGGAACTTGAAGATTGCAATCATCTTCTCATTTTAATTCTCTGAAACTGACAGGTTTTACCCTGTCCTCCTTCCTTTGAGAGTGATCATTACCGATTTCAGTCTAACAAAGCTTTCTATCCCCACCTGTCTTTCACAGAGAGGTAAAGAGAAAAAATAAGTTTGATAGTCTCTCAGACTTACATTAATTACAATTGTAACATTTCCAGAAGAGGCAATGAAGGCTGCTTGCTAAATGCATAGTGTGCTTCAGATGTACGTGTATTAAGGTTCATCTAAGAATATGCTTTTGCCCTTCTCTGAAGGAACATTGAGTTCCTTCACTTGCTCAAATATGAACTGCCTCTTTTTAACAAAGAATTATAAACCACAGTGTGGAGATGTGCTTTCTGTTTATATCCTTGATGTCTTTGGTTGATCAGGAAAAAAGCTATCAACCATAAAGCTTCATTTTTATCAGATATTCTTGCATTTGGAAATAAGAAGGGGTTATATCTTTACCAACCAAACAAAAAGAAATAAGTTGCGCTTGCAGCCCAGAAGGCCAACTGCATCCTGGGCTGCATCAAAAGAGGAATGGCCTGCAGGTCGAAGGAGGTGATTGTCCCCTTCTCCTCTGCCTTTGTGAGCCTTCCCCCCGCCCCCGCCCCCGCCCCCCCCCTCCCCCTGCCCTCCCCTGCCCTCCATGGGGGGCCAACATCCAGGTCTGGGGCCCCCAGCACAAGAAGGATGTTGATCTGTTAGAGTGGGTCCAGAGGAGGACCACAAAGGTGATCAGAGGGCTGGAGCACCTGTCCTATGAAGAAAGGCTGAGAGAGCTGGCGTTGTTCAGCCTAAAGAAGGCTCCAGGGTGTCCTCATTGCAGCTTTTCAGTACTTAAAGGGGGCTTATAAAAAAGATGGAGAGCAACTTTTTGCTCAGGCAGATAATCATAGGACAAGGAAGAATGGTTTTAAACTGAAAGTAGGGAGATTTAGATTAGATATTAGGAGGAAATTCTTCACTCAGAGGGTGGTGAGGCACTAGAACAGGTTGCTCAGAGTAGTGCCCAGTCCCTAGAGGTGTTCAAGGCCAGACTGGATAAGGCCCTGGGCAACCTGATCTAATGGGTGGCATCTTTGCCCATGGCAGGGGGGTTTGAACTAGGTGACCTTCAAGGTCCCTTACAACCTGAGTCATTCTATGATTCTATGACCAGGTTAGATTTATCTATTAATCACTACCTGTATGATGGCAAATACTATTTTCATGAAAGTTCCTTTTGAATGATTACAAAGTGAACTGTTATATTACTGTCCAAGCAATATTTTACATTTGAACAATTACAATAAATTTACAGATCAGCTTAAAAAAGTAATAGAAATCCCTTTTCCAAATAGTGGTAATGTTAGCAATATGATCATAAATATACAGTCATGAACTGGGAATGTATCACATCCCCGGTGACTACACATATTCAGCTACAGTTGTTCAATACTACTCTGATTAGTAGTTGCAGATAACAAAGACCCTCTTCAGTAACTCACACATTCATGCTTACACATTCGCTTATCCAACAAATACAAATTGTCTACTTATACAGAACATGTTTTTGTCATGTTGTTCTCATTAGTTCATTCTCTGCACTCATTTCTATAAAATTTGGGTGATATTTACAGAAAAATTCCATCCACTTCATATGCAATTATTAGACAATTCTGGTAGGAAAACAATAGAACTGTCATTTGCATGTTCTATTGCAGAAATTGTACACAGCTTCTCTGGGCAACCTGTTCCTGTGCCTCACCACCCTCTAAGTTAAGAATTTCCTCCTAACATCTAATCTAAATCTCCCCTCTTGGTTTAAAACCATTCTTCCTTGTCTTATCTTTATCTGCACATGTAAAAACTCACTCTTCATCTTTTTTATAAGCCCCTTTGAAGTACTAACATACTAATTAAACAGTCAGATCAAACACATCTTGTCATATTTTGTTTGCAAAAGGAAAGTCAGGTGTATGTTTGAAAGAGAAATATTAAATTTGGAACCCCTGAATCATTTACAAGGTAAGAACTTTTACAGTATTTTTTGTTCTTTCTAAAGAAATAAAACCAACCAAACAAAAAAACACATTATATTAAACTAAAATTTGTAATATTTATGTAGAATATTAAAATTGCCAGCCAAAAGATTCATTATTGTTGTTGTTATTGTCATTATTATTATTATTATTTTATTTTATTTTATTTATCAACTCTGAACATACTGTAAGGAATCAGAACATTGGAAACCAATGATCACATAATTACTTTAAAATGTGGTTCTTAATCTTAGGAAGGGCATTTTCAATGTTTAGTCTGTCTTCTCCAAACCAAGTCATTAACAGATATACCTCACAGAATCTTATAAAATCATGTTGACATTTCCTTGGACTTCTAGAATAGGTCAGTGTCAATAAACCAGGCATATACATTTCTAAGGGGATAATTTTATGAAGAAAACAAAATAGACAGAAAAGGACATTTCTTATTTATGTTACAGAAAACTCTTGGTTTATAAGCATGTCAGGGAAGTGCAGATGTCACAAGAGAGCAAGAAAATACAACTGCATTAAAAGATATATTATTTCACAAGACAAACTTGTGAATGCAAGCTCAATATGGTAAAAATTACATCTTTCACAGAAGATAATTGGAGAATGCCTTATGAGAGCAACTGAAGCTGCCTTTGGTCTTAGAAATCCAGAGAGTAAAGGAAGTGTTCTGGTGCTGGTTGAGCTTGAGCATGTGTCATCAACCCAGCACCTCTGCCTTTCTTGGGCTAGTCCCTGGGGAGGGAAAAATAAATAAATAAATAAATAAAAACCCCTAGAAGGATAGATATCTACTAATCTTCAAGTATGTAATTTTTGTGAATAACATAGGAGAGATGGTCAATTTGTAGAGAGATTTATTAATAGACACAGACTGTGTAGAATTGGACAGCACAACGCAATTATCAATGTGGTGACCTGTAAGTTAGGTTGTTTCTGAACAACCTCATTTATTCTGCAGACACTAAGCTAGAATTTATAGCACTTCATTAAGGTGGCTGGTATATATGTCCTGTGCACACCAGCTAAGGCCAAGAGCACAGATTGGTTACTAGAGTAAGTTAAATGCCTGGAAAGTGCTGTTCATCCAAATCATCAAACAATTGAAATCAATGTATGCTCTGATATGTTGGTAGAAACTGGTGTGTGCGGATTGTTACCTTTGCTGCTTCTGCTGAAAAAAAAAAAAAAGTTAATTATACATGTATTATATGCTATGCTTTTAAAAAGTTGTTCAACTGGAGCATTAATCCCACTTTTGATAGGAAGGGATGATGTTTTTCATCAGTGTTCTTTGAATTAGTAAGTACTAAAGGTTTTTTTTCAGAAACAGATGCTAAGCATCTAACATCCATTGACACAATGAGAATTATGTACTTTGGGGTTTTATAGTTCTAAGAATTATGTACTTTGGGGTTTTATAATTCTAAGAATCTGATTCAAATCCTTACTGGAGTTAATGGAAAGAATCCCATTGACTAACAATCAATGATGATTTGAAAAGCCATTCAGATACTCAGATTATAACTACTTAAATTAAAACCTGGTTCCCTCCCTCAGTGAGATAGAGCTTTTCTAATCAGGTGCAAATTAATGTCAATCAGTTGAGAGAAAATATCAGTTTTTCATAGCATTGTTTTCAATCAGTGACGAAAGGTTGAGATTTTTTAATTTATTTTTACTTTTATTTTTATTTTTATTTTTTGTACTGCGAGCAGTATTGTGGCAAATCTTGTAAGATGGGGGTGAAATGCTGAGAAATAAGGTTACAGTTCAAGTGCAGTTGGGCCTGTCCTGAGACTGAAAAGGACTAGGAAAGAAAGGACCAAAGCCTCGATGTTCAGAAAGGTTCAAAGGTTTATAAAAAAATAAGACCAAGAGAAGCATAATAAGGCTTTGATACACAGGGAAACTAGATACAAAAGTAAAGGGAAACTCTCTTCTATATCTCCTGATATAAGAGAATCAATGTATTTAAACTGTAATAAAGAACGTTTAAATTAGACACAGGAGAAAATTTGCTAATTTTAAGGATGATTAAGAATTTGAATGGCTTGCCTAGCAAGAATGCTGAAATCCTTAGAGATTTTAAGAATGGATAAAACAAACATCTGTTAAGAGTACATTAGGAAGAGTTGATCCTGTCATGGGAAAAAGAAATTGATTAGATAAAGTCTCAAAATCTCTTTCAGCCTAACTTTATTCGATTATGTGATTACTTTCTTTTTTCTTTTTTTTTTTTTTTTTTTCCATGAAGACTGTGCAGAAAAGAAGACTGAAAATATTTTAAGTTCTCGTAAAGCTGCTCATGAAATCTGCATTCAGGTAGACTAACAGTAGAATATGCTTAAGCAGATGTTTGAATTCCCTATTTAAATAAAACACTTCTTTGAAAATGGGAATTCAAGGTCATATCTGTCCATAATTCACCCTATTCCCCAATTTACATGAAGCATATCTTCATTTAATTGGGTGAAATGTATTTCCTCCTCTTTTACATGTTATTATCTTTTTTCTACTTAGGTTAAATTAAGAAATGAAACCTTAAAATGGATACAGTGGGAATATGTAGTAATGATGAGAAAAAAGGTACACTTTCATTGGTCTGAAATTTTTTGAAATAGTTTATGTTTTTGCATATAATAATTGCAATGTGTTTTTATTGGAAATCCTGCCTAAAGATCTTTCTACGTTTTGGTTTTGAATGAAAATGTAGTTGTGATATTTCTGCAATTTATAAGGGAAATCTGAAGTTAGTGTGCCACAATAACCAAATAATAACCAAGATAGGTCTGTAGCCCTGTGACTATCATGACTGTCATTCATTATAGCAGAGATCTGTAAAGATGAAGTAGTAATTTCACTGAACTGTTAAAAGGGAAATGGTTAGTTACTGTCAGTACAGTTGCAAATCTTCAGTAATTCACAATATTTTGGGGGGCATAGGTCTCTGGTCTTCCCTTTCAAATATTGTCCATGTGATATGAACATCAGCATATAGTGCACTGAACAGTCAAATCCTTTTTTTGTTTTTCTGAGAGAGGGAGAATTCTTTCACTAAGGACAGAAACACTAATAATTTAGTCTCTATATCAACTCTCTTATTTCAAAGTTGCTCTTCCCAGCAGGACCTGTTTCTTATAACATAGAACATCATGTTTTACTTGTCTGTTCTAGAATGTTTTTTTACTTGTTAGTATTAATAGTATATTACCAGGTCAATCAGGTTTCTAAAAGCACCCTGGAATTGAGTAAATATGGAAGCTGCAGTTGAAAATAATGACACAGACTGGTTGCTTGACAACAGATGGCCTTTCAATCCTGAGTATATCTATCACCTAAGAATATCTGGTATTACAGGTGACTTACTCTTTTGTGATGTCAAAATCTGTTCTTAATGCATTTCATTTGGTACTTCCTGTTTTTCTAGAAATTTGACATTCTATCAAGCAATGCAATGAGCAGAAGTATTGCAGATAAGAATCTGAACAAAAGATCTTGAATTACCCATCCGATGGACTGAAAGAAATTCACATTCCTTGGGAAAGTAGGACAAGATATCACCTTTAACCTCATAATAAGGTTGTCTAATCAACTTCAGATCTTGTAATTCATAGCTTTTGAGTATTTGGATTTTAATATTTTTTGTTTTGATTCAAATTCCATCTAGTCCTTCTATGTTATTTATTACTTTATTCTGCTAATAATAATCATATTTCTGCAATATATGATTTTGCATATTTGAGGGAAAAAGGTACACATTTAAAATATGACAATATATTTGATTGTGGCTAATAACATGTTCAATATAAAAGCAAAATACGGGCTTTGGAAAGCTAGATTATTTGTATTAGTCTGCATGAAAAGCAAAGGTATGTTATGGTAAATGATAATGTATTAGTCAACACTGAATAAGCAGAATTTTTTGAAAATGGGAAAGCAATTCAAAACAGCAAAATTGTGTTCACACAGCAATTTTAGCTCAGTGTCCTTCTAAATCCAATGCCTCCTTGAAAGTAATGCCTTTTCTGTATTCGATCCCTTTAGCTGTTTGATCTTCCTCCTCCCTTGAACCTATGTGTTCATTTCCTCATCAAGGCATCAATAGACAGATGAGAAAAACAAACAAAAAACTAAAAAACTTTCATTTGGTAGCTCTTCAGACACCTTAGTTCCCTTGTCTGAGTCTCTTGTGTGTGTGCAGAAGCAGAGGTGGCAGCAAAACAGAAAGAGCAGGAACTATATGGTCCATTTGTCTCAGTGACAGTACAGATCTTTAAAGGAATTTTGCATAAACATAGCTGACACTAACATTCATTTTTGGTAAGGCTTACATCTCTAGCACAGATTGCATCTGGATGAAAGGGTCACAGTCTCAGCAAAGGAGTTGGGAAAGAAGAGACAATGCAACTTTGCCATTAGATTACAAAACTATTCATCAGACAGAAATAAGACTCAGGATAAAGGGAATTCTGCTCGGGAGAGAAATGTTGGTGGGTTGAAATACCTTCATTACACAAGTGTCTTTAGGTGAAAGCTCCAATATCTTAGTGGACAGTGGCTACAAAGGCAAAACATTCACCTTTTGTTGTCGATGAACTGAACAGATGGGGGAAAATGTTTTGATTACTTACATACTGATGCCTGAAGTCTGGTTAAAAAGATAATCTCATTTACAAGAAGAAATTCTGCCATTATGACGTTGCTGAATGCTTTCATAATGACTTGTAGATCAGAAAAGTTAAAATAATTGATTGTTAATAGAAGAAAGAGCTAGGGAGGGAAAAGTATTTCATACCAAAGACACAATCGTTCATGTTAGATTTAACCTAACATGGCAATCAAATTGGTCAGTAAGACTTCCAGAGGCACAACACTTGCTGTGTGTAGTATGCTCTAGGCAAAAGAAGGAAATGTTTCTGTCCAAAGTTTCATACGACTCATCCCTTTTACTGTTTGTTTCTATTACGCATCCTATACATCCATGATATCCTTGTCAATACTGCATGTTTCTGGGTTTATTCTGCCACTGAATATCTTTCAAATTGAACTGAACTAAACATCAATCCAGTAGTTTAGCTGTGTAGGACAAGAGCATGGCTTGAAGTTTCCACCCAGGAATCAGTTTTATTTGGCGTTAAATATTTCTGTAGTTTAAGCACCTCTTTCTTATCTTCATTTTGGGTAGCAAAATGTCTATGTATTCTCATTTGGTCTTGATCACAGTCTTCATTAAAACCTTATTATTAGCTTCTATAGTGTTTTGGATGTCATCAAGAAATCTTTCATTTTCTGTAATCTTACATTCTTGTCTGGATTTAGACTTAATTTTTACTTTCAAATTTATGTAAAAATTCTCCAGATACCTTTTCTTTCCACTTTTAATATCTTCAGTGGAAATTTAGCTATTCTGTTTTGTAAATACTCCTACACTTCTTGCTTCTATTATTTACTGTGGTAGCTCATTAATCATATTTTCTTCTTTGCTAAGCAAAAGAAATTAAGAAGGGTGTGAAAGAATTTTCTCATCGCATTTTCCACTCCCATTTTATCTCCTGCAAACATGCTAGATAGGAACATGAAAGGACCAGATATCTTCAAAATTGAACTTGTTCTTTTTAAAAAGAACTTTTTCAAGAAATGCCACTATTGCTGCCAATTCCTCAGACATATGTTCAGCAACTGCCAGAAGGCTGTTTTCAGGGTTATGCTAACAATCATAAAATGATGCTGTGAAATACACACTTGCATTTAAACATGCAAACAGTCATTATACATACTTTCAGACTGTAGTTCTTAATATCATTTTGTTTCTAAGGAAAATTGTAGCCATACTAATTCATTCTTTATAATAGGAAAACCCAGATGGTAGAAGGTTTTTCTCAGTGACGATTGTCATTGTGTTCTTCTTAAGTATAGCAGAAAAAAAAATCATTAATCAAAACATAATTTGACAAATTCTTGATTATACCAATATGACTAATAGGAAAATAACAGTCATTGAGGAAAAAAGGTACACATTTAGAATATGATTTTGCATATTTGATTGTGGTTGATAACAAGCTCAATATAAAATCAAAATACAGGCTTTGGAAAGCTAGATAATTTGTGTTAGTCTGCATGAAAAGCAAAGGTAAGTTATGATAAACAATGATAATGTATTAGTCAACACTAAATAAGCAGAATGTTTTGTCTTCTGAGGTTTGCATCAGAATTTGAATATGAAAAAGTGTTCGTTCAGTGTACTACTAAGTATTAGCCAAGAGATCCAGTTTTGTGCATTGTTACTCTCACTCCCAGAAAACTTAAGATTTTGGTGGTGAAACAAAGTATTTTTGAAGGATATGGGTAATATGAGATTTAAAAAAACTGTAAGTAATATAATTATTAATCAAATGGTATACGAAAATAACAGAGTTGTCTCAGTTCTTGTGGAAGTAATTGTACATTTTGCCATCATGAACGGATATTTTAAGGAAAAAGTCATAGAAAAGAGATACAGGTTTCATCTGAGAGGTGTACACCTGTTTTGTAGTGTGGTAACAAAATATTCCTGAGGAAAGAAAATAAACAGAAAGCCAAAGGAAAATGTGAAAATATCTGCTTCTCTTCATCTTTTCGTCACTAAACATCCTCTCACAGATACATTGTCATTTAATTCTTCCCAGTATTTCAACAAGTTTACTACTGATTTATTCCAGTCATAGACGATGACGTTCATTAAATTAACATATGTTCAACCATTGTGCATTAAGTCTCTGTAATTCATAAAAAAACATTTCATTATAAGTGTTATTTGTCATCAGTTAGAAAAAGTGAAACTTAATTTATTCACAACACTTTTCTGTGCTTTCCAAAGCATTTCCAGCGTGAAATGCTGAAAGGATTAAAGGTTGGTGTCAAATGTAGTTGGTTGAAATTTTCTAGTTTAGATTATGTTGTATTTCTATGAATTTCATATGGGGTGAGTAGTTATACAGAAATACTGACAGAAATAAATATGTTTAATTTCAAACATAACAGATATATTTGAATTAAGTATATAACTTAGAAAACAATATAAAGCAAACCTAATGTGGTTATTTCTTTGATAAATTCATACTAATGGATGAAGAATATTTGGAAGAACATTGTAAGATTTTTGGACCAAAGCTGACCCATTCTGGCAGGTGTAGTATAGTAATACAGCTCTTGTGATTAACACAAACAGTACTTTCATCAAGAATGTAAAATATTTTTTTTTTAAGTCAACAGACTAAAACCAGAGAAGTATATTATATAAAAAATATTTTACAAATTATTAGGAATGTTCTTTTTTAATTTCAAAAACACTTTTCTGTAGATGAAAGACAATGATTAAAATTTTAAATGCTTTTTAATAAAATCCTGAAAAGGAGTAATTACATTTAAACACCTTTGCCTTAATGTTTTGTTGGTTTTTTGTTTGTTTGTTTTCCTTTGTTTGTTTGTTTTGTGTTATTATTTTCAATACCTGGTTGGTTTATCAAAAGAAACTGTAGTATAGCTCCTTCATTTAGCTAACATCACAGCATTGATAAATAAAGCCTTCTTCTTCATGCAACAGGTCAGGCTAAGTTGGCAGTGACAGTGGACCATTGGCCTGTCTCTGAAGATTCGGCTGAACACAAGTACGAATGACATTTTTGCTAATACTTCCATAGCTACAGTAGAGAAAACAGATCTACAAAAATGACTGTCTAATAATGATTATCTTACAATGCTTATACCTATAATGTCAACATAGTCATTTACTAAAACTGAGTACAGAATGGGGCGATTTTTCCGAGTAACTGTTTGGTCACTTTTATTTCTTAAGAAAACGAAGCTCTAGATTCCTATACAGAAGGAGGCGTTTTTTAAAAAAAAAATCCCTTTTCTTAGAAGAAAATGATAAATATAATTTCATTCAGAGCAGAAGGTGTTGTTTTTTTTTTCAACAAGAGAGCAGAACAGAGAAACCCAACTAGCTGAGACTCAATAATATTGTATAATCTTGAAAAAAAAAAAAAAAAAAAGTTTTATTCTGTTCTCTGCTGAGGAAGGGGAACATTTTTCCACATCCACATAAGAAGCAGTTAGGACTTTTTCCCCCAACATTTATTATAGCTTTCATTCTAAAATTCTATAGTTTTCATTGGCTAAAGAGATAGATCGTCCTGACACTTTTTATTTATTCTAGCACTTCATTACATAACCAGTTAGTATGAAGGAAAGTTAAGGTTAACGTAACTTAAAGCCTAATGTCTAGCCTCAAGGCTTTGTATATACATTATCATCTGGACAACGTAAGCAGAATAAGACACCAGTTTAATTTGTTTATCTCACAACAAGTCTGTTTGAATATTAAAAGTGATAATTATCAGTTAGTTTAGTGAGTTTGTTACCAGCTTCAGTTACTTTTAATTCACAGACCTATTTTTTCCAGATCAGGACTATCTATGCCCAGTTTTGTTGCAGACTTATCCATGGGATGTTGACATTGTGTTTTGCACCAGGTAGGGATCTCTACAAGAAAGGCTTAAACATTCAGATGTAGTTAACTGTTTTATTGAGTAAAGGATAGAAATTACAGAAAAAGTGACTGCAGTCTGACTTACCTTCTTCTGCTGGGAACCCTGACTGTTGCAGCATCAGACAAGCCCCTCCTCATAGATCTTGGATCCTATCTGCTGTGAGGTTTTCCAGCCTCAGTGTTCTTCATGTCTTCAAAGCATTTTACCAAGTGAACAAAACTATCAGTCTTTTACCTTTAAGATAATGAACCTTCAAGATGGTAAACCAAGGTTCACTGAGTGCTATGCTCCTACACATCTCCATAGGAATAATTCTCACAGACATAAATACAGGTGGTATTGTTAAGGGCAGCACATGCTCACAGTACGCGCTCAGGTTACCTAGAAGTCCCTCGCACTAATCAACTCAGCCAAGGCCTACAGTTAAACTCTGCCCAGATTCTGCTTGAAATCACTGTGTCATCATTAGAATATCTTCTGCAGTGGCCCACTACACTTTCTCTTAGAATAAAATCTTTACTGAAAGAAAACCGCTTTTCACTGATACATTTCAGAACTATTTGTTTGGCTTAGCTTTTCTCTTATTCTTTCCCTTTCTTGAGAGTTTTTAATAAATGCCTTTTACGTTTATGTCTTTGAAAATTCCAAACTGTTGTCTGGAGAACCTTGTGACTGATGTTGGTAGTGAAGGAGGTTAACTGAAATGCTCTTAGTTTAAGACTGCTTTCAATTCTGACCTGCAGCTGAAGGGAACACCTTTTCTCTGTGGGAGTTTACTGTTCTCTCAGACATGCATTTACCTGTAAATAACAAATGCCAATATGGCCAAGCTATTTATGTATTACAGTTGTCATACCACCCAAAAATATTTGAATCTATAGTCTCTTTCTCTCCACTTTTTTTCTGTTTGCTGTTACAAAATAAGCTAGCGAAAACACATGAACATACACATGCACAAAAAAAGGATCTCCATTTCTGAGACTGAAAGTGAGCTAGAACCCAGACATTTTGATTTCTGGAAGTCAGTATTATTACCTAGAGTTCTCTAACTTCATGTCCGGGTTTATACACACTCATTTCCTTCTATAACCAAGGAATGTGAGAACCTCCAGAGTGGATGACCTACTCCAAAGCCAGTTAATATGTCAGCATATAAACTGGATCATTCATGGTTGTTTCCTGCTGAACTCCAGAGGAATTTTGGGTAAATAATTCGTTTCAGGATGTAGTGCGACTACCTTTATATCTTATGACAGATATTGCAAGCAGTCATAAATCTTTATTTGTCTTTATTTATTTATTTGTTTATTTATTTATTTATTAACTGTTAGACCAGAGCATACTTCCTTTTCTGTCTCTCTTATCTGTTATCCCCAAACACTAGCATCCACTGAAGTGTTAGCATTTTCCACCTTTTTGGCTATGCACACAGAATCACAGAATCACAGAATCACAGAATATTAGGGGTTGGAAGAGACCTTGAAAGATCATCCAGTCCAATCCCCCTGCCAGAGCAGGAACACCTAAATCATGTCATACAGAAAAGTGTCCAGGCTGGTTTTGAAAGTCTCCAGAGAAGGAGACTCCACAACCCCCCTGGGCAACCTGTTTCAGTGCTCTGTCACCCTCACCGTAAAAAAGTGTTGTCTCATATTTAAGTGGAACCTCCTATGTTCCAGCTTACACCCATTGCCCCTTATCCTATCATTGGGTGTCAATGAGAAGAGCCTGGCTCCATCCTTCTGACATTCACTTTACATATTTATAAACATTAATAAGTTCACCCCTCAGTTTCCTCTTCTCCAAGCTAAAGAGACCCAGCTCCCTCAGCCTTTCCTCGTAAGGGAGATGCTCCACTCCCTTAACCATCCTTGTGGCTCTGCACAGGGCTCTCTCAAGCAGTTAAAGCACACCACTTGTGTGATCACTTCAAGTAAAAATGAATTTGGTTACAGAAAGAATTTAATCTATACAACTTTAACTAAAACACAGCAGAAACAGATTATACAAGTAGCCTAGCAAGTTGTCCAAAGGAAGGTGGTTACTATATGTCAGCCTTGGAAGCAAAGATATTTAGGACAGTGTCTCTGCATGACATTTAATGGAAGTGAATAACAGCTTCTAATTCCATGTCTAAAATCTAATTTATTCCTCATTTCTTGTGCATAAAAACACGAGAAGTAGGGAAAGGGGAAAAAGGCTTTTTTAATCCTAAAGTAATTCAGTTCTACTTCTACTGACAGTAAGAGGTGAAGCTATTTTTTAGATGTTTTGAAGACATTATCAATGGAATTCTAAGGGGAACTTCACAGTAGACATCCAGTTTTAGGTGCTGATAATAGCTCCTTAAGACCGGAGAGCTGTAAAAATAGCAGGTTCTGTACCCTAGCATAAAGCAGGTCGATCATTTAGGCATATCATTTTCAAAAGCAATTTTAGAGATACATTCTTCTGCCAGAGACCAAAGAAGCAGGGAGGGGTGGAAAGAACAGTTCCTGCCTAGGAACATATATAAATAATATATATAAATAACCTAATAACCTAATAATATATAAATAACCTGCATTATTAGCTATAATCTTCCTTAGCTGCCTGTTGTATATCAAATACTCTGCTACATACAAGTTTGTTCTTATTTTATGCCTCTAGGCTGCAATATGTTGAATACCTGATTTGATTGTCACACTTTGATGATGGCAGAAACAAACTAATCTAGTCTGGCATAACTGGAAACTCATACACTTTCCCATGCAAAGCTGTCAGACCTGTAGTATAGATGAAGCTGTTTAAGGATTTTCTGCCTGTAAAATGGTATGGGGGTGGGAAGAGATAATTTTAGTAAGTTACATAATGTTATGAAATAGTAAAAAATGAACTGTCACTGCCTCAGTCTTGTTATATCTTAATTCACAGTTGAAATGAGCCTAGACTGTCTCATTTATACCAATCAACCTCCTCCGCTTCATTCCTGAGCTGAATGATTCAGGAAAGCAGGACCCAAGTCTTAACAACCACAGACGTTTGAGAGAAAATGAAGTATATAAGCAGAAAGTAAGCACACTGACCAATTAAGTTACCCTCCAGCTATGTGGAGTTGGTGTTGTCAAGCTTCTGTCTGCAGAGAACCACTTAGCATTCAGGACAGCAGTCTGGGAGCTACTTAAATACATCTCCATCCAGTGTGATACAGCACTTAAATAAGCCTCTTCAGAGTTTTTGTTTGTTTGGTTTGGTTTGGTTTGTTTTTTGAATCTCTGGTGGCCAATAGGGTATGCTTTGGGAGTTTTGAATCTGATGTATTCATTAGTGACCCATTCCATGTTTTATAATGCAATCCTGACACTTTTCTAACTGATACATATCATATTCTGTTGACACTGATAGGCAATAAACATGTTTTAATAGTGCATAGGAAAGTAAAGAATGGCCAGGTGAAATCAAAGATCCATGTAGTTTAGTATTGAGAAGCGTTCATTAGCATGTGCCCAAGAAAAAAGTCAGAAAAGGGAGAAGTCAGCAAAGGGGGGAGATGAACAATAATTCTTGCTACCACTGGGAATATGCTTTCCTATTATTTTTAGCTCAGAAACTTTCTGGAATAGCAATGGGAGGGCTGGGAGACGGTTGCTGAGGGCTATTCTTGTTATTTTTGTTCTAGATTACATGGGAAACGCATCTAATGATAGCAGTGGGAGATGATAAGAACACCAGTGTCATTTAGCACTTGAAATATATCTTCTGTGCAGAACTCCAGAGCCTGTCCATCGTGTGAAATAACTGAAATTAAAGACAGAGAAATGGTAACATGAAATAAAAAGTGTCTGCAATGAAATTAAGAGATGAATGAAGAATTCTGAAAGTATACAGATGGGACAAGTTTTTGTCTGGAACCAACCTCAAAACTATTTGAAAGACCATGAAAAAAGACTGCAATTGAAATATTAAATTTTCAGCAATCTTCTGGCTTTCATATTGTCTATCAAATATACAGTACAAATAATATGAACAAGGGAGCTGTACCATTAAACAATAGAAAGTATTTCAAATTTGTCAGATTGTGATGTTTAAGTAACATTAAAAAGATCTTAAATTTCAAATACAATTATTTCTCTCAAATGTGAATTAAGTTCTGTTTGTTTATTTGTTTTATGACAAGCATATTATCAAAACTCTGTATAAATCTAAATGCCTTTGAGGTAGTCTTTGCAAGTGATAATCAATGGACATGAATAAATTGAACTTTGAATTTGATGCCCAATACACATGGGCAAACCATGTTATAGATAAACTGTGCTTTGTTTTTGTGTGTGAAAAAAATGAAATGTCTCTTCAAAATAAACTATTCTTGTTATTTTTGACATAGGAAAATGTGTAAGCAATAAGGTAAAAGAATACTAGAGAGAAATGTAAAAGGGTTATAGCAATTCAAAGGACAGTGACCCCAAATTTTGTACCTAATAAATCAAGATTCCTCCTATATCTTCCCCTGCTAGTAGGTGCCACGAAATGTAGCCAAAAGGATATGTAGGATGTATTTCTAAACTCTAAACATATGTATGTATATATAAAAACAGAATAGGAAAAAGGCAGGTCAGATGTTATAATAAACACTACCAAAACTTCTGTCACACAAGGTGGGGAATAACCAGCAGTTAAACAAGTGTAATTTCATTTGAACTAATATTTGTTGAAATTTCTGGTTAAATGATTTTAGCATGTCTAACCTGATGGAAACCTCACAGCAAGCCAATCAAGTACTGCAAAGCTGTATATCTGTTAGTACTGACATGTGGTACTGACATAATTTCATAATAGAATTCAAAAATCAGGAGGCCTCACTCATACTTTACTGCTAATTTTTACTTTTTATTGTGCAACCAGTAAAAATTGGGGATAGAAGGAAGGGAGAGAGAAATCCTCTTTCAAAATAATACACAGAATGAAGAAGCAATCAACTGAACTTTTTCTATTTTTATCTGTAATTGATTTTAAATTAATCACATAATTTAGGCATTTCTTAGTTGTTTGGTATTTGTTTG